>NC_140465.1:36417905-36852905 GCF_051167445.1 Perissodus microlepis
TCGGCTCTACCTGATTGAAAAGAGCCATTTCCAGACGCTTGGTAAATAAAAGCCTTCAGAGAGCTTCACCGTGATGACACGGTGGCAGGAACAGGTGCAGATTTGATTCAGCCGTTTTATTAAAAGCAGCCTGATGGCCAGAAAGCACCCTGTGCAATTTTCTATATTTGTGTCTCGCTGGAAACGGATCACATGCAAGTTTGTCAACAATCCAGAGGAAACGTTCGACTGAAGCTAAAATTGTGATCATGTTATCAACAAATGTAATCTCAGTCATTTAACATGATTGCCTGTTAACTTAAACATTATGCATTTATTGAACTTTATTGAACTTGAAATGTGAGTCAAGTGGCAAACGGGAAGGATCCTCCAGGCTCGGGGTGGAGCAGGAATACACCACGACTGGTTGGGATGTGAGGGGAAAGAGAAGACAGCGTGGCGATCTAAAGTCCATCGAGAATAAAACCTGCAGACTCCACCATCAGATGGGAGACAGCCATGCAGCTACGGGTTCACCCTCCAAAAGGAATCAGCACGGCCGTCACAAAGAGAGACCTGGAGACTCAAAGCCAACAAGACAGAAAACAGAGCTCATGTTGTCGGTCGATGAGATTTTCAACATGCAAACATGAGCAGGAATAACTTTTTGTCCTGATGTGGATTCACAGCAAAAGGTTATGTTGGACGGATCAATGAGTCACCATCAGCACACGACACAGATTTAAAGGGCCCGATCTCCTCACTCTGAAATGATTCTATGTGAACAGACGATTGCTCTCCTGTGAGGTTTCTGTATCCAGTTCTTAGCTTTCACAGAGAAAAAGAATCAAAGGTGGTGCTGGAAGAGTCAGAGCAATACTGAGATCCAACATTATGTTTCATAAAACCTCTAATGAGACAAAACAAGCATGAAAACAGCCTGGAGTCCTGATCCGGAGAAAGAACTGACATAACCACGAGGGTCAGACTGCATGTACACTCAAACCATTTCTAAACCACTTGCACGTCTGCACGTGGCCTCAGTCATCCAGAGACCAGCCGGTGACCTGCTGCCAGCTCTGGTCACGAGACGGGAAAATTAGTATTCCCCAACTGGTTGGTGAATATGCAGCAACCTCCAAAAGTCAAACTGGTCACAAAGAGGGTGCTGCATCAAAAACCACCTCGTGATTGCTTTGGTTGCTAGCAGGTTGTATGGACAGCACCAACTTGTCTGCAAACACTTGCCAACACAGAGCAGCAGTGAAACACAACTGGGCCTTACTGCTGGAAACAACATGATTCAAAAGGTGCAGCTTTTACTTTGAAGGGCAGGGCTCTCATTTTCCACTTCCCACTTGTCACTGTTTCATAAGCACTCAGCGAGTAGGTTGCACACAAGCCGTTATCTTGCATACAAACGACGGGTGGCTGTGGGAATATTAGGGGTGGGGGAAAAAAATCGATACTGTGTAGTATCGTGATATTTTGTTTGCTAATAATGTATCGATACAGGGACAGCAGAAATCGATATTTTGTTACAAAAAAGGTTTTTGTGCTCTGGCTTCAGAGCATGTTGATCCTTTTTCTGAGTAAGAATCCTTCACTGTCCACATGCGTTTAATTTTTTTTGGCAGCAATAAACATGACAGTTTACTTATTTTAATTTGAGACATGTTTTATTTTAATTAAGTTTAAAACTTTTTTATTTAATGTAAAATTATATTTTGTTTTAATTTACTTTCAAATTCTTCAGTTGCTGAATGGGCTGCATAGTTTTCACAAATTGCATAGTTTAGAATAGCTATAATTGTACCAGATGGTTGCGTTCAGTTAAGTTGGACTAGACTGTAATACAAACCGTTCAGTTTGTCAACAATAAAACTGACTGAAATGAGAGAAAGACTGAGTGTGAGACTTTGATATTAGATCAAATGAATATTGATAAAGTTTACCTTTATGTACAGAATCTGAATATCGCAAAATATTTTAAAAAATTGCAATAATATCGTATCGTGCGTTAAGTATTGTGATAATATCGTATCGTGGGATGTATGGTGATTCCCACCTCTAGGGAATATGCAACTAAAGCAATGCAGAAAAGTTTTTGGTGCAGTAGCTATGACCAGTTTCACCTTGCAGAAGCAAGGACCACTTGCCAGCTGGTTGGACAGCCTTTCTTGGTAGGGGGAAAACTCATTTTTCTCTAGTGACTGATGCCAGGTAATCTCGACTGGTCTCTTATCAACCAGAAGCACAAAAGCATTTATTGATCTGTTTAATAATCGTTCTGTAAGCGATGGAGAGAGGGACCTACTTTCAGACTCACCCTGCAGGCGTACCTACCACAGGCTCCAGGGCTACAGCCATGCCCCATATTCCCCTTATTCTGAACACTCAGTATTATTACTTCTGCTACTATAAACATCCTTTACACACAAACAAGAATCCTTAGACAGATCATACTTGTGTTAAAAGGGAACATAGCGGAGGACGGATGCAGTAAAAATGATTAGACTGCAAAATCAGGCCAGGTTATAATAATTAATTGGTCTAAATAAGTAATAAAATCACTGTTTTGTTTTGTCTGCGGCACTAAAAAGGTTGTTTAAAGTTTTCTCTTCCAATTATGATTTATTGATCCATGTATAATCTTCCCGTTTGTTTTACCTTTAGGCCGTTTCCGATCTCGGATCACGGATGGGTTAGGGTTAGGAATGTTAAGATTCGTGTTTTCAAGCCAACACGTTGTGCCTGGAGCATCATCACTATGGAAACGGACAACAAAGAGGCACGATTTCAGAGCCGTGCACGTCGCCTGCTGCGCGTAGTTCAAGGCAGCACATTCCGCATCCATCACCTGCAGCACCACGGCTCCATGTATTTGATCAAATTTAGTCCTCAGACTGTTTCTGTTTAAAGCTGAATGCAGGAACGGTGGACGGGGCCATTTTCTGCTCCTCATCTTTTTCCTTTTCTATTCTTTTTATTGATTGGTGACAAACGGCAGCAGGGCTCCTGTCACAAAGCCAGCCACCGACATCACTGACATAAGTGTTCAGCCTAACAGAACATAAATTGAACATGTGCAGCAGCTGCTGGAGCCGCGGTTAGCCTCTTGTCTTTTGACCCCATCTGTTGGCAACACGGACCCCCCCCAGCCTCCACCACAAAGCATCTCAGGCCTGCTAACCCAGGGATGACGATTCAAATGATGCAGAGACTTTTTAAAAAATATTAAAAAATGATTTTTTTCAGACAGCAGAAAGACTACGAGCTGGATCCGGTAACAAACCCAGTCTGACATTAGTGATGTTTTCCTGCTTTAACTCCAAAAAAGGAAAAAACAAAAGTGAGCCGTCCCCTTCAGTGTTATCGGCGGGGCTGTTTGACCCAGATCCCTGGGCTGTGAGAGCATCCGAGTGGCTGCTCGCTCCTACATAAGATATGAGAAAGCTGTGCAAGTGTTCAACTCGATTATGCGGATGAGAGGAGAGCGCGGCTGGCTTTATAGGCCGACCAGCAGGGCCTCGAGAACCTCGAGTAAACCGGAGTCCTGTTTGATGTTTGCTGACAGAGATAACAGGAGAGGGGAGAGCGTGTCATTTCTTTAAATTGAAATGTAAATCCACCTCGGCAAACAACGGCGACGGCTCGCGATTCTACCGCAACGTGCCGAAAGACTCTGTGAGCCGAGAGTTACCTCAGCACAAACACAGGACGCAGTGATCGTGAAGCTCTTTCCTTTTGAGGAAACAAAGCAGGAACATGGCTGGAACATCTGCAGTAAAGTGGAACCTTATTTGAAGCTTTCCACAGACCTGAACAGCAGCATGTCAGCGTACCACAAAAAGCAGCTTAGCAAACAAAGAGATGAAATCTACTTGCTTGTCCAAATGTGCAGAGATTTTTATGCAGTTCTTTAAGACAACAAAAGCGACTGCGCACAAAAATAGGTAAAAAAATCATCCTGCACAAAAGAAGGATACAAACAGCCAGGGCAACAATCCCTCTTCACTCCCGCTGTGTGACAAGCGCACAGTCCCTCAAAAGGAAATTTCTCTTTCACATGCCTGGGTACAGTATAATACCCGAACAAAGATCACTTTAGCTCTATAATATACTATTGGCGTGCTGAGAAGACAGCTAGCGGTTTGTGTTACGAGGCAGACAGAGGGGCTCGGGCTTAATCTGACACGCTCGTCCTCTGCAGAAAGGAAGTGAGCTTCATAACGAGGCTCCATTTCACAAAGCGCCTCAAGAATCAGGATACAAAACTGGGCTTCAAAACCTCAAAGTTGCTGATGTGTGCCAAAACAGAGCTCAGTGTGGGGCTGTGTGATATCAAATGGTGCAGAGAAACAGAACAGAGGACCTCAGAAGTGCTTCACTCCAGATCCAAGATAGCACACGCTCGTTTTGTTCTGCTTTTTCAGTCCTCTCTGCACAAATATTCATGAACACTGATCTCTTTACTTCCTGTATTTTTTTTCCTTCAGCAAGCTGAAATGTTTCATTTTTCCTCATCTAATCTGAGCTTCCCTACAATACGTTGGAACTAGGGCTGCCACGATTAGTCGACTAGTCACGATTACATCGACTATCAAAATCGTCGACGAGTAATTTAATAGTCAACGCGTCGTTTGAAGCTTTGTAAGATCAGAAAAGACGCAGGAATAAGTAGTAGGATTTAAGAGTGTAATAACGGACTGAAACAGAAGATGGCAGCACTGCATGTACAAGGATGCCAGCTGCCGTTAAACCCCGAAGAAGAAGAAGAAGCTCTGTCCCAGAATTCATAGCGCAGCCCAGCTCAGTTTACATCAATGGCGGCAGCTAGTTAGTTTTAATGTTACTCTTATTATTCTTTCTGGGTCACAAAATAAACGTTTAATATATTTTCAGGCGAGAATGTAGCTGTGTAAACCTCAAATATCTGCTCAGTTTATCAAGACACCACATATTTTCAAAAGCGCTCCCACGTTTTCGGAGACGTCCGTTACCCACTAGCTCGATAGCGAGCCGGGGGCAAGGCTCACCCGGCAAATCGTTTTCGTACCCACCGCCGTCTTTCGCTACTCAGGTTAAACATGATATATAAGTCACTTAGATAACTTAAAATGTTATTGTTTGGCTTTTTTAGTATTTTATTTGTTCCTGAGTAAATCGGTTTGGCTGAGATTAAAGTTATAGTTTTTACACAGCTGAACAAACGTCAAGCAGACAGCTGATTATCCGAAGTGTGAGATGCTCGAGAATTTATTAAACTTCACCGAAACAATCTGCAAATTTCATTAAAATTTAATAAACTATCATCTTGTCTTTATTTTTAGTTAGCACATACCTTAAACACTTAAAGCTGTAAGCTAATGATAGTTATATAAGAGCAGATGCTGCTGGTGCAATAAGCTGTACGTTTTACGTCCAGTGGATGATGATCTGATTAGTCGACTATCAAAATAATCGTTTGTGGCAGCCCGAGTTGGAACAATGACGATCCAGGGCTGAAAGGACCTGTTGACGGCTTGGTGCCGACATCTCGTGACGCTTTAGCGTTTCACACGAGGCTGGGACGTTTCGACTGTATGTTGGTCATCAGTGTTTTATTCTGAACCCTCACAGGTGAACCGGGCTGCAGGGTGTCGTGTTACATCCCCTCAGCAGGACGGGATCGTAAACGTCACTCATCGTAAGCTCTTTTCGCTCCGCTGAGACTGCCCTCCACCCGTCTCCTCGCTGAGTTATTAACCTCCAACCTTTGCTATCTGATGGCTTACTGCCACCGTTACTCTCGGGCTCATTCCCGTATCTCCTGGATCGCATCTTTTCCACGTTTCCCCCGGCCGCTGTCTTTTTGTTCCTTATCTGCCTCGAACACTGCGAGTTTCCACACAAAAGCACGCGTCTCCTCCTGCTTTCAAGCTCTCTCACAGTTTTTTTAACCGCCACCTCCTTCCACTCTCTCATTTCTCTCTCTTCTCCGCAGCTTTCTCTGGAGACTAAGTGCATTAGTATAAGAGGCTCTCTACCAGACTGGTGGCCTTCCTTCAGGCGCTGCAGCTCACGCGCCAAGCTCCCTCGTGCACTCTCAGAGGCTGAGTGCATTTCTGCGAACCCTTGCTTTTGTGCAAGGCAGAATGATAGAGTCTTCACATCCATTAGTGACCGTACATCCGGTCAATACCATTGCAAGCTGCTTTGTCATGACAGGGGCAGGAGGTTTAATCATAACTGAAGTCAGGATTGCAACCAACAGAACTCGGAAAGAGCAGCACTAAATCGACCGATGCTCTGAAAGCTCTTATTATGGGTTTGCTTGCACTAGAAAGAAAAAAGTCTAACAGGAAGAAATGATGACTGGTTTCTCCACTACGGCAAAGAAGGTGGAATAATTTCAGGACATATTTTATATGAGCAAAAAGCAATAAAACAAAGAAGTGGATGCTTCCACGGGGCGATCATGAGATATTTAACTGCAGACAGTCACGCACAGTATCTGCAGGAGCCTGAAGCTGAAACAAGGATGGGATTTGTTACTGTTTTTATTTAAAAAGCATTTTACTTTCATGCCTCTTGGTTTTCTAATCATTCTCGTCATACCAGCAGTTATTGCTGCTGTGTGTTTGCTACAGAGGAACTACTGACAGTAATGATAAACTCCTGATACGACACAGAAAGCCTGTTGAAAGCTACGAGCTTCACTCGGGTCAGCTGGTCCCACAAAAATGGAGCACTTATTAACGTGCTAGCAGCTGTTTCATAATAACGGATTCATTATTAAACGTTTAAACATTCTCTGATTCTCTCCTTTCAACAATAATGATTGGCAGTAAACTGAAAATATTCCACCTTTGGATCAAAAGATTTCCCCTTAAGCTAACTGAAATTACGCTGCCAGAGGAAGCATCAGCATTTTCCAGGAAATTTCCTCAAAAGCCAAAATCTCAGCATGTCTGAACGTGCAACAGGTGTGATGGAGGAAAGAGGTTCAAACAAGCAATTAGACAGAACTATGAATAATCACCAACCCCATCACATTGGCAACACCTCAGAAAACTTCCATCTCTGCACCACCAGCGAGCTTTGCCCGTACCTCCCCTTCACCTGTGACGGTCCCACGCCGTCAAACACAGGAGGCGGGGAGTCCCCTCCTCTCAGCTCTAGTCAGACACTAAAGCGGACATCTACACCCCCCAGAGCCAAACTAACTTAACATGTTACCATCCACATTTTTCATGAGTCATCAGAGCTGTAGGGCCAAATCTGACAGCTAACATGCTTGGTTAGCATGTAGCTGGAACACAGCAGGTAGAGGCCCTTCTAATGGGCTATATTCTCAGCAGCATATTAAACATATCAGGTCCCCATAAGGAGAATCCTGTGCTAGAGGCTGTCTAAATGACTCGGGTAAAGTTTGTAGCATGCGTGCTTGTTGTTGTCTGCTTCCACTTGTCTTTGCACGAGGATGCTGTCGGAGTAAATGTGCAGTCATATTCGTCGTGTTCCCACTAGTGCTGTCAGCGTTAATCTGAAATGACGTTAACGCCACAACACGGCAAATCTCCGTTAACGAGCTACCGCGGATCGCCCCGTGTGTGGGGCTGGACGGCCAACACGTTAACGAGCTAACTGCGCTAACGCAGTAGTTCCCACCCATGTAATTGAGCATTGCGTGGCACATCCAACATACTGTTTTACTTTAGTCCATGAAGCGCTTACCTTCAGGGTCATACTTCACATGAAGACCAAAATAGTTCCAAACTCCAGATCTGAATGAGGGTGGGGGAGGTTCAATTTGCCATGTTGCAACGAGAGCTTAACTTCTGTCTGCTAGCTTGCCCTGCGCTCAGTGAATCTGCGTTCGACTACTCCGCCTAGGCTGCACTGTCGAGCGCAGATCCACTGAGCGCTCAACACAGACAGCATCGTCAGAAGAAAAGTTGATAAAATAAATTAAAAATGTTGTATTGTTCATACATATGCGTACCGAACCAAAAGTACTGTATCGAACGGTTCAATATCAATACGAGTATCGTTGCACCCCTAATGGTTTACTACCACAACCACAACTGTGAACATCGCCTCACTCTTTCACCTCATCCTCGAGCTGGGTGATATTTCGGACCGTTGAAGCTAACGTTCTGACACATAGTGACCTTCGCTTCACTCTGAAATGCAGAAATTGTTCCAGTTTCTCACATCTGTACTGACAAGACAGTGAAGCACTCATTCTGTGCTTCTCTCACTGATATGTAAGCTACAGGTGACCGATGCACAATACACACCCATGCAGCCGTCTGCCATCCAAGCAAACCACCCGTGCTGTCTGCCACCAGAAGGGGAAAATGGGCAGGTTACAATCAAAACTGACTGATGTATTAAAATCGAATGTTTGGTCTTCATGGCCATGAAAGGGCAAAAGTAAAGCTGATTGGTCATTAAGACCAGAACAACCTGCTGTCCTAATCTGTCCTGAGGTAAAAACTGAAGAGCAAACTGTTCAATCATCCTCAGAAACAAACCTGCTGAACAGCAGCCTGCAGGAAGGATGGTTTAATATCTAACACGAAAACCAAACTTCTGCACAGAGCAGTCAGACGGCAGCACGGTGACTGTTATCAGGTTTACTAGTAAAAACATATCAAAGCTTAAATCAAGATCAACAATCGATGATTTTGACTTTAAAATCACTTCTGCAAAGCCTGAGCGCTAAACAGGAATGAGAAATGGTTGCAGGTCAGCGGCTCAGTCAGCAGAATAATCACTTCCACCGTCAATATTTCCCGTCACTTGACTTTAATCTCTCAGTCCACCCGAGTTCGTTTAATTAACAAATTGCTTGACAACAAGCTGACTGGCCGTCTCATAAATAACCAGCAGATCGCAGCTTGAGAAAGCGATTTGGACTGGATGCCGATTAATCCGCAGCCAGCATCATCCCAGAGGAGAGCGACTCGCGAAACTCCCCGAAGAGAGCGGCTGTTCAAAGCTGCGTGCACAGACGTCAACCGAAACGGCTTGATCTGAGGAGCCGAACGAAAGTGGCAATCATCAAGAGAGGCCTGAAAGTGAGGGAATGAGAGCAGCTAGAGGAGGAGCGAGGAGGTAGAAAAGAAAAAGAACAGAGAGGAGCGGTTATGAAACGGCGAGACAAAGACGAGGGCTGGAAAGGAGACAGCGGGAGAAAGACGTCTACTCACTAATTAATAGGTGTCTGAATTTCAATTAACGCTGACCTCGATTTCTGTGAGGAAGAGAAGGAAGAAGAAGAAGAAGAAAAAGAGGGACAGCTTATGTAAGAGGGCATCTGTGGAAAATATTTTGTTGTCCTGGCGCTCTGCTGATGTGAACAAGGCGCCCATTCTTCAGCAGTGGGCTGGATGTTAGCTGCAGGTCTGCCTGGAAGTTGGAATAATGCGACGTATTGTAGCAGCAACACGACGCAGCGCTCGGAGCAGAGCTGCGATTGTTTCCATGTGTGACATCGTGTTCCACACTTCGGCCTCCAGTGTTACATTACTCCACAATAATGCTATTATGCTGTTATAACTGCATCATGTTCGTGTCACTGTGCATGCTAGTCACTGTGATGTGCGCCGTTCTGACACTTTGTTCTTGCTGCCAGTTAGGGCTCACCGTACAGCCTACGTTTCCCAAAATGCATCTGAGAATAGAGAAACTGCTATCGGTGCTTTTCAAGGATGGCTTGTGCGTTATTATTACTGACTAATCAGGAGGTTTTATGACACAGCAAGTCCAAAACCTGCTTCATACTCAGTTTACTGCAACCTCAAACTGGACAGCAAAGTCCCAATTTTCACCCCAGAGAAGGTGGAGCAATCAAATCTGGAAGAAGTGTGGTGGAGGGGGGCGTAGTCAGATGAAAACACCAAACACCAAACTGTAAAAGCTGCTTCCCTGTTACTAAATACATTTTCAAGCGTTTTCTGTCAGATTTCTGGGTGGAAACAAAATATCAACAGGATAGACAGGATAGACCACACCCGACTTAAATCAATCGACTTCTTCTCTGCACCGATTTCACCACAGCTGACTTTTTCAGAGCCATTAGTAGAAATCTAAAATGTGCTTTATGAGGGAGAAGTCTGTGAGGGTGGTGCAGGACATGTATGAGGACAGAAAGATGGTGGTGAGGTGGGCTCAAGCTGTGGGTTGGATTACATCAGCAGTGGAGGAGTCTGTGTTTGCAGTCCACACTGTGATCTGTAGTGAGAGTAGGGAGCAGGTGGAGGAGAACCTGGCAGGTGCAGGTGTGGACTGTAGAGAAGAGGAAAGAAAGTTTGTAGATACAAGACAGAATATATGTGTTTGAATGAGTCATGCAAGGAGTAGATTTAATGAAGATTGATTAGTTTAAATACCCACGGTCAAGAAAATATGTGAAGAAGGGAGAGCAGGCAGGGTGGGGTGGGTGGAGACGAGTGTCAGGGGTGGTTTGGGACAGAAGGAGAGCAGCAAGAGTGAAAGGAAGGTTTAAAGACGGTGGTGAGAGCTGCTGTGATGGTTGGGAGAGGGTGGAGGCCGAGCTGAAGATGTTCAGATGTTCACTGAGCAGCATGGATCAGAAATGAGTCCATCAGAGGGACAGAGAGGAGAGGCTGAGAGGGTTTGGACATGTGCAGAGGAGGGAGGGTGGATGTGATGGACAAGGGAAGAGATGGAGCTGCCAGGCAGGAGGAGAAGAAGAGCTCAGAGAAGATTCATGGACGTAGTGAAGGAGGACATGCAGAGGGCTGGTGTGACTGAGGAGGATTCTAATGTGACTGAGTAAAAACACAAGGAAGATGGAAAGCTTGGCTTAAGATAAGATGACATAACATAAGATAAGCTTTATTAGTCCCACGCGTGGGAAATTTGTTTTGTTACAGCAGCAGCAGCAGTGGACAGTTCGAAGTTACATGGAAAATTAGAAAAAAGGAAAACACTGGAATAAGATATCAATAGATAATGTACACAACCGTACACAATAGAACAAAATAAAATACTTTATACAATCAAATAAAATAGAATACAATTGAGTATAATACAACGATGCCAGAAAAGAGTATTTTGGTATATTTATATACCACACACACACACACACACACACACACACACACACACACACACACCAATCAAGAATGCAAAGCTACTAAAGGGGGAAAGTAAAGCTGGCAGTACAAAGACGACACTGTTGTGCTTCCCTGCACTTGTTCCTCTGTGTTGCACGTTAGATTTCCTCCAGCACGTCAAACCCTTCTGTCCCTTCTGTGGGGCGATCGTGGTTCAAGAGTTGGGAGTTCATCTTGTAATCGGAAGGTTGCCGGTTCGAGCCCCGGCTCCGACAGTCTCAATCGTTGTGTCCTTGGGCAAGACACGTCACCCGTTGCCTACTGGTGGTGGTCAGAGGGGCCGGTGGCGCCAGTGTCCGGCAGCCACTGGCGCACTGTAGCTGCCATCACCAGTGTGTGAATATGTGGATAACTGGATGTGTAAGGCGCTTTGGGGTCCTTAGTAAAGCGCTATACAAATACAGGCCATTTACCATTCTGGCGAGCAGGATGGGTGGTGAACAAACCTTCAGGTGTGGAAACCACCACAAAGCCACCCAATTTGTTTCCACAACAAATTGGGTGGCTTTGTAGGAGAAGTCCACAGCTGCCCTTTAAGCAAGTTTGAAGCCACAGAGCACACGGTGTACGAACTGTCTGAACACGCCCGAGAAGATGACCTTGAATATGAGATCATCCAAATGTAATGAGTTTATTGTGCATTTTCTCTTCAGATGCCCACAGCTGGAGCGTTTTGATGACACCTCTTATTTCTGTGAGTCACTCTGTGACAGAGCTGTGCTTTCAAAAACCAACAAATCTCCCCTTTACTTCTCCAACGTTCACCTTTATTTACTGCAATGCAGCTCCGGCAAAGATGTCAGAATAGTGACGGTGTCTGGGCCGTGATGATGAGAAACAAGAAAGAAAGCAGCCGTTTTATCCCACCGACACCCGCTGCTGTCAGACTCCTGCTGCAGAGCCCAGAACCTCAGTCTGAAGCTGTCTGATCTATTTTTGACTCCTTGTTCTACTTCATAATGTTTGTGTCTGAATTCAAGAATATGCTGCGTTACACTTTTTGTGATGCAGTTTGTGCGTGAACGTTATCAAATTTCTGTTCTTCAACCAGGGAGACGAAGCCTCCTGCAATAAAGCTACCTCTGAAACCCTCACACACCTCTGCTGCCACCTCCACCTGTGTGAAAGAAAGCAAAGAACAGAGCAAAGCCAATGCTCACCCTTTAAAAACAGGTTAGGTTAAAGAAGAGAGCACAATTTTGGGGGCTTTTCTGAGGTAGAAGGCCAGGGGTGCCACTAAAGTTTGCAGCACAGATGATCATTACACAGGAGACTTGGTGGGCATCGACATCAAAGCTAAAGTCCTGGATTCCAGATAAAAGCCTGGAAATACTTGGATGGCAAAATAAAGTTTAAAGCACCCAAACACGGAGCTTTGCTCGTTCAAGGAAGCTTCGTGTTGGGAAAAAAAGAAACAAATCGATGCGAGTGTGTTTACCCCACAAGATCCTACAGCGTCACGCTTCTGAAAGATGAATTTCTTTAAGTGGAGTCGAGATAAAAACGATAAAGCGTTTCCCTGCAGTGCAAGCAACGTCATTAAAAGCTCCGAGACAGAGCCTCCAAGTTCAGCTCCGCTCTTTGTTTCTGTGCGTTTACGACACTCGCAGCAGGTAACGGCCTCAAACGCACATTTCTGCACGTGAAGAAGTCATAAGAAAAATGTGACAATCGAGTCACCTCAGCTTCATGAAAACGAATCTGCTGTCAGGCAAATGATCCATAAAATGAGGAAATGTAAATAAAAAGGTTTGTGTGTGAAAAGTGACACACGAGAACAACATGTTTCAGTACAACAAGGTTTTATATCAAGCTGTCAATGCACACGACAACATTCTCCTCTGTTAGAGCGAGACCCAAACTTTAGTCCTGAAAGAAATATCTGATTCTTTGGTTCTTGAATGCGTCACTAAATCCACCAGAGAGACTCAAACTTTGTCATCTGCTGTTTAATATTACACAGGTGGTCCACGGCAGGTCTTAAGAGACTTTAAAAAAAATTGTCTGAGCACAAAGCAGTGGCTCCTTTGATTCCTGTGAGTCTCACCGTGGTTGTGACGGTCGGCTGGATTGGCCAAGTCAACGCGGGCTCTCAGTCGTGTTCTGTGAGCTGCTCCTCAGCAGATTAACCTGCTTCCCTCGTAGGTGCTGTGTGTCAAAGCAACGTGTCCGAATGTTGAGCCGCTGGTATCAACGAGGTTAGAGATCTTATCCTCTTCACCTTTCAGTGGAATGGAACGAGTACGCCTCGAGGCGGGTCAACATTTTCCATTATTTACCAGATGCTTAAAAAAGAAAAAGCACACTTTTCCAAGCTGAGCAGTCCATGCAGAGTCTTCTTAAACTGCAAACAGTGCACTCACCACTGCTATTCTTACCCATCGGTCCATATACAGTGACTGGGAGAGGGGGGCAGGATGAGAGAGACCAGCATATCGCAGTAACCAAAGAGTGTGAGCTGCAGGGCGGTGCGGCGATGCTACCTCTTGGGTGTATGCAGAGTCGGAGACCACACCTCCAAGTCCTCCAAAAAAAGTGGATTCAGAAAATGTTTTTTCTTGAGAATCTCAACATGATTTTTCCCTTTTTTCTGGTTCATCTGTTTAATTTCACACAGTTCCTCAGTTATTCTGGATGTAACCTGCTAACCTCACTGTCCCCTCAGAGTCCACCTCACGCTCAGACCTGTTACTGTGACTGAATTCAGATCATGAGGTTGGATTCACTCTGCAGCAGCTCCTCTGACACACACGGTGCCGACATGCGTGTGCTGTGGAGGGAACACTGATTATCTTCTTTAAATGAAGTTAAGTTCTCGTTACAGCACACGCAGCTCGAGCGTTTGCTGCCCTCGTCGTCTGTCGTCTCAGAGCTCTCTTCTCCGTTTCCCCCTCAGGACTTTTGTGGATTTAATCAGGAAAAAAAATGAAGCGATCAGTGTTTCACGTGGATTCTCCCGGGCTGTGGATTTCATGGAAAACAGCGAGCGGCCCTGACATTTTACGCACTCGCACATCCGGCGATTCAACTACCTCCCTGTTCGTTCACGTGTTCGCACACAAAGCAGGCCGGGTTAATTTGTTTACGCATCCCAGAAGCCACGTGGTCATCCTCGGGCCACGGCTACCCTGCACGATCCATATCTGCACCTTTGATGATCACACAGAGTCTCCTCAACGATTGGTTCCACACACAGAGCGAGGTAACAAACACACATGAAATCAACTCTCTGCGATTAGAAATACACAAACAGACACGCTGCATCAGCCAGCTGTAGGCCCGAGAGCTCGCCGTCACCTTTCAACTCCATCGCAACAGCATAAATTAGCATGATCCCCAGAAATGTGCATGTCTGTGACTGTATCCGTACAGTCTAATCACTGCGACTACAACTAACTGTGTGTGTCGTGACACGCTGTGGCTGCAACCCTTACACACCATCCTTATCACAACAGCCACTGGTGCATTCCTCGATGCTAACAACAACAGGCCACAGGCAGTGGACGCTTTGCCCCCCCCCTCCTCGCTCTCTCTCGCTCTGTTTGTCTGCCCTATAAATAGCCCATTACTTTGAAATGCAAGTATGCTTCCTAAAATCTCCACCCCTCTCGCTCCGAGCGTGCTCCCTGGGACGCGCACACGGGCGACGCTCACCCATCTACAGCAGAGTCCAGATTAAACTCCTTTTAAAGCTCAGCGAGGACGGAGCGGCAGCATCACTGGGCCGTTTGATGTGGCTGGTTGATATGCAGCCGGCAATGTTTGGCTGACTGAGTGACTGAGTGGGAGCACGCCGTGCACCGAGAGCGAGGCCGCTTTAACTCGAGTGCGCCGTACAGACGGGAAGAACAGCCAGCCGAAATCTGTCAAACTGCATCTTCTGTCACATTCGGCTAAAAGCTGCAGCTTAACACCTCAACGCTAAAACATCATCAAGTTATTACGAGGCTCTTCATAATTAGTTTCGTTTTAAAACAATAAGCCACATTCTCCGGTTCCAGCTTTGCTCTTCACTCGTTCTCTGCTGAGTTCTGAACTGACGGTCGTACAGACATGACTGAACGCTTGGACTCTGACGGCGTTGCAGCGCAGCATTACACGCCGAGTCTAAGAAATGAGATGAGCTGACACTAATTCATATGAGGTGACACGATCAGAGGCAAAGCTGCTTTGGCGAGAGTTAAAAATATTCCAGCTTCAGTGAAAAACTCGCTTTGTGTGAATCCTGAAAACCCATCAGCTGAGATTCTCCTGACACCACCAACCAGAGATGGACGACAAGCTCGTCGACTCCGATTGAGGGAAGCTGAGTCATCGGCGCCGCTATGCAGGGACCAGGAAAACTAAATGTGAGAGATTGTTGGACTTCATGGGAAATTCTTAAAGTATTCCAACTATCAGCTACACTCATCCTCATCCAGCTGGTTGGTTTCCAGCAACGCCGTGTAAGCTCTCCCTCACATTAGAGGTGAACACAAAAATAGGTTTAGCATCCAGCGTCGATTAATGCTAACACACGCAGGTGGCTCGGTGTTCTTACAGAGTGTACAGGTAGGGCTGGATCAGGTGACCCTGAATCCTCCCTTAGTTATGCTGCAATAGGTGTAGGCTGCTGGGGGATTCCCATGATGCACTGGGTGTTTCTTCTTCACTCACTATGTGTTAACAGTAGAGCTGCCACGATTAGTCGACTAGTCACGATTACGTCGACTATCAAAATCGTCGACGACTGATTTAATAGTCGACACGTCGTTTGAAGCTTTGTAAGATCACAAAAGACGCAGGAATAAGTGGTAGATTTAAGAGTGTGATAATGGACTGAAGCAGAAGATGGCAGCACTGCATGTACAAGGATGCCAGCTGCCGTTAAACCCTGAAGAAGAAGAAGGAGCTGTGTCCCAGAATTCATAGCTCAGCCCAGCTCAGTTTCCAACAATGGCGGCAGCTAGTTAGTTTTAATATTACTCTTATTATTCTTTCTGGGTCACAAAATAAACTTTTAACATATTTTTAGGCGAGAATGTAGCTGTGTAAACCTCAAATATCTGCTCAGTTTATCAAGACACCACATATTTCCAAAAGCGCTCCGACGTTTTCGGAGACGGAGGCTGCTGGGGGATTCCCATGATGCACTGGGTGTTTCTTCTTCACTCACTATGTGTTAACAGACCTCTCTGCATTGAATCGTACTTGTTATTAATCTCTGTCTCTCTTCCACAGCATGTCTTTATCCTGTCTTCCTTCTCTCACCCCAACCAATCACAGCAGATGGCCCCGCCCCTCTCTGAGCCTGGTTCTGCCTGAGGTTTCTTCCTGTTAAAAGGGAGTTTTTCCTTCCCACTGTCGCCAAAGTGCTTACTCATAGGGGGTCATATGATTGTTGGGTTTTTCTCTGTATGTATTATTGTAGGGTCGACCTTACAATATAAAATATATGTTGTTGTGATGTATCAATTAAACTGAATTGTGTTCAGACTGAGAGTAAAATTCAATTCTGGCCCACATTTCGGTTGTGTTTATGTCACACAGCTAACGTCCAAAACGTTCATTTTTCTGTGTTTTTAGGTTTTGTAAAATTTAAAGCTTCTAGATAAAGGTGAAAAGAAAATCATTTAGTATTAATTTATCGATATTTCTTTCTTTTCTGTGTCCTTTCAATGAATTATTGTCGTTTCGTGATGATGCACATGAATAAATGTGCAGCATGTTCATAAATAGTTAAAATCCTGATAAAGAGTTCAGTATGTTTACAAGAAATCGTTGATTGATCACAGAGCACAGGCTGACATCACCACAGGCTACAGAGGGAGGAGCTGCAAAGATCTGACCCGGTCGCACGTCCACAGCCGAGAGACTCACGGGACCAAGTTTCAGGCCCAAAGATAATAAATAAATCATGGAGAATCATCGTTGTGTGGCTGATGGTGGATCCTCCTTCATGCTGCATCAGCGTTTTTGAACATTTCACAGTTGCAAAGCTTCCACCGCAACACGCCAACAACAGCAGGTCTGCTTCGTTTTTCCAGAGCTCAAAGTTCTCCCATTCTCTGGGCTCATGTTGGGATTATTTTGGTTAAATTTAAAAAAGTTAAAAAAAAAAAAACCCAACAACAACTTTAAAAAAAAAATTAATAACAACATATTCACGAGTTCAGGCACAGAGAGCACGTAAGCTCGACACAGAGTCACCACGCAGCCATCCCGACACCGTTAGTTCCACAAAAACAAAACGTGCGTCCCGGGATCTGCAGGGGAACCCCCCCCCCCCATCCGAGCTCGGCTTCACGGTTGATCCGCGGTCACGCCAGCAGCAGCCAATGGAAAACTGCATTTCCCGTTCAGGGTGGTGATGTCATCACCTGGAGCCTGACTGAGATCATTTAAAATCTCGATGCAAACGTCTCACATTTTACTGCCTCATGTTAGAGTTTATTTGAGTTTGTATGCATTTTAAAAGGGTCCGTTCGTTCTTTGTAGATGAATAAATACTGTGGTGCATTAGTGATGCTCATATTTAAACATTCAAATAAAGATGTTTATAAAAAGCCTCTTTGGTGTTACTTTAGAGAGTCGATGATGAAGACAATTTTAAACATTTAAATGGAATAATTTACTCTGAGTGGTTTTCTTACATTTTTAATTTGAATCCAAAGATTTTTTTTTTTTTCCAAAGAAAAGAAAAAAGATCTCAGACTTTTATTGAAATGAACGAGCGCTGATACGACACCCACAGTGCTGTGCATAAAAATGAACTTCTAACCAAAGGGTTTTTGGACTAATAGAGGCATTTGTATGCGTTTGTAGTATCCGTAAGACACGTGTCTTGTTGATTTGTTGTGCACGCGTCATTTAAAACACAAACTCAACCACATGACGCGAGATTTCAAAGCCAGATTTCTGAAAGCGCCGCCAGCTGTTGTCCTTCGTCACGTCCGACGCGCTGCACTAGTTTGTCGGCGCATCAGAGCTGATCTGACAACTTTTTAAGCCGTCTCTGGGCCATCTGTGAGTGTGCGATACCACGATCAGCCACGCCAGACTGAAAAGGCATCGCTCGACATCCTCGACTAATCCAGCAGAAAGCAGCAGTGAAGATAAAGCAGGCAGAAGACTGATGTTCTCACCGGAAACTGGCCTCGTATTCTGTAAATGTGAGGCCCGCAGACTGACACGAGTTCACTGCGCTGCTGTCACATCGCACAATAAAGCGGCTTTTAAAGAGTTCAATAAAAGCTATTTGTAAAGACAAAAAATAGACAGTTACTTCTGCTGACAGCAAAGAAATGGCTGCAAACCGCCGCGAAGCAAAAGCCCACAACAGCAGGCTGTCAGCGCTCAGCATCGGTCACAATATTCAACGTTTTATCCTGAAAAAATCCTTAATAATATTTAGATTCATGTAATATTTTTACTGGAGGGTCATCGCCCATGTTTGTTATGTGTCTGTTATTGTAACAGCCTGATGGGTCAGAGGTGATGCAGGATTCATGAGATCAGTCTGCTAATCTGCATCAATTTCCAGAGAAGAAACCTGAAGTCGGATTTACATTTTGTAATTTGGAGTCCAAAAGTTCCCAAAAGTATTTTTATTATCCTACATCAGAAAATTAAGCCACAAAGTTTTGGGGAATGCCGGAGCTGCAGATGGGCCTCTGAACGCCCCGCGAACAAACTCAAAACTAAACGAAACAAAAGAGAATCCAAATATGAGGAACACAGATGAGACGTGTGCTGGATGAAAACGCCAGAGTCTCAGAAAGGAAAGTATATCTTTACATGCTTGTAGAATATACACATTTTCGGGGGGTGCAGGACTCGATTTCAACATTGAGTCTCCGCAGCTTCAAACTGTAACTGTGAGACAACGACTCGTCATACTTGAATGTGCAAATGATTAAATTGAATCCACACTAAGTGGCATAAACAGGGAAAGTGTGTATTTTCATGAATCGTTATTTAAGTTTTTGCCTGTAATATCTCATTGCTTGCGTCTTACTGCGTATTTTGACACAATAACTTTGTTTCGATTTTGAACAATACAACATAAATACATCAGGCAGTCACTCGAATTTCAGTGAAACAGCACGCAGCCTGCTTCTTATCGTTTCTACCCCCAACTCACGGTCGTAGCTGAGAGAATCGGACTGACCAGTAAATCAGCAGCTGAGAGGCGAGCCAAACATGTCAGCGCTGTGGATAAAACATTAGGAGATCTCTCATAAAAAAGTTAAACCATCTACATTTTTCAGAAGTAGGATCTAAAGCCAAGCAAGCTGGTGTTCCTACAGAGGGCTTCCCAACCAATGAAACGTACCGCAGCACCTCAACAGTCTCATCCGAGGCCCAGTGAACAAAAACCAGCCCGTATGAAGGTGAAGGTCATCGTGTTTCCGGCGCCTTTGAAAAAGCCTGATCGTTGCTAGGCTAGCAGGTGCTTTCATCCTGTCTTTGAGAGCTAATCAGCACTCAGACGGTTAATGGGCCCAGTTTATCCTGCAGGGGTTTGTGAAGGTCGTGTACTGGGTTCAGTCACAAGAGCAGGGACAACAGTGTTTGTCTGCAAACACTGAGCGTCACATTAATAAACTGCTTGGTTAGTTTATGCCAAGCTTTCCCGCTTTGTTGTATTTATTTTTAATATTCCTGTGTAACTTAAACTGTTTGAATCTGCTTGGACTGTCGGTTTGTTGATTCTGAACATTTATTCATGACTGAAGCCGTTTCCCAAAACATTTCTTTTTTAAAAAGGGAGAAAATGTTGCAGCTTCTCAAATGGTAACGTTTATTTATTTTTTAACCATCTGGACTGTTTTGGGGAATCTGTTCCACAGTTTTAGAAATATAATGAATATTATTGCTTTATACCTTGACTGTGACCTGCTTCTAAAGTGCTGACGGGAAAAACATGATCACTTCTCCCTCCTGTGAAGGCGGGAGAGCAGACACTGCAAAAGGTGAATAATCACAGATCGAGCCCACAGATGCTGCCTCCTGTAGAGATGGATATTTGCATATTTCCCACTGAAATACATCCCGGATCACTCTGACTCTTTCTGCGTGAGCTTACTTTCAGCTGAGGATTATAGCTCTCCAGTGAGGACACAACGAGATCAGACCATAGCAATTACTGAGCCACAGGCCCCCATAATGACACTAACACCCACACACTTCTGCACACACACACGCGCACACACAGAAGCAGAAGGTAGAATGTGGTTTGAGCTTCTTGTCTCCAAACAAGGCTGCTGATGTAACAACTGAACATCTGTGAGCCTCGGAGCAGAAGCAGCCATATGCCACCCAAAATTCTGGAGGAGATGGTGGGGTTGTGGGTGGGGGTGTTAAGTGCTGGTGTAAGTGTCTTCTATTAGAGGGGTCGATATGAGAGTGGGGTCAGTGGAGCCTCCGGGGGCCCACCTCAGATTACTCCGGTGAAGAGCGGCCAATCATTTCTACTCAATTCAAATCACAGGCAAAAAATCCTGTATGAGCGCGACCCCGTCACCTCTGCAGGCGTGCACGGCGGCACGCGAACTGTCCAGCAGTGAGTGAAGTAAACACGGGGGGGGGGGGGGGGGGGGGCGGCGCGGATCCGGCGCTGATCGTTCCCAACTAACGGCTCGGATCCAAAGACCCACCGAGCGCGCGCAAGCAGTGTCTCTCTCTCTCTCACACACACACACACACACACACACACACACACACACACACACACACACACACAGAGCTCAGTTCTGTGCAAGTTAAAGTCAAACAGCCCGAGCACAACACCAAAGCTCCCACCGGTAACCCACTTCACGCGGTGCGCGTCCACACGAGAGCCCGGCGCTGTCTCGCGTGCGCGTGGCTCAGCAGCACGGAAACATTTTAAAGAAACGCTCAAAGCGAAACAAGATGAGGAAGGAAGGAAAGATGTCTCTTACCGTGCAAACGAGGAGAAAGCGAAGGAGAAATTATAAATCCTTAGTTTGTGCCCGCATTGTCGGACGGAGAAGGAGACGAGGAGGAGGAGCGGGCTGCTGCTGCTGCTGCTGTGAGGGAATAATCCGAATGTCAGTGACAATAAACCGGAGAGCAGAGGAAGAGGAGGAGGGGGCGCTACCACGTCCAATTAGAAACAGTGGGATTGATTGTTGCAGGAAATCAGGCAGTTAGTGTTCAGAGCAGTTCCACCCAGTCAGGATGGAACTGAGTCACTGAAGACTAAACACTGCCCCCTTTACATTTGATTCATAGAAATAAGGAGATGAGAAGCTAACCGTGAAGATGATCCCAGTGACCAAAGCAGGCCAGAGTTTTTATTCAGGCTTGCGTATGACGCACAGACTTCCTCCACTGTGCTGCTGAAGTCCACTCTGTGATGTGTGGAGCTGAGATTAGTGGGGCTGATTTCCATATTCTAAGCTGCTACAATCAGCATCTGCCTCCAGCTGCTGCCATCTAGCGTCGGTATAAGGTCATTAAACCGAGAGGAGTTACTGCTCTGGGCCCTAGCAGTGAATTTACAGGACATTTAATGTCAGTTACATTTACAATTAAAATAGAGTCAATTACATTTACTGTGACCCTACTGTAAAGAAAATATACACAAACAATAAATTTACAATAATTACTTGCAACAGACTGTCGACCTGTCCCGGATGTAGCTTGCACCTTGACCTATGGTAGCGGGGATAGGCTCCACCCCCCCGCAGCCCTCATAAGGATAAGCGAAAGAGAACGGATGGATGGATGCTGTAAAATCCAGTTATAGCAACTTTTTGTAAATGCCGTTAATAGTTTTGCTTTAATTACAGTAAAGTTACTGCAAACACTTTTTCCAACAAATGACTGGCATCCACGATGATCCACGGTGCCTCTGTGTTCTCCCTGTGCCTGCATGGGTTGCGTGGCACACTGGCTTCATAGATGTGACGTCTCGGATGCACAGGTAACAAGTAAACCTAATTTTAAAGTTTTTTTTTCCTTTGGTTTTTAATTAATGCAGTTTTTTATGTCTAATTCATTACTGATTGTTATGGCTCCTGCACCTTTTATTTAGACGAGGGCTTCAAAATAACTGCCTGGAGATGTTTCAGTTATGCAGACAAATTGCAAGACGACTTTTTGACTTCTTTAAAGACCTGCAAACAGCACATTTACAACAACTAGTAGAAGAAGCATTGTGCTAGATACTGTTATTATTCAAAGGAGCGTGAAAGTGTGCATTACAAACCACATCTAAAATGTTCTTCTCTGCGTAACACGTGATGGTCACGTGTGAAGGCTGTGGGTTTGGAGTTATGTGCAGACTAAGGTCAGTGCACCAGAACAGAATCAAGAAAGGACCAAAATATAAATCTGATGACTTTTAAAATGTTATTTTTTCTAATCGTCCTTTGTCAAATCAACATCCGAGTGAATCCCAGACAGACAGTGCTCCGTGTGAAATATGAGTCAGTCAAAGTGGAATATTAAGTAAAATAATATTTTTATTTAAAAACAAAAAAGATTAAAATGCTGATCAAACTAAATGTACAGGTGAAAGCAGCCCCTCGCTGTCACATCGGCCCACAGGACTGGTTTTCTTTCTTAGCTGCTATAATGACAGCGCTAGTTTCCTAAGTGGTGCAGTTCCTCCACTTATCTCTATTTGAGAAACGGGTGCAGAGATGAACCGTGCACATAACCAGAAGCTCTGCATGCAGTCACACACTAACTTCAGGGTCTGAAAGCAAATGAGAAACTTTATTAAAACCACCAGAATATCAAACCAATTCCAAGTGGAAGCCCCGTCCAGCCAGCGAATTCAAACCCAGACCCTTCATGCTGTGAGACAACAGGGCTGACCACTGGAACACAATGTCGCTAGTTTAATTTGGTAAATCATTTTATGAAGCATCTTTATGAAATAATGGGCCCATTAGAGTCAGAGATGGGGATAAACTGGAGGATGTTCACTGGCATCACAAATGATTGGTCTGATGAAATGATGATGAAAAGCTGAAATGGCAGCTCGTGGTAAAGCGTCATTTACATACTTCTGTGTACCTGATAGGTTATTACTGTATGTCTGAATTACAGAGCAGCTCTAAGAGGAAGAATAAAGAGCTCGAGCTCCACAGAGCGTCTGATGGAGGTCACAGATACAGGAACCCACCCACCAACGCACTTAGTCCTGTGACAGCAAACCATAAAATCTTCAAACAGGGCCGAGAGAGATGAGCGGCCACCTCCTGAACCCATAACTGATGTTGGAAATTGTCTCATATAAATGTCTTCTTCAAGGACTTTCAGCAGAATGACTGCATGTCATCAAAGTCTGCACAATCCAACGGTACGTTCGAGCCCGCAGCTGAACGGGAATCAATCCTTCGTCTGAGTTTTATTACCCTGTCATCATCTGTCCTTGACCCCCCCTCCTCCATCTGACCTTATTTCATGTTTTCTGAGATCGTCTATCATTCAGCTCCTGTCGGTCACAATTGAGCCTCACAGTAACCACAGTAACCAAACGCTCGGTGTCAGTGTTTGGAATGAGCGCTGATTCATTTATTTAACTCTTCATAACACAACAAGTCTTTTATATATTGATCGTGAATGATAACACGATCAGGTAACGTTTCATCAGCAGCTTTCGTTTTCTGAACTGATGGATCTCTCCAACTCTTTTCCAGCTATATCTTTCTAAGTTTGGGCTCTACTAGAGCAGCTTTGCATTATTCATTATTCATAATCCTTTAATATCTTATCCAAGCCATGCTGTAGCCCTCAGCTCATCTTCTGTCTGAAAATAGCTATTTTGGCTCCTCCCCTTTTGAGGCTTCTGCGCCTGAGGTGACCGTGGTAAGGCTATCGCCTCTCTATGACATTATATAAAGCCAAGAACAGGCTGAAACCTGAGCGGAGGATGAGACAGGAAATGAGGAATAAGTCCTGTTTATCACACAAATACAGGAACACTCAGCAAAACATGAGTGAACTTAAGAGCACACACAGAGTTAGTGCGCACTGATCGTCCCTGCCTCCACCCAGTCAGCACACTGGCTCTGACCGAGTGTGTGTGGCTAGTGTTGAAGCAGCTATATCAGGAGCCCTCGAGTGTGTGTGTGTGTGTGTGTGTGTTTGTGTGTGTGTGTTACACCTCACAGCTCACATATGAAGAGCAAAACACAGAAACAAAGGTGGGTGTACTCCACCTCTCCACCCGTGGCCTCAGGTGGGCTCCAGCCAAGTTTTCTTGCTGAACTAAATCATAGTGATGCTAACCACAATAAAAAAATCCTTTTGTTGGTTTTTCAAAGATCATTTAGATTTATTTTACAGGCAGCTGTTCTGATGCAGAGCCAAGTGTATTTACACAAGCTCGACTCCCAAAAAACTGCCAAACACAGGTGGTTTAAAAAAAAGCTGTTTGGAAAGGAAAGACTGCCCTCTACAGGGAGACGCTGGCACTGCAGCGTGAAAACCTCTCTGGGCTGAACTGTGGATCATCTTCACTGCTTTGACTCCATGCAGGAGTCTCCCACACCTGCTTGCATGGATGCACACACTCTGAGCTCCCTGCAGCTTCAACTACAAATGTTTTTATTCTGACTAAAAGGACATATTTCCATTCACCAGCTTCTAAAAAAGCCCCACACTTTTACACATCCCATATTTTCTTCTAAATCTTACATTTGATATCAGATTTCATGTAAGAAATCAGGCCAATGAAGAATGACCTCATGTCCAGAAGTGTTGGACTGAACCCGAGGTCTTTCCTCGGATGCAGTTTCTTGGTGGATTCCCGTCCTCTCCCACCCGGGGGAAACGATGCCGTTTGACGTGCAGGTTTATAATGGTACCACGGTCCATCGCCACACTGTTTCCATCTCCACGGTGACAATCAGGCCGCTTAAACATTGTAGTCGAGACTACACTCGTTAACTCATACACTTTGTGTTCCTCAGTTTGTCACCGGGACACCTGAGTGGAGTCTTTCTATTTGAAAGAACACCGACCTTCTCTTGGTGGTCCACTCTGGAAGTCATCAACCAGCCACAGCAGCTATGGTCTCTGCTTGCCTCTCCTCGCTCTGCTTGCCGCTCTCCACCTGCCTGCATCCTGGACCTCGCCTGCCAGATCAGCAGCTCTTCCTCTCCTTGTTTCTCTGCAAGTAAAAGTAAGAATGTGACCTTTAAAACCTGTGATCATTATCCTCTCCTGTTTGAAAACATGACTAACTTCCACTGTCTTCTCCGGGCTAAGGCTCCCTCTCCCCAGTATCACATTTACCCAAAACTTGCCACACTATCCATAAAACCTGCACACACTCACAACAAGCTTCTGGATCCGTCTGCAGGACCCTGATCACAGCTTTTATTTAACTTGGGAGTGAAGTTTAGAGACACTTTATATTATCCATACAGTGTTATGAACATGACAAACGTCCTGTGTCATAAAAAGATGAGACAGCAGCTTCTGTGTGACAGCTGATGGGAATATCTGCCTAATTCAGTCAGGGACGTCTCCTCTGGCAGGCTGCTGATCGTGGATTCACCAGGATAAAAAGGTCCTCAAAAGGCTGACAGATAAATGAGCTCAGACCTCCTGTTTTTAATTTTAGAGTCTTTATTTTTCTTTTTTAATAATTATTTGTAAGTTGACAATGATTTTCTTTGAAATCAATGCAGACTACATGAGAGGCTGTCAGCAGAATACTCTCGTTTGTTTTGAACTGTTCTATCGAGGGTGATTTTGGCGATGAATACAAAGATTCGCACAATAAACTGATGTTGAAAATGTGCAAATACATTGAGTCTGAGGCTCAAACGTTTTGGACGGATTCAGTAGGTTAAAGGTCAGTGAAGCTTCTCAGTCATCCAGGTCATCGTAGTCTAAGGAGCTTGGAAAGAAAAGTGTCTGGACTTCTGTAAGTTTCATCCGAGAAGCTTCTTCAGTTCTAGGGTCAAATGGTGGAGAGTCCCAGATTTAAGCCCTGTGGGAGTGTCCCACCGAGAGGGACAAAGGACCCCCTGATGATCCTCTAATCACACGAGCCAAGGTGTGAAACTGGGTGTGGGTCCCAATCAGCCAGAGTTTCGGGTGAGCTCATTGTGAAACCTGGCCCCACCTTATCATGTGATTTCCTGAGGTCAGATGGCCCAGGATGTGAGTGGGCGTTAAGGCGTCTGGGGAGGGAACTCAAACCTGGATTATAGATGGCAGAGAGTTGGTGTCGTAAACCCCCGCCTCTGTTCAAAGATGGTCGCTCACAGTGGACATAGATGCCTCTTTCACTCCTCTTTCAAACCATCTGTCCAAAATGTGAACATTGGCAGCCTCGAAAGAGTGACCTTTGACCTTTAGATGCAGATGGACAGCGGAGTCTTGTCCCGTGGAGGTGGCTCTTCTATGTTGTGTGGCTCCAATGTAGAGGTACAGCATACAGCACATTGTTAAGTTTGTGTTTAGGAGTTTTGTCTTTGGGATGAACCAGTTTGTGTCCGAGTGTGTTGCTGGGTCTGAAGTACACCGGGGATGTCATGCTTGGAGAAAACTCACCTCAGTTTATCTGATAGAGCGGCTACATAGGGGATGACAATGTTGTTGTGTTTGTCTTTCTGATCCTCCCTCGCTGGTGTCTGATCTTCTTTTCTGTGCCTCTTTGCTGACTTGATGAAAGCCCCCAAGTTACTTCCACAGAGCTTAAATCTGGGACTGTGGGACTCATTGGACCCTAGAACTGAAGAAGCTTCTTGGATAAAACTTAAAGAAGTCCAGACGCTTTTCTTTCCAAGCTGCTTAGACTAGGTTAAAGGTCCAATTTAATAAAAATAAAGAAAAACAAACAAACAAACAAAAGAAGAACACATGACTTTGTGTTTCTGGTAGAGTTAAACCGGCTGAGATGTCCATAACCCGCCAGTAGAGGGCGCTCTTTCACCACAAAAAACGAACAGCTGTCTGTTTTCAGCAGGCACAGAGAGGAGGGGAGGCTGGGGTGAGGCTGGCCCCCCCCCCTCACCCTAAATAATCCAGTCGACACCTAAAACAGACGTGATCAGCGTGTGACGTGAGCGACTGTGTCCGGCTTCACAGAAGAAACTGATCATGTTTGATGTTTCTGTGTATCAGAAGACTTTCCTGTCATGCGACATAAATATATTGTTACATTTTTACTGTATCGGACTTACAGTACAAGTATTAATTCACAACAAAGAAATCAAATACAGATTCCAATGTCTGATCAGAGGAGGAGCACAGCTTGCAGATGCACCTTTGTCAGGTTTTCTTCCTGTTTTAAAGCTCAGGGAGATTTTTATGAGTCAATAAAGCCGGCTTCATGCTGTCGTATCAAAATCTGATTAAAAGAAGAAAAAAATCAAACTCACTCTTTTCATACTTTGATGGCTTTTCTTTTTTGTCCTTTCTTATCTCTGCTCTGTTTCTCTGATGACTTCACGTTTCCACCTCAGGGCGACTGTTTTATTGTTTTGAGTTTCTTGTTTGTTTGTTTGTTTTTTAAAGTTGAGAGGAAATGAAAACAAAGTCTCCTGTATAGAAATATAACATCCAGTCATTTGCAGTAAAGACTAAACAGGATCCCTGCAGCAGGCATGAAGAAAAGCAGAAACCTGGTGCAGTAATGCTGCTGTGCGGTCAGTAGTTTGTGTTCCTGATCATGTTTGCAGACGTCTTGTTTTAACATTTCTAAACTGTCCCCATAGTCGCTCCACAAGCTCCAGGGTGACTTTCTTAAAGTAGTTCACGGTGGATTTTTAGTCTGCTTCAGATCTTTGGCTTGTTGCTGAGAGGACTTTCTTTTTTTAATGGTGTGGCACTGGAGGGAACCAAGAACCAGTCTGTTTCCTTCCAACACCAGTTTCCTGAATGACCGCGGGACATTCGCACCGGCAGTTTGCTGATATTTAAAGAGACTCATTGATGATGATCCTGAGGGGGCTGAGCTGTGTTCCTCCAGGCTTTGGTGACTGTAACCAAAGAGATCAGTTTAAAACAGAGCTGCTCTCCAGAAGCATTGTGACAAATCCAGATGTTGTCGCACTTTGTTACCTTCTCAGCATCGGTTTCTGATGTGAGGGGCAGTATGCCGCCCAATGGGGGAGAATAAAAACCGAGGCCTGATGAGTCGGTGGTTTTACAAACCACAGATGTTTTTATTTTGAGGTGCTGTGTTGGTTAAGTTCAGGAAAACATCACAGTTTGGAAAGAAAAGATAACATTTTAAGAATTTTGAGTCGTGC
Source organism: Perissodus microlepis (assembly GCF_051167445.1). NCBI lineage: Eukaryota > Metazoa > Chordata > Actinopteri > Cichliformes > Cichlidae > Perissodus > Perissodus microlepis. The sequence continues at coordinate 36,446,245 of NC_140465.1, forward strand.
TAAGAAGAGTTTTTCCAGCGCTGCACAGAATCCTGAGAAAACTCACGTACAACCTTATTACCTTCTTTGGAAACAGCCAGATTCAGCTGTCCAAGGTGTGGTGGAAGACTGAGGACACAAATAAAGTCAAGTTGAGTGGCAGCCCAAAAACAGGCAACAAGGTTTATAAGGCAAAAACAACAGGGACAGCCAGAAGGACAACACGTCAAAGGATGATGGGGAGACGATGACAATAAATGCACGTGGTCATGAGGGAAGAGGAAACAGGAGGGGAACACAGCTGAAACTAATCACTGAAAGTCGAACGAAGGGAAGTAAACTAGATATCAAACACGCTAGACACAGGTTACCAAAAATAAAACAGGAAAGAACCAAACAAAGGGAATGTGGCAGGGTGTGGTTGGAGCCCAGCTGCAGAGACAGGGTGGTGCAGTGGCTTAAGGGGGCAGTGCCAGGGCGAGGTCGGCCCACACAGCTGGAGGTCATCATTGGATCAGGCCTCCTCTTTTTTTAGCAGCACACTGGGCCCAGAGAGGTGTGTGTGTGTGTACATGTTTAGACATCTTTGTGAGGACACAAAATTGGCATGCTACTATACTTGTGGGGACCAACAGTCACTTATGGGGACAAAATCCTGGTCCCCACAAGTTTGAGGCATTTCTGAGGCTCAGGGTTAAAGATGGGGTATGGGTAGGTTTAGGCATTCATTTTTGATGGTTGGGTAAGGGGCTAGGACAAGCTTTATGCCAGTTAGATGTCCTCACTAAGATACAAAAACGTGTGTTTCTGCAAAAACTGAATTCCTAGGTTAGATGTGAAAATGTATGATGAAAAAAATCACAAATTTGTGAACTCCATGTTAAAAACACCCATTTTATTTTAAATTCTGACTTTAGAAGATGGAAAACAAATCTCACATTCAAACTTTCAGGATCAATAACTCATAAAAAGTTGTTTTCAGAACAGCAGCAACACCTCATCCCAGCCACGTTATCTGTTTTCAGACCGATTTTGGATAAAATGTTTAATCTGCTGAGCTTTTCACTACAGATGTAATTTTGCACGTCACAGTGACATAAACAGGGCTTCAGCAGACAGTTGGGCGTCTGGCTCTTTCCCACCTCGCTCCGCTCAGCATGGACCGTTTCACTGTGTGGAATTTAACTCTAACAGTCAGTTTTCTGTTGGAGAATGGAAACCAAGAACAGCATCCTGTTAGCGTTTTGTTCAATCTCCCAAAACTGAGATGAATCTATAAAAGGCACAAAAGTTGGTGTTAAGACTCAAAAAATTAAGCTATTGATTTGTCTGCAGATAAAACAAAGGAAATGTAGGGGCCTCGGAGGAACACATCACCTTCAGACAAAAACAAATAAGAAAAATGTCAAGATGTCAACAGGATGTGGGGGATGAATACAAACTCGAAGCGACAGCAGAACACGACAAAGTGAAAAGCAATAGAAGAAAAACACGTCTCTGAGAAAACCCGAGAAGCCTCTTTAATGAAGCTGACGATTCGATGTCAATAATGATGAGGTCCAAACACTTCAAAGTGCAGCTCCACTTTGTCTGAGTGAAGCAGGCTCTGGATGTGTTTCCTAACTTTATCACTCAGCTCCTAAAGCGGTCACACTGCAGGGATTTAAACTATTTACCCACAAATTACAAGAGCCAGGTGAGTCAAATCCCTCCGTGAACACCTCCGTGTCAGTCAGCCGAGCACAGCTGAAAGCAGAGAGTGATGTAAAGCAGCGGGAATTAAGTCTGCTCCAATGTATTCATCGGTTTTTATTCTTCCCTTCGTCTGTTTCGAGAGTCCACTTTTGCATTTCTTCAGCCGGTGAGGCGACTATCGATCACGCTTGAAAGAAAAGCACTCGCCAGCTCGAGGGGGAAATGAGGCTTAGTGGGAGCGGTGGCCCTCGCTAGAATGAATGACACTCTTTAAGTATGCACATCCACTACGAGGTGCTTGGCTGAGAGCAACAAATGAATAAAAATAGAGATCCCACGCTCTGTGAGACTTACAGATGTAGGACAGTAAAATCCCAGTCTTTACACGCCGTGCTCGGCTTTGCTTTCTGCTGCATCAGCGACGACAGGAAGCAATTAAGAGGCGCTGCTCTCAGCACACACTTATTGAAATAAGCTAGTAAATAATTTATGGTATTTGTTGGTGTTTTGTGTGTTTGCTTTGACCTGCATGGCGTTAGTGTCTATGAGTCTATGAGTGAATGTGAAAAATGTCTCATTTGAATCTTTATTTAAGCAGGTGAGTTAGTCACCATTATCTAGGATAGTTTATTAGACGTCTACCAATAAATCAGTCAGTGCCCAGAATAAGGCAACTTTCAGCTGACTCGTGGACGGCCGGTCTGTCTTTGAGCAGCAGTGCTGCAGCTTGATCACAGACTGTAAATCAAAGATGGCCACAGTGACATCACTAACTGGTTTCTGGACTCAGGATTTTGAAGCCTTGACATTTCTGCCTTGTAGAACCAGGAGTGACCAGTTTGGAAGAGAGGGCCGACTGCTGAGACATTAGCTAATGCTATTATTAGCACACTGCTTAGATAGATAGGGTATATGTACAAATAAAATCCTAGAACTTTACTCAGTAAAACTGGAGCACAGACTCATTGGGCCGTCTGCTTGTACAGTTACCTCGCAGCAGCCATATTATTGGTCAGTTAATGTCATTAAAAAAGGCTCAAACAGCACAAACACGGTCCAAAGGTCCAGTTCAGTAAAGTGTAGCAGGCAGCTAGCAACTGTGACCACCTGAGCACACCTGCCAATAAATGCAGACACACCCCTAATAAAGCATTTTCATTTAAATGAAAGACATTTTGTAAGAAGATGTAAACATGTTTATTTATGCTGTAAAGTTAACAAGAGACTCGCTGCTGGAGCCTCTGCTGGTCGTTAGTGAAACTGCAGATTTTGGCTTTTTAGAAATTCACCTTTTGAAACTTCATTAACCCTCTGGGGTCGCCGGACGCGTCAAAATCACATGACTGATTTAAGACGACACAGCTACAAGATGCAGCGAGTCAGAGTCTCCATTTCAACTTGGGTCGAAAGTGCGGACTTCAAACTATATACCAGTTTTTGAATTGTGTCGATGGGCCACGTAAAGCCAGAGTTATGATAAAAAAATACACGTGATGTTTTTTTCTGAACAAAACAGTGGCGTTTAGAGCGGGAAGAACGGTAAAAACGGCGTTTTCTACAGACAGCGCTAGCAAACACTCTCCGCTTGCGAGTGAAAAAAGAAAAAGAAAAAACACCCCTTCCCTATTGGTGTTAGAGTTTACCATGTCAGCCAATCAAAAAAATGATAAGGCAACATGTGACACTTGGTTGTTTAGGGAGAAGGGGAAGTTTTTAGGAGTGACACCCGCGACGGAAAGCGGGCGAGCGAAAGAAAGAGAGAGAGCGAGTTTTCATATGTGAGACATTAGTGACGTTTAGCGTGTTTGGAGGCTGTAGTTAGTTTGTTGTGTAGTTATTGTCTTGTATTGTGTGTCAGTTATACTGCTGAATTTCATATTTGCTCTAAAAAAATGGAAAACTGGACGGATGCACCTCCTGCTGTCAGACCTGCAGGTTTAGGCCTGTGCTGTTCTCCTCTGTCTTATACTGAACGCAAACTACATTTTTTGGACTGGCACAAATAATTTGTGTGCCTTCTTATTTGATGCAGCACAGCTGATTGTTCTGTAAATAGTTTTAAATGGTTATAAATATATAATTATAAAAACGCCTGAGGCCTTGGCTGCATTTTTAGGTAAATAGTACCATATAACTTTGTTGTTTTCAAAACTTGTGCATAATTTTTAGAAATGTACAATTTCTATTTGCATTTCAAGTTATGAAAATGATTCGTTAGACATGTTTGTGGGTTTTACAGTAAAAAATATAACTTTTTTCTACTCGGATTTTGGATTTTTTGTCTGAATTTAGATCAACTGTGCTAATATAGTATACCAAAATGAAAAAAATAACTCAAATTTCAGATATTTGAGGTTGTGCTGAAAATAATGATACCAAACAAGGCAAAAAAAAACAACAACAACATATTTTAAAGGTGATATAGAGGTAAAATCAAAAGTAGTCAAAAATGGCCAATTATGCCCTGGACCCCAGAGGGTTAAGGTTTAAAGTTTGCATTACTACTGACATGGTCACTTTGAGAGTGGACCTCTGGGCCGTGTTTGTGCCGTTGGCGGCTTTTGGAACATTTTGAATGAATTTATCTGACCAATAATACGACTGCTGTGAGGTTACGGTGCTCACAGACCCACGAACAGAGTCTGAGCTCCAGATTTAGTGAGTGAAATTTGAGGATCATCTCAGGAATCATCAGTAACTCCAACTCACAGCATGTTTTGTAATAGAATAAAAAACATAGAAAAGTGACCACACAGCATCTGAGAAGCAATGTTTAAGCGACCTGGAAAATAAAACCTGTGTTGAAAATCTGAAACGATCAAGTGAAGCAAAACCAAAAATGAGTAATAATAATAGAGACGATCTCATAGCTTCGTTTGTTTCAGCTGTAACGTTACAAACATGAAATGTCTCCATGAAGTTAGCATCAGAGACTAAGAGTGATATTATTTAAATGTGTAATTGATTAAAGTATTTTATAGGTGATTTACGATCAGCCTTCATCTACATAATTCAGCAACATGTGGCCGCTCAAAAAGATGAATTCCCGCTCATACCCCGTTAACTCCTTATTTCCCCTTCAAAGATGTGAAGCTGATGAAAAGAGCTGCTTTCATGCTTTCTCATCGCGTTTACTTCCTACTAATCCCGTCAGCTCTGTGAGCTGCACAGAGCAACACATGACACAGATGAACTCTCTCAGGACGTGTGCTGACTTAAAGGCCACAAATGGAAAGATTTACTCACTGGAGGCGAAACTCTTCCCGCTTCCCGTTGGCTGAAGGTGTCAGCGCCAGATAATCACTGTTTCTGGACGTATGAGGTCAGAACTCCAGCAATGTGAAAGTTTTTCACTGCATTTAAATGTTTCTGATGGTTAGGGTGCAGCTCCTACAGGAAGTCTTCGCATCCACATCCACTCCTCAGAGTGCCTCGACAATCCCTGTCCTGCCTGCAAACATCCAATAACCTGAACCTCTAAATGAATTTCATGCAGTGTCCAGTGTGTTAAATGTGACAGTTGCATGGCTGCAGACTGTCACACGCTGCTTTTTAACAGAATTACGATAAACACTGAGTGACACGTGTCATAATTTAAGAGGAATAAGCCTCTGAGCATGCATCAGGACATGACAGGTGTTTTTTCAGGCTCATATTGACTCTTTCATATGGAAAATCTTATAACAGAAGAATTCAAAGACTCGAATAAATGTGAGACTAACCCTAAATAATTCACTGGTGACCTGGTTCATGTTTTAAGCTAAGAGAGGAAAAGTGTAATCCTAATAAAATGACTTCAAATGTGTTGTGTTGCTGTTCTGCACGTCCTTGTTGTGTACTGGCATCATGCACTCGGATCATTTTTGCAAAGACGTCCTTTAAATGTTGGTGGTCACTCATTCACAGTCAGCCTCTCTTCTCTGCATCGTTTTGAGATCTTCCTCTAAGAAAACCCACTTACTCCCGTTTAGAAAGACCCGGCGATGTCAGCGGTACAACAACGAGCGGGGACGCCGTTCTTTAGTCAGGACGACTAAAGAACGGAGTTCAACCCCCCCGGGATTCAAAACGTCCTCGAGGAGCTGACTCCTGTTCCTGAAGCCGGTCTCACATCTGCAGCGGTCCCTGTTCTCTGACCAGCGGAGGATGGAAATTCCTGCGGCCGATCAATACGAAATCACGAAACTCAGAGAGCGTGCAGAGCGAGGAAAGCGAGTCATCCTGAGAGCGGCTGAGAGCTGGTAGTTAGAAACATCTCGGCGTCTGAGGGCCCGGCCTTCCTTGCAGCGTACCTCACTCGCTTTGGTATTTATGCTTCTGTTTATAATGTCGCAATAAATTTGACTTGAAATTACAAAATTTAATGTGAAAATCCAACATCTGCAGCTCGATCCTGCAGCGTGCATCTGTCGCGTCAGCTCCGCTCTCCTCTGAACCCCTCAGGCCGTCTGCTGGAAATGATGGGGATTTATAATGGATTTGTTCTAATAAATTGTTATAATGACTTCTCCTGTTACATTTTAATGCTCCTGTGAACTGCTCTCAACATATTTCCAGGTGCTTCACAAAGATATATTATTGAGAGAGAGTCCTACACTAAATCTCATTACCATTAAAGTTATTATTCCTGTCTGCTCAGGACCAGCTTCACTTTCTTCTCATTTGATTTTCTTGCAGCTTTGCTCCAAATTGACTCTCATTGAAAATCAACTGAAAGACTTAAAAATGTGATGCAATATAGTTTATTGATTTAAAAAATATCTCCAAGGAAAACACAAAGGGGTTTCTTCTAAATTCAGATTTTGCAGTTTTCACGAGATATCATGAAATCTGCAAAATCTCCCAGAGCTGCAGGAAACATTTGTTTCACAACACAGGTGAGAAAATAGTGAGATGCCTGCGACTCACCTGCTCTTTACTTTACCTGAGTCAACGTCACATGACTGAGAGCAGCGCAGCTTTATCACAGCTGTAACGGTGGAGTAAAACAGTGGGAAAGAGAAGACTAATATATAGAAATAGTAATAATTACAAAAGTAATATTCAAGTACGTTTGTGTGTCAACTTAATATTTTTTGTAACTGACTAATAATGTGGATACAAACATGGAAACAAAGCAGTCAGTAACTCATTAGCAGTCAAATGGTAACACTTTAGTGTTAATAACTTCATAATAATCATGTAATATTAGTCAATTAAGCTACTATTACCTTATTATAAAGCTGAAAACAATCCTATCAGCAGTCTGCTTTGTAAAGTTTAATGTCAAGTTTAATCTTTTTTATTTATTCTGTGTTAATAACATGAGCTGTACGTGTTATTGTAGGGTCTACAGTATAAAGCACCTTGAGGTGACTGTTGTTGTGATTTGCTGCTGTATAAATTGAAATAAATTGAAATGAGTTATTAAACACACACATTTTTACTTACATATTATTAAACTAAGTGGTAATAACGTGTTTTGATGTTATTCATCCTTGTTACCACCGTATTACGGCACTATTACCTGCTTATTACAGAACTGGATATAGAGAAGGTTCACCTTCAAAATAAAAGCTGCACCTGTTTGTGTCACACTCTTCACAGTTTGTAGACGAGTCCATCACTTCTATTCAAACTATGTCCAACAGGTTAGCAACCAGAAATGGGAATACAGATTTTCCCTAGCAACAGGCGGTTGCCAGGGGGTCACTGAGTGAACCTTTCGGCACTTGATCCTATATTGTCACCACTGTCACAGATCCAAAATGGCAGATAAGTTAAGGTTACATGGTCTAAAAACGCCATTTTTGCTCGTCCCTAACTCGAACTTAAACCTGCTGTTAAACGTTTGCTCACTAATTCCAACCCTCACATTTCCTTTCCTTTTTCATCTGACACACAGGAGACTTGGCCTAGAATTTAAACCTATGCTTGTAACATTTATGCTAAACCTAAAAACGGGGCTTTAAATTATCCCAAGAATTGAAAACAAACAAAAAACATCTTTTTCCAAAAATGTCCATATTGCTTTTTTCCTGGACGTACAGTCAGGGTGATGCCACAGGATGAAACCCACTTTACCCAAGAACGAAGCAGGCTGATATATAATACATCGTTTATAATACGTAAGATAACGGCATCCTAACATATAGTTGTAACTATAACCACTTTCCTTTTCCTAGCAAACGTCGATCCTATTATTACCTGGGAGTGCTGAAAGCATCCATAGGTGGAATTGAGCCTCTTTCATAGCCCGTCTCCTCACATCTTCAAGAGGGAGGGAAATTAAAAAGAGCAGACATCAAACTATGAAGTTCAATAAAAGTTTGTCTCATGCAAAACATCATCCTCTCCTCCTTTGAAGCTGTTAAGTGTTAAGTCTGTTGAACCTAATTCTCTTTGAAGTGTGTGCATGCGGTTACTTTGGCGTGTAGGTGTGTACGAGGACCGTGGATGGGGGCGAGCGTGCGTGCATGGGTGCGTTAATAGACCGTGTGCTTCTGTCTGTGATCAACCAGCGACGTAAATCAAAGAGTCAAGGTTGGTCACCACATCAAGGCCGCAGCGGCTCCATAGCAGCGCTCGGTGTGAGGATAAAGATGTGTTTCAAAGATGTGTGGAAGGGGGCTTCAAAGACGCTCCTAATGCCGCACGGCCCTATGGGAATCTAAATTACTGCTCAAGGCCAAACTCAAATCCCCAGTCAGAGGGGGAAGAGTGGGAGGCAGACGGATGGGCAATGAACAGATGGAAAGATGGCGACGGAACATGTGAAGAAGGTTTTAGATGTTTTTTTCACAGATTAAAAAAGGAGCAGTTACCAAAAATGTCCAAAGAAACTCAGAAATGCTGAAACGAACTGAAGTCTGAAGGTCGACGTGTGAAAATCACAGTGACGGGTGGAAGGTGTTTCACCTCACACCGCTCCAAAGGCTGCAAGTGAAATTATTCATTTAATAAGTAATAAATAATACAACTTACCTCTGCCTCCGTGATGTAGATTACATTAAAATAACCCTCATAAATAACTTATAAATGCATGTAAATGCATGTTCCCGGGGCGTCAAAGCTGCTGGTTTACATATTTAAATACAAGCTGTCCTTCGGTGTCGGAGCCATGATGTCATCGCTGACAGCGAGGCCTTGATATCATGTCTGTGAGTCGTTTTGGGTCTGAGTGACAGAAATGTCCTCATCATTGGTGATCACAGAGCAAACATCAGCGGGCAAATGTCCACACAGGGGCATCGACCTGCACAGAAGGAATGAAAAACTGTCCGTGTCTGCAGCAGCTTATAGCTGGAGACAAAAGGTTTTAACGAGATGCAAACGTCTCCTTCAAACGACGCTCGTCCAGCCTCCGGATGCAGACTCTAAAGTGACACTTTGCACATAAAGTAAAGACACACGAGGCGTCCGATAAGAACGCTTCTACTTTACTCTCCAGGCCGAGAACATAGTTTACAAATTTTGTATAACATTTTGTGTTGTGTCTGCCATAAATTGTTAAAAATGTCACTTCCTGCAGTCGCCTTTGTTTATCTGGAAGTTTTACGACCCGAGAAACTGATTACAAATCGTTTTTTATTGCATGCCAGGTGGGACTGTTTGAGTCCAGGTGTTAAACGACTCTCTGAGAATCCTGCAAATACACCTCAGCGCTAACTGTTTGTGAAATGTTGTCATGACTTTATTTAAAGGTAAGAATTAAAAGTTAGAGGAGTGGACCAAACTGGGACCAGTTTAATCTGAGAACCAACGTAGAATCACTGCGTCTATTTGACCTGCAGATATCAGCAACTAAGAGAACAACAAAGATAAGTATTTAGACATATTTAGTATTTAGAAGTTATTTACTAATTTTTAAATGTATAAAATATATTTTTGTTTATAAATGATTCCATTATGTTTATATTTAGAAGAAGAACCGAGGAAACAAAGCTGACCACCCACTGCCATCTGATGCCTCCAACCATCCAGCTTTTTGATGCTGATGAGGCGATGTCAGCTGATCTGATGACCACCGCCCTCAAACCCCAAACAGAATAAGCCTCGCAGACAGACAGATGGGGACAAAGTCTACGATGCTTTTTCTTTGTCACAATCTAATAACACTGAATAATTTGAGGATTCAGCCTTTCAGATTAGTCGTATCTCTGCAGCTCAGCAGGGACGCCCTTTGTTGAAATACAAAGAGGGAATCTGGCACTAAAAAAGCTGCAACTTTTGAAGATTTCAGATACAAATCACAGTGATTTAGATGAACTTCCAGATACGGTACATCTTTTTGCATCATTACTTCTGCTACAGGCACTTGGATCTTCGGAGGAATAATTAATGGTCGTCTGGACAGGTGGTTATGGAAATACTGCTCTCCTGTCCTGTAACTCTTTCCCCCTTGGAAGCCTACTGGGGGTAACCCTTGTATTTCAGGCCTGTGGCTGGGTGTGCATCACAAGTTAGTGTTGGTGATCTCTGCCTATACAGCTACCTTTGAAAAAAACTGGAAACGATTCTAACGTTCATCAAACTGCATCTTTAATGAGATGTGTCAGAATTCATCATTAAGGGTACAGTGATTATATAGTACTTGATTGAAGCTGAGGACAAGAACCACAATTCACCTGAATCACAAGTCAGACCTGAACATTCAGACGGGGAGGGGGGGGAACTCACCTTTATAACAGGAAGCACCCTCCAGCAGAACCAGGATCAGCACTGCACCTCAGCACCTCTCTGCATTGAATCATATCTGTTATTAATCTCTGTCTCTCTTCCACAGCATGTCTTTATCCTGACTTCCTTCTCTCACCCCAACCAATCACAGCAGATGGCCCCGCCCCTCCCTGAGCCTGGTTCTGCCGGAGGTTTCTTCCTGTTAAAAGGGAGTTTTTCCTTCCCACTGTCACCAAAGTGCTTGCTCATAGGGGGTCATATGATTGTTGGGTTTTTCTCTGTATGTATTATTGTAGGGTCTACAATATAAAGCACCTTGAGGCGACTTTTGTTGTGATCTGGTGCTGTGTAAATAAAATTGATGACGAGAAACAGGAGATAAAATGAGAGACGAGGAGAAAAACCCAAAATGTGTCTGTCTCCTGAATCCAAACTGGAAGCTGGTTCCACAGAAGAGGGGCCTGAAAACTGAAGGCTCTGCCTCCCATTCTACTTTTAAATACTCTAGGAACAACAAGTAGGCCTGCAGAGCGAGAGCGAAGTGCTCTAATAGGGTGATATGGTGCTACAAGGTCATTAAGATAAGATGGGGCCTGATTATTCAGGCTATTCTGGTCATCGTGAGTGTGGGCTGGCTGACTTTCCCATAATTATTTAAACTTTTCAAATCCAACTCAAATTGTCGTCTGTTGTTCTCTTTCACATTCAAACACAAACTCTGAACCACTGATGAGGACTCATCTTAATCTCTCTACAAACCTTTTTAAAGTAACCTCGAGCCCAGCAGACTCACTCTACGACACGCTGTCACAAAGTGCTGATGGCTGCTACGTATCTCGTGCTGATGAGCAAACGAAACTTTCACCGATGCTTTTGGTGTTTTGTCTTTGAAGTCTTCTTCATGTCAGATTAGCAGCGTTTCAGGCGTAATGTTCTTCACTACCACAGGCCTAAGAAAGTGTTTGTACGTGCACTGTGGAGAAGAAATGAGCTGCTTCGCTCTGTATTCATCTGCGTTCAGCAGTTATCACTACTCTGTTCTGCAGCTCTCTCCTTTCATGTTCCTACGTTCCATTGTCGTTCCCACTATTGCCGTCTTCATCATAATCACTGTCACAGTCAGCTCATCGTGATTACCGTCCTCGCCATCAACGCCACCTCTACAATCATCATCGTGAAATGAATTACACGGAACAATTTGCAGTAGATTCAATCTTAAAACAAAAGTGTCCTTTTCAACATGCGTGTGTCTCTTATTGCAGTTGACACACATTTGTCTGATGGTATCACAGCGGCTCAGGAGGAGGTTTGGAGCGTCGTCGCTCTGCTGGAAACGACATGAAAACAAACAGTTTGTTTGGTTTTGTAGTCTTCCTGTTCATTATTACAAGTGCTGCCGCATCATGTGTATAAACGCTCTTCATCATCATAATCATTGTCACCATCATCATTGCTATTGTGAGTGCTATCAACGAGAAGCCAGCCAGCGCGATGGCAACTGTCAGCCGGAACAAGCAGCACCGCGTAACGGTGATCGGGATTTTATACTGCATTTAATTCCATATTTCAGAGGTGATACCGTCTCTCAGCGCTCACTGCAGAGACATCGGCGTTGAAATGCTCGCTGCAGTTACCAGAGTCAAGCTGCGGACCGTAAATTCATTTGTGTGTCAGCAGAACTTCTTAAATTGCATCTTGGATATGAAATTTGAAAATGCACCGAATTTATTGGCATATGCCTGTGCGTCTTTAACCCCCGGGATCTGTGTGTGTGTGTCCATGTTTACATATCTTTGTGGGGACCAAACATTGGAAGTTTTCTACGTTTGTGGGGACCAACAGCCCTTATGGGGACAAAATCCAGGTCCCTACGAGTCTAAAGGCATTTTTCAGACTCAAAATGTGGTTTTAGTGTCAGGATTACAGTTAGGTTTAGGCTGAGGGTTAGGGTTATGTCAGTTAGACGTCCCCACAAAGATGTGTGTTTCTGTGTGTGTGTGTTTCTGCATGTGTGTGCGTGCAGTCAGTCGACTGCAGCAGATGTGCAATCTTGGTTCTAGGTTAGTGTTTCTGTGGTTTCCATGTTGTTTCTGCAGCTCTGTGTTTGTCCCAGCGCTGGCTTCGTCAGTGACAGATATTTTTACAGATGTGCTCAGATGTGCGTGCGTTCATGCACATAACATGCTAGGCCGACTTTGATCCCTCCTCCTGCAGCAGGTCTGTCAAGCTTTGGATTTCTTAACACAATGAAGTGTTGCACGGAGCAGTGTGAATCTTTTACGATACAGCGTCAGAGTTCAGGCGACTTATAACAACTGTCAGACGTAATCTATTCGCTTGCTAAATGTCAGCAAATTTTTATATAGCAAATAAGACTGTTGATTACATATTTATGTATGGAACTATAGCATAATACTGAGAAGCAGACTGAAACCAGGGAAGTGACATCCAGCAAATAGTAACAGACATCCGGGGATCAAACCAGAGACTCAATCCCAGTTAAAATGCTTTTTAGTCTGTTTTATATTCAAACATTGCTGAAGGCACTCAAAAATCAGGCTTTGCATTATCAGCTAGCTGAAGAAGGACACTGAATGTCAAGTGATTGATTTATCATTTCCACCTGGGTTCTATTCTGTGCTAGAGGTGCCAGGACTAACTCTGAAGATCATCTCACCCCAGATGCAGAATGGCATTTAACATAAAAAGTCTGTGTGCAGACCAAACGCTCTGCTGTGAATGCACCGTGCGTATTCACAGACGAGTGATTCAGTCAGACTCGCTGTTACTGTTCGACTCCTCTTTCCTCTCCTCCCACAGAAATCACAGCAGATCGCTGCTTTTCCTTATCCCGGTCAAATGTCGCTCATGTCGGCTCATCTGCTTATTGGGACTCTTTTACTAAAACTGTAGGGTCTCTACCTGATATCTATGAAGTACCGTGAGACAACCAGTACAACGACTGCAAAGACTAAAGTTGCCTGCATTATCCTTCTGTAAGGGACTAGTTATGAATTAAGTTTAGACAGAACTTCACCTGCAGATCATCGAAACTCAAAGATCAGAATGAGGTGCACATGGACCAAAGCAAATCAAGACATGTTAGCATGTAGATGACAGAGACATGGAGAGAACAGGTCGTCTGAAACAGCAACGAGATTAGTAATCCAGCATCACCTGAAGCTAATCTGAAGCTTTCAGCTAACATCACTTTGTTGATGCAGAAAAAAACAAAAGGAATCTTTTCCTGTCCGTTAAACTGCGACGTGATCGGCATTCCTCATTAATTCACCAAACAAATGATGTGACAGGCTGCCAAGAGCAAACACAACACACAACTCAGGTTCATCCTGGAGTTTTTTTTGCTAAAATGATTCATGGATCAGAGTTAAGAAGCTTAAAGAAAAAACATTCCTCTAAAAACGGTCAGACACAAGGATCGGACTCAATGCCCAAATAAGGACTTTGAAAGACCTTCAGAAAGCTGGAGGGCTGTTGCTCAAGAGCACTTTAAAAGATCTAAAGCCAGCCAGGGGCTCAAGACTTTTACACATTACTGTACAATATCAAACAGGTTTGGGGCTCTGCACTAAATCTCCTACAAGAACCCTACGAGAAACGTTATTAAATCAGATTTGGTCAGATTAACATCATCAGGTTTGACACATGATCCCACGGAGTCGATTTTTAGGGTTTTAAAAGCAAACGTTCATGTTTGATGTCACAGCTCCAAAGAAATCTCGTCCATGAATTACAGCACATAAAAAATCATGAGACCTTAATACAGGTTCAAAGCACTCAGTGAGTCACACACACACACACACACACACACGGACACACACTCACAGAGACAGACACACACACACACACACACACACACACACACACAGGCACACACGCACACACTGAGTGGGTCATCTTTCAGGTTCACGGCACTGAGAATCGCACTCATAACACCCACACAGGTAAACGCACTAACGCACACACACACACGCGCACACACACACACGCGCACACACGTTCGCAGGTCAGGCGCGTCTTGACTTTTTTCCTGGGATGCATTGTTCCAGAAGAAAAGCCTGTTTTTAATCGAGTGAATAATATTCACTAGGTCAGATAAAAGCAGCCCCGAGGGTAAAAAAACTCACATTTATTCAATTATTTAGCCTTCATTAAACCAGAAAGGTCATCCGGGGACAAATCTTTATTCAGAATAAATAATTCAGAGAGCGATACCTTAAATTCATTAAGCGCGCACTGATGCTGCTTTAAAAGCTTTTGTTCTGTTATTTTGTATTCTGATGTGAGGAAACTTGCTTTTATTATTTCACGTATGTCCCGCCGCTCTGAATGCTCCTTTTATTACTTCTTATTTTTTAATTGTCTTAATTACCATCCGACCCCCTTTTATTCTTTTGTCTTTGTCGAGCGAAGGCTTCTGCAAAGATCCAGTTTTAATCTCAGACACACTTGAGAAATCTCAAAACTTCCCCCCGAACTATAACCATCGAGGTCCCATTCATTTACTGCTGGAGTGTAGCAGACAATATGATTGTGAAGACTGATTGTGCTGCACCACAGCATGCCTGCTCAGCAAAACGAAGCTTTATGAATAAATAAAGAGATACCAGCGAGCTCATCGTTACAGAAACGCTCAGCAGATCCATCAGGATAATGTGCCCAATGACACAAAAGCAGAAATTCTATCGGTGTGAACGCATCAGCTGTCAAAGCCTGTCCGGACAGCTGAGCGGCACAGCTAACCCGGCATAGTCCACTTTAATGAACTCCAAACACCCCCACGCTGCAGACTCTCAAAGGCCTGAAGGTGGAGCCTAAAGGGGCTTTAAGATGCTCAAGAACTGTCCTCATCTTGGGGTATTGAACACGGATCGGTGTTTTAGCAGGAGGGCTCAAAGAGTGCCGCAGGCATCAGCACACACTGCTCCCTAAAATCCTTTATCAAAGACGAAAAAATCGGCACATGTCAGTGGGTACACTCACGAGCATGCATCGCATGCTGGAAACAGTTATTTGCACATGGCTGCAGTTCTTGTGAGAGAACCCACCACAGGACTGAAAGCATCAGCACACCAAAGGGCTCAACAATAGATTAACCACACAAAACACCAAACACAAAACTGACCAGGAGGAAGATTAGACTGAAAGTCTGAGGGAGAGCTTGCAGATTCAATATACCCATCAGGGATAATAAGACACAGATGAAGTCAATCAGTGAGGGAGGGAAAAGAGAAAAGGAAGGAAGTAAAACCAAGGAGAGGAACGAAGCTTCAAAATAAAACGCTTACGGGAAATAAGAACGACTGTGGAGTAGTATATGCCTTGAAATAACGCAAAGAGCTTCATTAGATGGCTTAAATGAACACAGGCTTCAGAGATGAAGACCAACTAGTGTAATTTCTGAGGCAGGCTGTTTCAGACACACTCTGGTCTAATGATTGGAGGCTGCGAGATGGCAGAACGGAGGCTCACTTCAAATAAATCTGCTTTAGAGTTCGGTGACAAGCTGAGAGCTCAGATGCCTGCTGGTACTGGGGTGGCTCTCCAGCTGATTCACTAAGTGTGTGGCAGGCTGACGCTGTGGGACTTGGTAAAAGCTGTGCTCAGGAAGCTGACACACCGGGGAGCTGCGCTGCAGAGACTGCAGGGAAACGGGCCGAAGGCTGGCTGACGCCGTACAGGCAGAGGGTTCGCCAGTGACGACGAAGCCATCATAATCCACGTCTGAATGAGGTTTAACATGTGGGGAGGAAGCTGACCGGGCAGCTATATTAGAACTGTGAATTTCCTAACTCGCACTGACGTGACCTGATTTTTTGAAATATTTGAAAGACTTTGTTTCATATCTGAGATTCTACAAACCTGCCTGCGATGTTTGAAAACTGCTCGGTGTGATAATATCCAGCGGTGTTATGACTGTGATGGTTGCGACCTCGACCACCCGGCTGAAACGCGTTTGGCAGTATTCATCACTCTCCACACTCACAGACGCCGCTTCGCTCTCTCCTGCACCATCAGCAGCTTTCATTTCATCTCTTCAGACCACACAGTCTGTGTGCTTGTTTGGTTCATTTGTTCTCATCATGTTTCATGATGCTGCGCATTATTTAATGCCACCAACGCAGCTCCCGGACTTCCTGGTTAAACAAAGCAGGAGGCCGAGGCGGCTGCTGGACACTTTTTGGTGAATTTCTGCAGAAACGAACTTTGTTATCTGTGAAAGCGGGTGAAAACAGAGCCACAGAAATCCACCCAGCAAATGCAATCATTCGAATTATAATTCATTCGACACAGAAATAGGTCTCTGGTGAGCAGGTGGACGTGGCGAGGTAGATCAGTTTGTATGAGGGACGTCAGTCTGAGGCCTACGGAGCTGTTCAGTGAAAGGACAGTGTAGAGGTGCATCATCGTGTGCCGTTACTCATTTTTAAATGTTACTGTCACGGTCTGTGGGCCGGGTGGAGTGAGAGGAGTGGACGCAGACGCAGACAAAACGAAGCATCGAACGAGCTGTTTATTATAGCTGATGAAAAAATGCGAAACAAGGGCAAGGTGAACTGATGGGAAACGAAACAACAACCTAAACAAGAAAGAAACATGAAAAAACCCGGGACACGAGGAACATGGATACCTGGAACTTGAAATGTGGAACACAAACGACCTGAACGAGGAACAACCGGAGACTGAGGACTTAAACACACAGAAGACGAGGGAAGAGGAAACACACGAGGAACACAGCCGACACGAATTAACAGGAAAAGCAAAAGTAAACACACCGAACACAAGACTGTCAAAATAAAACAGGAAACACAGTGAGACGTAGATGTGACAACACGAGCTCGACACAGGGGTCAAGGGGACACGAGAGCAAGAGAGACACGTGACGAGCTGGGGAGACGTGGACAGAACGCAGGGAGGAGAACATGAGAGCGGAGACGAGACACAAAGACACAACTGGGACCAATAAAGGTGAGGGAGACACGACAGACTCACACACTGATGATGACATAATGTCTGTGAAGGTTCATCCAGGTCATTGTAGTCTATGGAGCGTGGAAAGAAAAGCAGGTGGCTTGAAGATGTTT
The DNA here is from genome assembly GCF_051167445.1 of Perissodus microlepis. Classification (NCBI taxonomy): domain Eukaryota; kingdom Metazoa; phylum Chordata; class Actinopteri; order Cichliformes; family Cichlidae; genus Perissodus; species Perissodus microlepis. The sequence goes on from NC_140465.1 coordinate 36,463,683, forward strand.
CATAGTGGGGAGACACAGACGAGGAACCTAAACTCAACAGAGAAACACGAACACAGAACTAATTGAAGGTTAAACTCTATACTAACGAACTAGAACACAATACAAAAGGGCACAAAACTCAAATAATTAACCAGTTAAAGTGTGTCTTTGGTTTCCAACATGCCATTAGTGCATTAGCTGCATACATCCACAGGACTGCAGTGTTAAGTTCTCAAAGATGGTCCAAAGCTGAGATAGTCTGGGATTTTGTGAGGAGGATAAAGACACCAAAGTGGAGCAGGCTGAAGAAGCTAAACAAGTGAAACGTGGCAAACGGTGCACGGCGCTGATTTAAGCCACAGGCTGGTGTTTTAATGTTCACTCGTGCATGGTGAACACTCACCGGCACAGAGGAAATCGGAAGAAGATTCTCAATTTTAAAAACATTTCCTTTAAGAAGTGAGGATAATGAGAGAGGAGATCTCCCTTACTGAAAGGAAAAGGTTACGTGACCCTTTCCTTTGAAATGAGGCTGGGGTGATGAGATTTCACCTCTCGGAGGCAGTTAGTGGGTCTGTCGTGTTCATCGCACCTGCTGGGACTGTCTTGTTTTTTGCTATTCCCCATCGACTTCCTGCTCCCCCTGCTTTCTTTCTCCCTCTTATTCTCTTTCCTCTGCCTGCATTTCTGGCACTTGAGTCATTCTGTCTGCTATCACCCAGACTCCCCTGTCGTCATTCCTGTCTAAACCTGTCTTGTCCTCTCCGAGTCTCCCGTGAGCCGCGAGTCTTTTGCCTCAATCCCTGCCCTGCTTTTCTCTCCTCTCCTGCTCTAAGCCTGTATCATTTCCTTTCTGTCAACCCTCCCCAGACTCCCTCCATCCCTCTCTTCTGTCTTTTCCCATCGCTCTCTTTCTCCTCTGGTCCACTGGACCCGTCCTCTCTTCTCCCATTCCCCATGAATTTATTGTTTTAGCTTTCACTCCTACTAAACCACAATCACATTCCTTCCCTCCAAGAATCGCTTTACTCTCTTTTTTCTCGTTTCCTTGCTTCTTCCTCGTTTCCCTGCGAGCATCCTTTTCCATCTCTTTCCTTCCTCTGTTACCACCTCAGCAGTAAGTGCCACGTTAATAATTCATGCCGTCTCTAATCTTAAGTTGTAAATAGTTAATCAGCAGCAGGGCTGTGTGACACCTCCATTTGGCCCATCGCTGCACCACACATCCTCTGGCTCTGTAATTCTGTCTCCCATTTTAATGTCGGCTCTCTGTCTGCACCTGCTTCCTCCTCGCTCTCAGTTTCTGCATATTTTCTCTGCAGATTTTGGAATTTCTTTTTCTCTTGTCTTCCATGGTTAATTGCTCCACAGAAGAAAATAACTCCAGGCCTGAAATTTAAACCTCTTAAATAAAAGAGTAGAAGAAGAAAGAAAGATGGGAAGAGCTTCCATCTTTTGGGTCGTGTTGATGGCGATGAAATGAATCTGTTAGCTTGATTAGGTTGATGGTCACGGTGCAGTTGTTGCACACAGTAAAGAAACTGTTTGCTGCATGCAGCTGTTCTTGGATCCTTTCAGCCCTCCTGCTTCATTTCTCTACTGTGATGTGACCGTTATAACATCATCACTACACCACACATTATTACACCAAACCACTTTGAATATTCCTGTTGTTGGGAGGACGGATGTGCTGCGTGAACATACCTGCACAGTGACTTCCTGTCTCTCCGTCCTCTCTGTGGACTCTGTCTCCCGTTCAGCAGCTTTGCTTCGATCTGTCACTCAGACTGGACGATGGAGGCAAAGCACAAGGGAGTCTCGCCCCACAGGAGGGCAAACGATTTGATCCTCAGTGCATGAAGGTGTCTTTAAATACTCACGAAATGGCACTCTGTTCCACAGGGGGCGCTCTCGAGCTCATCCAGAATGAGCTCACGCTGAACAAGAATACAAATCTCTGCGTTTTGCCGTGTTTCTGCCAGAGCTGATAGAGACATTTGAGATGTTTTACAGGTTTCTATTGCAGCTGTGAGCATCAACGATGTCACAGCATCACGAGTCGCTTTACAGCATCCACCGTTTGGATTTGAGCGGCCGCGGCCTCCTGATCGCCACCACAACCAGCTGCTTCTTCTACTTCTGCTGGACTGTTGGAGTCATCGTTTGGAAACTGGAGCCATCTTGGCAGGCGTTCTGTAAATCGACCAATCAGCACGCACTAACAAAATGCTTGTGTTTTATGGTCAAAATCAGCTTCACTGTGAGAAACACTAAAGAACATGAGTGTCCTTTGTAATAGAAAGTGGGTTTTTTTGGAGGCAGGGAGAAATAATTATTTTAGCTGTTTGGCTCCACTCACTCTCATTCATTGAGGACGATCTCCCTGCTGCGCCCTGCTGCGCCCTGCATGCATTGCTGCCAGTTTCTGTACAATGGAATTAATAGGAAGTGGAATAGCTCTCTTCCAGCAGCTCTGGTGCATTCTTGTCATTTCCTGCTGCTAGTTAAAAAGCCCTGAAAGCTGCAGTGTTGTTGTAGAAAACACAACCCCAAACCGTCGTGGCTCAAGAGTCGGGTGTTCGTCTTGTAATCGGTAGGTTGCCGGTTCGAGCCCCGGCTCAGACAGTCTCGGCCATTGTGTCCTTGGGCAAGACACTTCACCTACCGCCTACTGTTGCCCAGAGGGGCCGATGGCGCGATATGGCAGCCTCGCTTCTGTCAGTCAGCTGTGAAGTGCTTTTCGGGACCCCTCAAAGGGTCCCGAAAAGCACTCTATAAATGCAACCTATTATTATTATTAAGAGGCAGGCTCGAGGTAACAGGAAGCGGGAAAAATGGGGGGACTGTTTATGGCGTGTACGATCTACAGTTTTACTTTGAAATATTTGATTCCAAATATTAATCTCCACATGTTCCTATACGAGAAATACAATATTGTTACAAAGAGCACAGACATTTGGTGTTTGGTGCATAAATTCTGTAACGTGAACACATTTGCTTTTCACGCCTTTGCAAATCTGACATATCAGCGACTTATGGGAAGAAAAAGTAGGAAAGTAGTTTCCGCTCGCGTGGCGTTCAGAGCGTAGAATCGGCCCAGATCGTAAGCATCTTGATTTCATTCGAACTATTAAAAAAAGTGCAGCAAAGCAAAGATTTGCGTCAGGATTCTGGCACTTCCCCATTTTTTTTCCTTTATAGTAAATAGATGGAGGAAAAGAATCACTTCCTCGAGGTAAATTGCAGCTGGAATGACTGAGTTTTCCTTGTGCAGACTGAGTCTGACAGTAAAGGGAGCTTAATCTTCAGTACAGCAGGCAATCTGCACTGGAATTTATCCTTCACCAGTTGCGGCCGTGCCAGATTCACAGAGGATTTAAATCACTGAAGATCTCTGCAATTTTCACACACCGCCAGACGCCTCCAGGTGATGTTAGCCCCGTGCAAAAAGGCTCCTCTCTGTGCAAAGCCTCTGTGGAATATGAATCGCTAGTTTGTACTTTTCCTTTCATATCCTGCTAGAGGTGCAGGAAGCTAAATATGTAAAGACAACAGCACTAATATAATGACCAGCTAGAAGGAAAAAAACAAGCTGGAGGGCACGACTGGGTTCACACAATCAAAGAATTATTGAGCTCGCATCGTCTTTTTATGCTCTCGCTCATCTTTGGCTCCCACCTCTATTTCTGCATCTCTTGTGAATGTCAGCATGGGCTGAATCGCTCATTTGCCCAATATTTTGCCAACATCTACAAATCTATTTGTTTCAATCTTGCCTCATTCTCCACTTCTCACTCTAATAAATTCAAATTCAAATATGTTTTACAGGCACCAGTGGACACACTGCAGAAGCCACTCAGCCAATATTTCCCCCAGACAGCCTGACATTTACATTTTAGGGGGTCTGCCTGTCTGCTTTAACAGTATTGACTTATAGTGAGCAGCAGTGGAATCTATGAATGAACACAATAGGAAATATGCCGCACATTTAAATATCACATTATTTTTTAAACATCTCAGCGGGCGTTCGGTGGATTAGCACGACATTTGCTAAAAATATTCAGACTAGACAAGTTTCAAGTTTTGGTTTACCTTCCATGGGGATTAGCGGATACTGTGGAAACATCACCAGCTAATAAATCCTCCTGACTGTATACCTGCTGTTTTCTTTGGACAAACTGAAATAAATTTTCAGTCCTCTTTCTGGGTCAAAATGTAAACATGTCTGGAACTGTGTTCAGAACAAACACCTGAAAACTAACAGGGATCCAAGTCCAGATGAAATTTCACCTAAGAAACACCTTTGACTGCGGATCATTGCATCTAGTAGTAAAACGCACCGTGGCTGCTGCAGCGCCGTTCGTAGCTGCATCAGTCAGACCTCACTTCAGTGACTCCAGCTGACTCAGAGCGCTGCTGCCCAGATTTTAACCGGCACCAAGAAATATGAACATATTACTGTGCTGCAGGCTGCCCGTTAAATTCCTTATTGATTTTAAAATTTTGCTCATCACTTTGAAAGCATTGAATGGCCTTGCTAAGAAGTGCATCAAGGACGTATTACCCCATCGTGCGCCTGGGTGTTTGGTTAGGACAGTAACTGCAAAGCTCCTCGTTCCTTCTTTGATATTTTTTCCATGTTATTAACGTCAGATTCTGACGTATATTTAATACAAATGATGAAGAAAGGTTTACATGAAATATTCCCACACCAGCTGTATCCTGTTAGATGGTGATCATCATCTTACTGTTGGTTGGTTCCCATGTTAGAACGGTGTGCTCTGGGCCTTTAACCATTATGCTAACATTAGCAGTATGATCAATCTGCGACACGCTGATGCCTTCTTATACTGTCTTTAATGGCCACGCAGTCCAATTACTGCTCTCTCTGCATGCGATTGTTCACTTCGTAAAGGACTTTAGTTCTTATTATTATATATGTAGGCAGACAGTGACAGGAAAACTGCGTTGCTGTGATGGATCGTGAGCCGGATGAACTGCGAGGTCACCGAGGTTCTGGTTTTAAAGCTCTGTTTGCAGGTGAGGATGTGCAGGTGGACTGCAGCAGGATGAAGGAGATGCTGTGCTTCAGTGTGGTCCTGTTAAACTGCTCAAGTCCTCATGATTGTTTGGAGGGACCTGGTGGGTCACTGGCTCGAGTCGTCTACATGTAAAAGGTGACATCCACATCAGAGTAATTACAATAACGTCATGCTGTAAATGTTCCTCTACCACAGCTTACTTTTTGTTGTTCCTCTGACCTTTTATACTTTTTAATTTTACCTTTACTGCCATTTGTGTCTCTTAATGTATTTCACTTTTCCATATTTATCTCCTCTGGTCATGTTAAATCATTCGCTCTCTTTATTTAGTCGCCCTGTTTCCATTTGCCTCTTTATTCTGTTGCCTCCAGAGTTTTCTTCTTCTTGTCCTTTATCTCACCCTCCTCTCTGCCTCTTTCGTTCCACCCCTCGTACTGCTTTCTTGTTTTATCTACTTTCCTTTCCTTCTACATCGAATGCCTGAGACATACTGTACATCACATGTCTGTATGTCACCATCTCCTGACAACCATGTCTTCTAATAATTATCTTTATATAGAACTAATTTCCCAGAGCAAATATGTTTTGAAAGAAATGAATGCTGACTGGATCTTCCAATTAATATAATGAGGAAAGGTTAATTAACATATGTCACTGACAGTGCATTTAATTTGTTTTTAAAAAAAGCTCACCATACAGTAGAACATACACGCACTCAGACTGCAGTGTTATTAGATTTCTTTAAAGGTTTGTTCAGATTCTCATTAACTTCTACTTCATTTTCCCCCACAGTTAAACATTTAATAAACATTAAAGTACAAAATAAACCAAGAAACTGATTTGATAATGTTCAGGCCTGCACAGAGTGCAGTGAAAAACTAAACAGAGGGAAGTACGGCTGTGCGGCAGGCAGAGCAGGACCCAGCTGCAGGACTCAGAGGATAAGAGGTGAACTCCGAGAGGCAGCGTCACTGCTGTAGCGTCTAAAATACAGAAAAAGGAAAAACTAAGAAAACACAGCAGACACGGAACTTGCCTGCTGTGACACCGAAATGCAGGAACACACAGCTCGAGTGGACGGGACGACAGAGGATTGAGGGAGACGATATATATATACTGGAGATTAGGGCAGTGTGGACACACCGGGGAAACACAGCTGAATGGAATCAGACTGACGAAGCAGGGGAAGCAAACTGAACATAATCCGGTCTTTAAGTGATGACGTATGAACCCTGCTGCTGGGTCCAAACTACTCTGTGTTTATTAAGGCTGTTGTGTTTTTAACATGTTTTAATGTTTTGTATCTTGTTCTATTTAATCTCAACAAGCCCCTAAAAACAGTCCGTGATCACTGTCGGCCTCCATCGGTTTTTATCACCACTGTTCATGTTAAAGCTCAGTTTTTAAACCCTTACGATGTAACTACAGCCCATGCAGCAGTATATGAATGACTAACCTCATATTGTGGATGGATTATCTCAGTTGTTCTCATGACTGCAGTTTGGTCCGTTTACAGCATCCTGCCATGCGACTGCATTTGTCCCCAACCATCGGGAACCCTCACGTTAACTTTAATCGAAAGTTAGCGTTCATCTTCCAGCTTCACTGTGTTTATGGTGTGCTAATGTCACCCTTTTTAACTGAGTAGTCCAAAATCAGTCGAATCCACAGTAATCTGTCATACAAAGTCAAGGAAAAAAACAACATTTGAGAATCTACTCTTGTTGGGTTCAGTTAGGATCATAAGGAGACTGGCAGTAGTAACTCAACTTAAAGAAGGAATATTCCTCCACTCAGAATGAGACACTGACAGCAACTTAAAGGGAGAAAAGTGATTTGAGTGTATTCAACATTTAAATGGTCCAAAACATAGACATGAACAAAACATTTAGATCATTTCAAACATGTAAATCTCAACAATGTACAATATATCACTTAAAGTGTCCATAAATGTATTAGGTAGGCTGTCCATTTCATTTCAGTGCACTTAGTATTCAGTGTTCTTAGTAAGTGTTAATTGTCTTTAGTCACTGGTTTGCTTTTTGATGCATCAGTTTTTTGTGTTAAGTGGAATCAGATCTGACCCAAAAAGGAAAAAGTAACAACATAAAGCGTCCTGAGGTCTCAGAAAAAACGTTAATCCAAAAAAAAAAAAAAAAAAAAAAAAAAAAAAAAAAAATTGCAAATCGTTGTATCCTACCACCCTCCAAGGAAACAGGTGGCCTTCAGATTGGGAACGTCCTTTCTAGGCACCTCCAGTGGCATCCAGTCCTTAGATGGCACCGCTCGGTCCTTGCAGCAGATTTCTACCACATAAAAAAAACCCAGCCTGCACACAACGTGCAGTGCAATCACTTCACTTGTAAAATAAAACATGTGTTTCTCTAGTGTTATCCCTTTCCCCCCCACACATCACACATCTATACAGTTCTTATTGGCCAATAACAATTTATCAACAACAAAAATACATTTCACTGCAAATCATGAAGCATGAAAAGTGTCTCCGTGGTGTGTTAGCTAAAACTTCACATGTAAGCGCATTAGCCCAGGGAGCACATGTGGGTACGCTAGCATACTTTCCACAGGCTAACACAGCTAAGCAATCGTTAGCAGGTTCTAAGACAAACATCACATTTCTGACAAGCATCGTATCCTGACTGGTTTAATACTCAGAAACTGGACTGTGAATCACGACTTAAACTGCAACTGTGAGACTCACCAGGATATTCTTCAAAGAAAACATTAATTCCGTAGCGCAACAGTTACAGGACTGAATCTCCACACAGCTTTGCGCATCTAGCTCCGTGCAGGCGGATGCAGTGAAAGAAAGTCACCACGCACGCGCTATGGTGCATTCACGGTACATGGGAAAACTCAGCACTTAACAAAACAGTAACACTTTAAATTAGAATAAAAATAGAATACAATTGGCAATAAAATAACCATGGGTTACACTAACATAGCTGTGTCGCTAGCGATCACATAGCACATCATTATATACCCGCTAAAGACTGGATACACACAAGACAGGTGACAATCAAAATAAAACAGGAAGTAGCACACAATGAGACTGACTAAGACACGTGGGCTCTACATTGAGACTGGGGATATATAGACATGAACAGACAAGAAATCAAGAACCAGAAGTACAAACTCAGAGGCACTGGAAAGTAACATGTAAATGACCTTTAAATTTGGTAAATATTTTTATGTTTGTTTGAAAGGTACTTCGGTTTTATTTTGAAATCCATGCTTTTATTTTTGAAACAGGAAACTGGCGCAAAACCGTTAAAGGGCTGTTAGTAACGTTTCTTTTAGGATATGGTAAATAGTGTGCCTTAAAGTGAAAAATATGTACGTTTCCTTTGCCAATTAGTACCTGGCTGACAGTGGCACAAGGTTTGTTAATGTTTCCTTTAACGGAATAAGTTACATGCAATCAAAATGTCGTTTAATAGAGTTTATGTTGTTAACCTTGACCTTGACCTTTATGTATAGTTGTAAGTTAGTGAGGTGATATAATGAATTGAGTGATGTAAATTTGATGTATATGCTATATGTGAGCAGGAGAAATTTGTTTCCTTTGTTGTTATGGTATTAATATTGCTGGTTTTGTTTTGCTCCTAGCTCTTACGGTGTCTTCACTGAATGTTTCAATAAAAACATTTCCAATAAACCTCTGTGAAGCATCAGTATAAGAGACCATCATTCAGCCAGGGATGCTACATAACATACTCAGGAAACAGAACATAATTAACTTCTACATTCAATAACATAAAAGACAACAAGTCCAAAAGAAAACTGAAAAATTGGGTCAAAGACCCAGGACGTGACACTGTGCTGCACACTAAAACTAATGTGGTGACCTTGTTCTGCACTTAAGCCTTTTAAGATATTTTCTATTCACAGCAGAAGCAGACTACATAATAGGGGCTGTATCGAAAAAGAATCATCAACAGATTCAAAAGTGCTTTAATTCTGCAGCCATTCATCGGTAATGGATTTGTTTTCATTTACTTTTTGTTTATGAACAGCTGTTTTTGCCACCTCACTTTTTACAGTGACATAATGAAGAATAAAGAAAAAATGATAAACATACATGTCAGTGTTTTCATACATGAGCAAAGTGAACAAGCGCCACAGACCCGGCAAAACTGGCCTTAGAGCAGCTCTTTGCTAATAAGAGTAACACAAATCATTTTCTACCAACAGCTATATCTTTCACCATTATCATAATGATGCTTCCAAATTGCTCAGACCATAACAGATTGATGTTCACTGTAATTCTCGGTAATTTGATCTGATTGACTTGGTCCAGTTTTAAGCTCCTACACGTGCATTTGAGGGCTGTTATCTAACTGTGCTCTACTCCCATTCGTCATAGATATTGATATATTCAAAATCATATTATTGCCACTGACCCAGTTATGGGCAGCATTCACTTCGTGTCTGAAGACATTATTCGGTTAGCTTTTATTAGCTGAGTAAAACGTGGTACATTACAGCTGAAGTCTAGTTTAAGACACACAGTGACTGTCAGCAGAGGACAGACACAGACATCTGTGGAACATCTGTCAGTGTAACAAACTCAGCTTTTATCCAAAGCAGCAAAGCTGTTGAGACCAAGTAACAGTTTAGTTTAGCAATTAACAAATCATAGTTTATTAAATCAGATGCTGCACTGAAGTTCAGGAATGCGACCTCCTTCTCTTGGTTAGTTTCATTTATAACTGGAAGCACTCGTGAGTTTACTTTGTACTGTTTTTCTTCTCTGGTTCAGCACAGAAAAATCTGCTGTGACCTTAGAAAAATAGTATTTATTAGAAATGAACTGAAATCTGATCAGAGACGGGGTAATGAAAGTAAGAAGTCTAAAACTTTGTATCCACACTAATCGTGTCTCTGGGTCTGGAGACATGACGTCACAAAATAATGCGAGTAAAAAGCCTCTGAACATAATCCACGCAGGCATTTTTTAATGGTACAATATAAATGTCACTTCTAGTAGACAGGGCTGGTCCACAGAGCGGGATCACGACAGAGTTAAAGGAACACAGAAAAAACGAACCTAGTCGGCATACTGAGCATAAAGGTGTGAAATTAGCTGAGAAGCTGCAGAGGATCCACGTTACACCCACAGCTGATTTATTTAAGGCTGAATAGATCCGTGCTTTCCTCTCCGACACCCGCTCCTCATCTGGGACTGAGAACCGACCACTCATGTGTTTATTACTGGTTTATTGGTTTTAATGTAAAATCGAATTCTTATTTATTTGAACTGAGAGTTTCCCTTGAACAGTTTGTAGATCTCCTGGATCTCCTGACCCAGTGTTTTGAGTTTCTTGTGTCTCAGGGTTGTCTTTGTTGCCTCAGTTTATTCTATAGTCTAGTATCTTAGTTTGGGTCTCTTGTATTCTGTTTAGCTTTCTGAGTATTTAGTAGCTGCCCTCTGCGCCTCCTTTATGTTGGTCTCTGTGTTTCTTTGGTGCTCTGTTTCACCTAGTCAGTCCGCGTCTGTGCTACATTTCCTGTTTTATTTTGAAGGTCTGTGTCCTACGTGAATGTATTGAATTTGTTATGTCTGATTTCTCCCAGCTGTGCTCCCCTCCTGTGTCTCATTCCCCTCGTTTCTCTGAGTCAGGGTTGCATTGTCCCTCGTGCCCTGTGTTTCCCAGTGTCTCCCTGTACACTTAGAATTCTCCCAGTTTTGACATGGTTTTGTATTATTTCTGAGCCTGCAATAAAGCAGTGTTTTTGAGTTCCCATTTTTGCCTCTGTGAAGCCTGTGTTTGAGTCCTCACCCCCTGCCTGCACACAGCGCTTCCTGACAGATGCAGCCTGTGTTAGAACGACAAGCAGGAACAAATATGCAGGTGAACTTTTGTACTGTCCAAAAATGGCTTTTTGTTACTTACATTCATTCAGACAGAAAACTGAAAATGAGCTGCTGAGTTTCTCCAGATGTAAAAATGTTCGTATGAGCCATTAAGAAACTTATATTTGAAACTGGAGGTCAACTCCTCGGGCAGTCCTGAGCTGGTTTCAGCACTGCTGATGGTTTTACATCTCTCTCTCTGGGAATCTCATTGATCACTGGGATTTGACCATGTGCAACCTGTGCAACGCAAAGATCACCGTCTGATTTAAACCTGGATGTCATGTGGAGCATCATCACTGGGTCGCTGGCTATGACCGAAGAGTCCACAGTTAGCCTGAAGGCAGCACATCACATATGAAGCACAACCAGAGGAGCGTTTATCTTTTTCCAAACGGTCATGGGAGGGAAACTGGGAATGTGTGCCTGGGAAAGACATCTGATGGAGACCAGGGTGAAGAGACAACATGAACTTTGGTTTGTCTCAGAGTGAGCACAGAACCAACACAATGTTCAGCTGCTGTTTGCCACATTTGCCTCCCTGTGACTTCCTGAGTATGAAAATCAAGGTGCAGAATTACACTGGAACAGATCCAGCAGCAACAGCAGATACACTGAAAACTATTCAATTCAATTTGAAGCACGAAATCACAACAGCGTTCGCATCAAAGCGTTTTATATTGTAATGTAAAGATCCTACAACAAAAGTCTCAAACTCACGGCCCACATCACCCCTCCCTGCATATTGTATTGTGTATTGACGTGAAGAAACATAACGCGATTTGTCCCGTGAAGTTATTTTTTTGTTTGTTGTTGAGTGCAATGTTAAAATAAGTTCTTTAAAAAGCCAAAAATGATTTAATATGAAGGCAACATGAGCAGAGAGCACGAACATGCTGAGGGATCGGCTGTGTTAGCTCAGTGAGACAGTCACACACTAATGTGGACCCTCATGTCTGCAGTTTGGTTTTGTTAAAGATGAACACACTGATAGCAGAAGCGCTGGGTGGACAGGCAGAGAGGAGCAGTGTGGTTATTTGGTAGTTAAGAGGGAGAAAAAAGATTTGTCTTGTTAAACAATACTTCAAATAAAAAAAAAAACATTTTCAGAAATCTTTGTGGATGTTTTGTTTGTGTTGTGTTTTTTGTACAACTTGAACACTAAAGTCGTCCAATGAGACGACAGTGTCAGCACTGGCGTTGGAGATCCCTGTCCTACAATAACACAGTGAAAACCCCAACAGTCACCAACAATGACCCTCTTTGAGCAAGCACTTGGTGACAGTGGGAAGGAAAAACGCCCTTTTCAACAGAACCAGGCTCAGGGTGGTGGTCCAGTCCAGAGGCGCACAAGACTGAATCAGGTAAGGTTTCTGAGTTTCGAGCTCTGTTGTCGGGCTGCTGTAACGTGACCTCGTATGTGGGTGAAAACAATAAGGTCAGTGAAAATGCTTCAAGCAAACAGCTTCTGAGTTTCCCTTCAGTCAGCCTGAAAACTAACATTCAGAATAATTTATGTGAAAAATCTGCTTTGTTGTTTTCGCCTTTATTCTTTGGAAAGCTGCCCTCAGCATCACTTAGTCTCAGCATCCTTCTTCAACATGCACTCGACATATTCAAACGCTTAACATTTGAATCCACCTCTAAGTACTTTCTTTTTGTTTTTGTGAAACCAAACCAGCGAGCCAAAAAATGAAACTGAAAGAGATCGTAAAGTGAAGAACTCAGACACAGCTGGTGGTCTGGATGATGAAACTCGGTTTATTCATATTATCTCAATATAAACTGACAATTCGAAAGGTGATGAAAAACTCATATAAATGAGTGGCAAAAAAAGCTTTGAGTCACTTCTCGCTAATACCTCACTCAGCATATCATTTCTCCCAGAATAGGATATCTCATCTTTACAGGCAGGCTTCCCCATCACAGCAAAGCAGCACTGGTGCCAAAGTCCCTTTCAGGAAACCCCACAGTGGAATAAAGGGGCCTGCTGTAGCTACCGGGGGGCAGGGGCACCTCATCCATAAAGGTTTTATGGGTTTTATTTTCTGCCTTTACTGCATCAACACTGGAGTGGAGAGAGATCAGATAATACGGTGCGCTTGACACAGAGGGGACAGACGGGAGATAAAGAACGATGAGGAGAAAGACGTGGAGGTGAAAGAGAGATGGAGGGCGGGGGAGTGGAAAATGAAATATCCTCTTTAATGCTGGGCTTCAGGTGAGTTGAACTTGAATGAAGCGTCTTTAATATAAAGTGCAAGTTTAATAACCTCGGTGATGAGCACATACTCGCTCAGTTCCTTTATTATTCATGGCAGCCTTTCTCTTTGTGCTCTGAGTTTAGTCACAAAAACTGCACTGGAGGAAAGTTCTCTCTTCTACTTAATGCTGTAAAATAAACATGATTGAGGCTGTTTTTATACTGTATCCATACTTATTTGAATCAATTAAAAATACTACAAAACAATCAATCTAGGATGCTGTGAGCTGGAAGGAGCTAACTGTGGAAATACTTGCACATAAATACACAACCACAAAAACTACACAACACTGAAAGAATCAAGATGAATGAAGCTCAGACGGTCACAGTCGGTGAGTCACACCACAGTCAGCCATCCTCCATGCACTGCTGACGTCGGCTGGTTTAGAAATTGTTGCCTTTGTGAGGCTCTCGGTAATTAGTCAGTTGGGGTCAGTTCTGCTTTAGCAGTTGAGCTGTAGGTTCATTTTAATAAGTGTTTTTAAATCACAGATTTAACCAGAGAAAGACTTCAGCACAACGTCCAGAACTAAAAGAAAATGAAGTCAAAACCTGGAGTTCCTCTAATGTCCAGCAGAGGCGCCAGGAATGGTAACGTGTAACAGTGAGATGGGACATATGGACATGTCACTGTTGCAGGTTTGCTGGAACGAAACGTCAGAGTTTAGAAATGATTCTTACAGCAGCTTCATCAGGTGAAACAATCACCTCCTCACAGCGCTCAGTGAGATTAATGAGCCGTGAACTCAGCGTGTACTATGATCACATTAACCCCGTAACACTCGGCCGCTGACTGACAGTTATGTTTAAAATGGCCTCGACAGGACTCTGAATCAAATCACGATTGTTTGAAAGGACAAAGCTGCTCAGCTCCAAGGCTGGAAACCGTCTTCTGACAGTAACAACACGGCGGTGAAGGTTCCGCCTGTTGTAACAATAACAACTTTGTTGCTAATTTCTCTCATCTATAGAGAACATATTTGTCCAAAGAAGAAAATGTGTCCGTTCTCTGGTTCTGATAAATGTCGTACTTTGTAGCATTAATACTCAAGCAGCTCGGCTCTTTAGAGCACTGACTGGTGCTGAGAAAACACTTTTAAGCTGTGCTGCTAATTTGGTGAGAGCAAATTAAATGAAAACAAAACACCATTCTCACCCTTTTCCACTAAAGCAGAGTACAGAAGCTTTTACTTCAACCGGTAGATCACTGCCAACACACACACACACACACACACACACACACACACACACACACACACACACACACACACACACACACACACACACACACAGTGCTGTGTTTCAGTCAGCTGTACTTACTTTAATGACCTGTAGGTGGGGATGTGTCATTGAGTTCTGTCAGTACAGCATCTAAGCTCGGCTGCAGTGAAAAGAAAGAAAAGAGGGAAACAAAGCTTCGTTGTGTCGTTCAGACTTCTCGGCACAATCAGGTTTATGAGTCCTTCAATGTGTTTTCTGAGTATACAAATGGATTTAAATCAGATCCTGTGGCAGCCACTGAAATGTCAGTTTTATTGTAATACCAGTGTCACACAGTGAGCACTGTTCTGCTCATTTCAAACTACTTTCTTTTCCATGGACTCTGCCAGAGTAGTTTTGCATGATTCACAGATCAAAATAATAATCTTAAAATAAGCTATTTTACCTCGTCCCCCTCCAGCTCCTCACTAAAAGCAGATGGGTGTGGCTTCTGTGCTGGGCGGGGTTATCTCCTCACCAGGGATGGACTGGGACAAAAAATCGGCCCGGGCATTTTGACTAGAGACCGGCCCACCAGGTATTAAAGCCATAAAGCCTTTGAATGAAAGCAAACGCTGTTGTGACAGTGATATACGCTGTCTTGTTGGTATATGTATGATTTCTATACATTTTACATCAGATAAAATCTTTGGTTGTAAGATTCAGATAATTATTTATTAAATGAGAATAAGAAAGAAAAGTATATCTTTGTGCCCCCTTTCCCTGTTAATGCCCTACCTGGCCCCCTGGTAAAGCTTTGCTAGACCCGCCCCTGCACAGTTACCAGCTGTCAGCTACTTAGAAAAGGATCCTGGTGTTATTTGTCTCTCAGAAACAGTTCATAACTTCCCTTCAACTCATTCCATCACCTGTTCAGCTCTGATGATTCAGTAAGGACATCTCCTGGTTTCATCTTCATGTTTCCCTCTTACCAGATAACCAAACCAACATCATGACCAGCAGCTTTACAGCTGTGGCTCCAGCAAACATCAGCTGATACTAGAAATTAATATTAAATAAATGCTAACAACAGCTGATCAAGCTTAAAGGTGCTGCTACTGTTGAGCACGACATCCACTGGTTTCCTCAGTTCACCTGACACTTGGACCGGCGGCCGCCTCGGGTCTCTCCTCCTCCTGCCTCACCTTTCCCTCATCCACCTGCTCTCCTCTGTGAAAGCTCCGCCATAGCCACCACCAAACAACTGAGTTATTTTTACACATCGACCAGCATCTGGCCAATCCACCACCTTTCATTGTTTATGTGGTGTAATCTGTTTGAGTATAACCTGTTTTATTGTGAAAGGGGGTTCTGAAACAGGAAGTAAACAATAAAGGTCGGAGTTTGAGTGCTCTACAAGGTGTTGCTTGAATCCTCCACTCATCGGGGAGTGACAGCAAGCGGCTTTGGGAGCGGTAAAGAGTTTTTCTCCAGACGATAAGATGTCGGACGAAGAAGCGGGAGCTAGCGCAACAGCTACACAGCCTCGCACGTCACCGCCCCACCAGCAAGCTAACGGCGGCTATAATGCTAACGCCAACTTACCCCCGAATGCCACATTCACCATCCAGCCTCCCGAGCTGTTTGATTTCTCAAAGCCACAGCAATGGGAAAAGTGGATAAGGAGGTTTGAAAGATTTCGACTTGCAAGCAACCTGCACGTTAGCTCAGAGGCTAACCAGGTAAACACACTCATCTACTGCATGGGGGATGAAGCAGATGATATCCTCCGAGGGCAAGCTTTATCGGACATACAAAGGCAGCAGTACCAAGCAGTAAGAGACACTTTGGATACGTACTTTGTTCCCAGGAAAAACATTATCTATGAGAGCCCGCTTTAATCAAAGAACACAGCAAGCTAATGAGACTGTTGACTCGTTTGTCACCGCACTTTATGCTTTAGCTGAAAACTGCAGTTATGGTGCACTGCACGATGAGTTAATAAGAGATCGCCTCGTCGTGGGTCTGAGGGACATCAGCTTAGGGGAGAGACTTCAAATGGACAAAGATTTGACGTTGGAGAAAGCGGTTAATCAGGCCCGGCAGTCTGAAGTCATCAAAAAACAACAGACAGACATCAGAGGGGAAAATAAGATGGAAATAGATGCTGTGACAGCGAAGCACAGGGAACAAAAGCATTCAACATTCAAACCCCGAAGAGAACGTAAATGCACAACAAAGGACAAAACACCAAATGGGAGATCCTGCTACAGGTGTGGGAAAACCCCTGCGCATGGTAAAGGACAATGCCCAGCAAAAGATGCAACATGTCACTCATGTGGTAAAAGAGGACACTTCAGTAAAGTGTGTAAATCTGTTAAATCTGTGCATGTGATAGAAACAGAGAAAAGTGATGATACACCCGTGTTCCTTGGTTCTGTAGACGCAGGTTCAGATCCTTGGTATGCAGACCTTACTATCAGAAACCACAAAGTTAGATTTAAGATAGACACAGGAGCTGACGTCTCTGTTATCCCAGCCCAGATGTATTACTGCATAAACCAAAATGAGTTATGTAAACCAGATAGACCATTGTTTGGTCCAGTTGACTGGTCCAGTCCACTTGATGTGTTGGGTATGAGCAGAGAAACTATTTGCAAAGGTGAACAGGAAATACAGGAAAGTGTGTACATTATCAAAGATTTGCACATAGCACTGTTAAGCAGGCCAGCAAGTGTCAAGCTGAACCTTGTGTGCAGAGCTGACAGTATTGACATGAATGTGTTGAATGAGAACTACCCAAAGCTGTGTCAGGGACTAGGTTTAATGCAACAACCTTATACGATTAAGTTGATACCCAATGCTGTGCCTTTTCCCCTGGCCACACCAAGACGGGTCCCCATCCCTTTGTTAGGAAAGGTGAAACGGGAACTGGAAAGAATGGAGTCGATGGGAGTAATCAGCAGAGTTGAAGAACCAACAGAATGGTGTGCAGGTATGGTCCCAGTGCCAACAAAAAACGACTCTGTGCGTATTTGTGTTGACCTCACTCACCTCAATGAAGCAGTGTGCAGAGAAAAGTACATCCTGCCTTCGGTTGAACAGACACTTGGATCCCTGGCGGGAGCAAAAGTCTTCAGTAAGTTAGACGCAAACAGAGGCTTCTGGCAGGTTCCATTGTCACCAGAGTCAGCACACTACACAACATACACCATTTGGGCGCTTCCACTTTAACAGACTTCCCTTTGGAATAGCGTCAGCCCGAGGACATTTTCAGCGTAGAATGTCAGTGATCCTTAATGGGCTGCCAGGTGTGGTTTGTCACATGGATGACATCCTCATTTGGGGACAGGATCAGCAGGAGCACAACGCCAGGCTGCACACAGTGCTCAATAAACTGCAAGAGGCCGGTTTCACACTAAACCTGGAGAAATGTGACCTGAGCAAACAGGAAGTGAAGTTCCTCGGACACCTTTTGTCTGCGGAGGAAGTACAGCCAGACCCAGACAAAATTAGAGCGATCACAGCAATGAAAGAGCCATCAAACGCCAGTGAAGTGCGCAGCTTTCTCGGGATGGTTAACCAATTAGGCAAATTGGACTGGCCGAAAAAGACAAGCCCCTAAGAGACCTGCTCTCGAAGAAAAATCAGTGGGTTTGGAGCTGCGCACAGCAAAAAGCATTCAATCAGCTGAAAGGCGATCTGACGTCAACTCCCATTCTTGCACTATATGACCCAAACAAAGAGTTAAAACTGTCTGCAGATGCTTCCTCCTATGGACTGGGAGCAGTCCTATTTCAAAAAGACGGAGAGCAATGGAGACCTGTTGCATATGCGTCTCGTTCTTTAACGGAAACAGAACAGAGGTATGCACAGGTGGAGGAGGCGGCGCTTGGACTAACATGGGGTTGTGAAAGATTCAAAGATTTTCTCATCGGGAGACACTTCTCCTTAGAGACTGACCACAAGCCACTCGTCAGCCTGCTAGGACAGCAAGCTCTAACCGAGCTTCCACCCAGAATCCAACGGTTCCGCCTAAGGCTCATGAGGTACAGTTACACCATCTCACACACTCCAGGCAAAGCACTCCTCACAGCAGATGCACTGTCACGTGCACCCGTTAACCAAGACCCCGATTCTAAGGCTACAGCTGAACTACTGGATGACATAAATATATATGTGGATGAAATAGTCAAATGCATGCCTGCTACCTCGACATACATCACACAGTTAAAGGAACAGCTTAAAACCGACAGCATGTGCTCAGATGTCATGGCTTTTTGTCAGAGCAGCTGGCCAGAATACAGCCATCTCACAGGCCCAATTAAAGCATATTGGCCACACAGAGACACCTTAACGGTACACGACAATCTGCTACTGAAAGGCACCGGACTAGTGATCCCTACTGCTATGCGCCATTCTGTCCTCATTGCCCTACACGAGGGACATCAGGGAATGTCTAGATGCAGAGAGAGAGCCAGGGAGACAGTATGGTGGCCTGGTCTGAGTGGGCAAATAAATGAACTTGTGAAAAACTGCACCATATGCATCAAAGAGCATACCAACCCAGTGCAACCTTTAATGCCAAGCCAACTCCCTGAGAGACCATGGCAAAAAGTTGGAGCAGACCTTTTTACGTTTAACAGCAGCAACTATGTGCTTCTGGTGGGCTACTACTCTAAATTTGTGGAAATAGCCAAACTTACTCCCACAAGATCGGAGGATGTTATAGTGCATCTAAAATCAATCTTTTCCAGACATGGGATTCCAGAGTTTCTCTACAGTGACAATGGACCTCAGTTTTCAGGCCAACAGTTCAAAGACTTTGCAGCAGCTTATGGGTTCACAGGCATGTAACAAGCAGTCCAAGATTTGCACAAAGCAATGGTGAGGCTGAGCGTCATGTCCAAACTGTGAAAAGTCTACTAAAGAAAGCAAAAGACCCATATCTTGCACTTCTAGCTTACAGAGCAACCCCATTGGCTAATGGATATAGCCCTGCGCAACTACTAATGGGACGAAGACTGCGCACGTCAGTTCCCCAGCTTCCTTCTTTGCTCAATCCCAGCCTGCCCAACAAGGCTACAGTGTTGACAAAAGCGAGAGAGAGAGTGATGACTGTTGCGTACAACAGGAGACATCGTGTGACAGAACTTCCTCCACTCTCACCGGGACAACCAGTGTGGATTACAGACACTAGGCGTGAAGGGACTGTCATCTCCTCTCACTCCACACCCCGCTCATACATTGTAGAGACCCCTTCAGGAGCCATCAGGAGAAATAGGCATCACCTCCAGCCATTGCCAGGTGCCACACCAAAGTACAAACCCCAAGTACGCCAGTCAGTCCTACAGAGAACGCCCTGCCTGCTTCAAACCTATCGGCGGCTACAACTCTGACTCATAAGACAGCAGATCCTGTCAGAACTAGGGCTGGCAGGGTTGTCAAAAACCCACAAAGACTGGACTTGTGAAAACAAACAAAACAAAACAAAAAAAAAGACATGGGTTTAAAAGTAAAGGAAAAAGGTTGAAAAGAAAGAAACGTTTCTATGAAAGGTTCTAAGAAAAAAAAGAGTACAGTTTTCATATATGCAGTAAATGTTCTTGTAAGTTTGATGTTTTCAGCGAAAGGAGGATGTGGTGTAATCTGTTTGAGTATAACCTGTTTTATTGTGAAAGGGGGTTCTGAAACAGGAAGTAAACAATAAAGGTTGGAGTTTGAGTGCTCTACAAGGTGTCTCTTGAATTCTTGGCTAAAACCACGACAGTTTATACCGTTACAAAAAAAATAAAATAGATAAAAATCATCGTCCCATAAAAACGAAAAATCACCATCGGCCCGTCCAGCTATGCTCCTCACTATGACATCATGCAGACCCAAGAGAAGAAAAAAACAGTGATAATGATAGTGTAGAGCAGCCTCAGCATACACTGAGCTCATTATTAGAACCACTGGTACAAAAGATATATGACAGAAAGTGAGGAAAGCATTTCTTATGTTTTTGTTTGATTCCACTGTGAAGATTTGCTGGTTTTAATATAAAATTGATTTTTGTTTTGGTCAAACTGGAAAAGCTGTTTAGTATAAAATTATCTTTAATCTTGTGATTCTGACTCCTCCCTTCTTCTTTCTCTTCTTCACGTCTCGTGTTCACCGTCTGTTGCTTTGGATGGACGACCCCAGGTATTCAAACTCAGCCCACCTTACCTGCCTCTGCCCCCTGCAGCTTCACCAAATGCTGTTTTTGACTATTTCAAGATTTTAAACTGAATAATTAATCGATGTATATGTTTATACAGATTAATAGAAAATGGCTTAATGCTATGAGGACAGAAAGACAAACGTATAATCATAATTTATAGCTATCAAACAAATAATGGCTCCTTATGTGCGTCAGGTATTTATCAGTGTAGGGATCTCGATAATTTAATTTCTTTGAATAAATTAAACAGATTTATACATGATACAACATGAGTTGTGCAAAGTTTGTGTGATTAAATGTTCAGACCCAAGAAATACTAAACCTTGTGTAACCCAGCTGGAGAAACGGGTTAAAATAAGATAAGCTTTATAAGGTATTTGTTTAGTTATACAATTGTTCTTTTTTTGTTTATTTTATTGTCACAAGAAGTGATAATGTGAGAAAATGTGTTTATTTCCACACTTCCTGCTGTGCCTAGCTTTTATTTTGAAGTTTTCACAGGAAGCTGTGTGTTTACATGGCGTATTGTTACCAGTCATTTGAGGAGGAAAAAGAAAAATCCGACGTCATCTTGATTAGCAGCAGAAACTGTCATTTACGGAAGCAAAGCTTCATAAAAGTTGTTAAAAGTGTTCAGAAGTTATCGGCTAACATTTCAATAGTGAGTTCAATGTTAGACAGAGCTGCTGTTAGACAGAGCTGCTGTTAGACAGAGCTGCTGAAATCAGCGGAGGTGGCGGCTGAGTTAATGGTGTTCCACGTGTCTCGTTAAGCTAACTGATTTACCTCCTATGTCCAATGATCGTAACGATGATGCTAATCATAGTAGCTGATGCATATTTTTCTACTGTATGTCAATGATGAGCGTTTGTGTTGTGAGGGAACAAATGCAATTTGACAGCTTTTGTGCCGAATTTAGTGTAACGCATGTTCTGAAGAAATTTAAGCTTTAACATTTGTATTTCATTTGTCTAATAATCGTGTTACGTGTGTGTCTATTGCAACTATGTTGGTTAGACAGAAGTTCTAACACGAGTTACAATTTAATCTGTTAACTGAAGAGCACCACACTTTTTCAGGGTGCAAGTAATTGCAAATTGCAGTTATTGTTGTTGAGTTTATGATTAATTTGAATGCTGAAATAAGTGATAGATGAGAGTATAAACCTGTTTTTAAATACAGGTCAGGTCTTTTAGTGAGCTCTGAGCTCCACGAGAAAAGACCAGTGATTCCAATTGATGGCGAGCCTAAAGTGTGATTTCCAGGATCCAGATCTGCACAACCAGTCAGACGGCCAATGGTTTATCTGGTTTCTGGTAGGATTCCACCAGTCACCCCGACTGGCAACAGTGAACAGACAAAAAGAGTGCACTCTAGACTATAAAAACACTAAGTGTGAAACTTCACTGGACCTTTTTGCTGACTGACAGATCCTTGCAGATCATCCCCTCATTCAATCTGTGCTTTAACTTGACTGACCCTCTATAAACTCCGAGGAACAAACTGAACTATGAGGTTGCAGCCTAACAAATACTTTCAAAGAGACAATTTCAGTGATTAAGGACAATGCATTTTATTTCTATTTTTATTTTACGGGCCCTACTTGTTGTTTTGTTGTGAAACTGTTGAAACTAAAGTCACAGTTAGCTGAATTTTTTGTGTGTTATGATTATTCGCACTCATGTCCAGCTGCTCCCCAAACCTAGAGTGAGGTGTACTTATCCAGGAGTGGGTTACACTTGGATTCGGAACAATACTGCTGGCGCCCTTTAAGTCTGGATCCAGATTTTAATGGAACAAAAAGAAAACTAATATTTTTCCTGAGAAAGAATTTCCTTTCAAAGAAGAGAACATTTGACTGATATCACAAAATGGAAACAAATGGATGCACTTTGTGGAGAGCAGGAGACACTGCGAGGCTCTTTCATACATTTCTTTGACTTGCTGCATTCAGCGGAGACAAAGTTTAAAGTTTTATTTCACCTGAAGAAGAAAAATCCTGAAGGCAACAAAGTTCAAGAATTCAAACTCATCCTTCAAGGTCTGCAGGAGAGACGAAAATCTGCCTCAAACTTCCACAAATATCTGAGCTCATCTTCGTATTTGCAGCAACATAAATTATTTGCCGAAGGTTAATTTGCCGCCTGCGGTCATGTGACAGAACCGCTCACGTGCGGTTGTAATGTTTGGTAGGATAAAGGTTGCCATGGTAACAGCAGCACTAAGAGAAGATAGACGAATGAATTTGTGATTCAGTGACAGCTGCTCACACAAGGAGAAGAAAAAAAATAAAGCCAAATGAGAACTTTATGAAAAATTCTTTTTTAAACACTTTTCAGTTTTTTCTTTCACAAAGCTCCATGATTAGAAATCATCACTGAGGGCTTCGGCTGTGATGGGCTCAAATCAGTGATGAGGAATCATATTCTTCTCCTCTGATATCTGCGGAATATCATGCATGTTGTTCTGTAACTGCACTGCAGCCTCACACTATTTAACTCGGTGGATTAATAACCAGGTGATGCAGCTGCACAGCTGCACTGAGGTAAACTTAAACGTTGTTTTCCTTCTTTCGTTGTGACTCCATGATGATCCGGCCGCATCGGTTTGTGGATGTCTCTGGTTTGTTTGCGAGATGGCGACAGCACATCATGTGAAGTTACTGTAAGCACTTGGAGAATTTATCCGTCACGTTGGGGAGGTTCAAATCTGTGGCTAGTTGGCATCTCGGAGCAACTCCTGAATTGATTTAGCCGATCATATTTCATTCTGTTCTGAATGTGTCCTGCGTGCGCTTTTCAGTTGGCTTTTCAGAGAGCTAATCAGCATCATTACATAATCTCATCAGGATCAATATGCATGAAAAACAAGATGTAAATAATGGAGGAGGAAGACATTTCTAACACTTTGCCCGAGTTTCTCTGCAAAATGAAGCAGCTGTTTTTAATATTCTGCTTCAGACGGAGTTCAGAAAAATATTAAAACATGCCTAACTAATGCTAATGATGTCATTCAATTAGTTTATTTATATTAGCAGCAGTCCACAACAGTCCACAACTCCTGGAGCTTTTTCTAGCAACGTGAAGACGCCAAAGTGTGAGAGACAAAAACCAGAATGGATGGAAACCATACATCTACACGGGGTATGAAAGAGTGCATCATGGGAAGTCCGCCTGCAGAGTGAACCTGTAGCAGGATATCTAAGCAACGGCCCGAGGTCACCTGACCCAGGCTGAGCTGTGGAGGAGGACAGAGACTCAGACCTGTAGCGTTCTTTGTGAGCTGCAACAGTTTCATTCCCACGGCGGCTCTCGCTGTAGAGCCGTGACCTTCAGTCACAGGCCCGACTGCCAAACACTGTATATCATTTTCAGGAATTATTCAGCCATATATTTAAAAGCAATAATTTATTCTGGGTCATTACCCCTGTGCAACATTGAGACATGTTCTGAAGGACCTATAAAAGCTTACTGGGAATTCATGACACTACTTTGCCCCATTTATTATACCAAAGTAAATCATACAGCAGTAATGGTGATCTAAGATCCACTTTGCATTAATAATATGTGTGGAAAGCAGAGAGGGTCATGATGATGAGCGCGGGGTCAGTGAGGTGCACGTGGCCCCAATTACCCCGTCCTCTCTGTCTGCCTCTGCATGTGCAGGTGAACGAGCTCGGAGCCTCGGACGGGCTGCAGACGGATGACGTCACGCTCCGTGGATGCAGCAGCCTGAGAGCTGATGTTCACACAGTCATCCTCTGTAAGCGTGACTGTTTGATTTCTATAGTACTTTCAGTTACTTAGCAATGAATCACATTTAGGAAAAATCCATGTATCATAAATGATACTGCATGTCTCACAAACAAGAACGCACATAGAAAACCTGAAACCGTGTTTGAAATTAAAGGACACGCAATCGTTACAACTAAGGAATCTGACACTATTATAAACAAAGTTCCTGCACATGTCTGAGGAGAGACGCTGTGGCAAAGTTTAGCTGCTACAAGCGTGTTCGCTTGATGTTTTAGAGAAACCTCAGGAACAGCTGGGAGGCCTTGATCAGCAGCTCTGGTATAATTAGACTGTCATGAACTGAGGTGGGTACGAGAGCTGGACCCAAAAGCAGACTCAGTTCACTTACTGAAAACCATGTGCAAGACTTTATTTACAGAAATAATGGGAGCAAAACGAGGAAAACCAGAGTGGAACAGGAGCCGGAGCAAACGGGGACAGCTTATAAGGTGGGCTGTCCTGAGAGGCTGCGGTCGGGACCACGGGAGAAGCAGTAACTGGCAGGTAAGACAGCAGGAGAGTAAGGTGAATCTGGCTTACACGCAGGCCAGACTGAAGAGTTTCGGGGAGGGTTTTCATGGGACAGTCCAGGAGAGGAGCAGTGCGAGGGGAGGAATGGTTCCCTGAGGTGCCAAGAGTGTACTGGAAGGAGGACAGGCAGGTGAAGCGACTGCATGATGATTTCCTTCATGGGAGCTGGTGACGGAGGTGGAACAAGCGCTGGAGGGAGAGAACAGGAGGTGGTGAGTTCAGGGGGAGATGATGCAAAGACCTGTACACAAGGAAACAGAGGGAAGAGCAGAGCTAGACGAGGCCTACTTACTACAGGGCCTAGTGACTGAACGCACCGGCGATGAGTAGTAGGCAGTGCTGGCTTAGGTAGTTTTGCTATAATTGACGGCTGATGGAGCTCAGCAGGTGGCTCCGTCCAGAGGAGTAGCCAGGGAACCGTCCTGATGACGAACACGAAACCCCCCAGCTGCTCCCACGGACAAAGACCTGTTCATGTAAAACTGTGTGTGTAACTGAGTATATTGTACAATGAATTCTAACCTTGGGGTGGTGCAGTGCTTCCCTCCCAGGACAGCGGCTCCTGGTTTGAATTTCTTGGTCAGGCTTCTTCTTTGTGTCTGGAAGGAGAAGACAAACTCCACACTGAAGTCAGAGTTCCTGGGTTCAAACACTTGAATGGTTAAATGGCTGTAGGTTAGATTGTGTGGTCTGTGTTGGACCTGTGTTGGCCCTGTTCAGGACGTACCCCACTCATAATGTGAATTCTAAAATCCACCGAAAGCCAGACACACAATCTTTGCTTCTCCTGGAACGACGTCAGCAGATCTGTGGGAATGACCTCAGACATGGTCTGATCCCGGCAGTCACAGGATCACCCATGTAAGGGACTGGCACAAAAGTGGCTCCAGAGATTTAAGCACATATGATGACACTGTGCACTGAACTGTTACTGTGTTCGTCCGATCCCTGATCAATGTGCTCGATGAAGCATCCACGAGAGAGGATTGATCTGCAGGAATGTTACAGCTTGCCAGATTTTACTGCTAACTTTTAATCGTTGCTATTAACCTGCTGAGTTTTACGAGCCGCCCTGCAGAGCCGACCGTCGCTGACATGCAGCTGGGAAAATTGGACTGTAATCAGACCGACGATCTGGCCAACAGAAACAAAAGAGTGTTAAATCTCATGTGGCTTCCAGTCCCAGTACAAGACTTTTGAAATGAAAGTGTAAAAGGGTCAGAGTGAGGATGAAGGCCCACAGAGAGGAGTAAATAACACGGTGAAGAATGCTGGAAGACAGACTCTGCTGTGAAAATATCAAGTGTGTTTGATCATCAGGCCTTCCACGAGGCCTCCCAGACGAGAGGCAAACAAATCCTGTGACTGACAGGTCCTCAGGATTTCACTAAAACCAGTCCTGGACAAACATCAGCTAATATCAGATATCATATTCCAAACTGGTTTTTGAGACTATCGCCTGGAACGTGGTATTAAAGGATTGCTTTGCACTTTTAATTATTTCTAAGAAGAAGATATTTGATCGGTTTGCTGTCTTTGTTGTTAGCAGAATTACTCAAAATGATATGGGAATAAAACATTTTGAGTGAACGTCCAACTTTTTAAATCCTGGATCCAGGAATTTTTGGAGGAACTTATACACAATTGAATAATAAATATAAAAAAGAAACACTGGAAAATATTTTATCAATGTGGATGTGTGCATACCTCTGAGGTTTATACCAAAGGCTCTGTGACAGTTTGCGTTGACGGTGCAGACTACTGCAGCTCCAGAATGCAACCATGGCTGCGGCTAACGTCGCTAACACCGATGCTGTCACCCAGCTGTTGGCCCAGACCAGCCCGACGATCATCCTGGGTACCAAGAACCTAGCAGAGGCTCTGTCTGGCCATGAGCAGATTGTGTATGCAAAAGGTGTCCCGCTCATGCTCCTTCACAACTACACTGCACATCTGCATAGAGATCAGCAGAGCCTGCCACCTTCAGCACCTTCAGCCGTACTCCGACTCCACATAAACGGTCTAAAAGCGATAAAAGGAAACGGCAGGACTGTGAGTGCAGCTTCTCAGAGCAGGGACACAATTAATGAAACGTATTATAAAAAGAAACCCTGAAACTAAATGCAAATTCAAGCTGTAAGGCAGATATGAGAGTCAAACAGAAGCTAGCTGGTCATGATCATGAACTTGAAGTGGACATATTCTTCCTTTCCTTATTTCCTCATCCAGCAGTGGATGCTCATAATGAGCACGATAAAGGATTTTAATAATGAGGCTGCAAAAATCCTATAGACGTCTGTTAAAAAATAGCTTTGTGAAAAGACCTCTGTAAACACTGTAAACACAGAGTTTAAGGGCTCCGTCACTTTTGGGGTAACGATGAATAAAGGATGAAGTCTCCTTTGTGGATATGGGTCATATCTTGTTTCAGAGTGGAGGATTATCTGTGGAATAAAACTAAACGGGATGCTCATTGGCTAATGAGCTGTCTGTCAGAATGCCTTAGCCAATGAGAATGTGACTTCAAACAAAGCAGATGTCCTTATATGGTCACAGCTGTGAGGGCCCCTCCCACCTGCTGTTTAAACTCTGTTTGGAGGTTGCAGAATAATCAGGAGAACCTTGGCTTAGGAAAGGAGATAAAGTGCAGAGGATGAGCTGAGGAACTGCACCGAGGCTCGGTTTCAGATAAATCAGGATTACTGTGAGCTGTGAATCATACAAACCTACGCTAGTAAAGTCTAAGTATAAAAATATGGAGCTGGAAATGAGCACATCTCATTTTAAAAGCAGTCAGTGGACCCAGTTTGATCGGCCAGGAACACCAGTCAAGTAAGAACAGGAAGCACGACGGCCGGCTTCCTGTTAGCGTCTTACTGACAAACAGTGTATGTCCAAGATGCAAAATCCTCCACATCTGTTTTTAAAGGAGTGAAGGCAGAGATGTGCTTATAGATCACTGCACTCGTTCAAAATAGAGACGACAACAGCTTCCAATATATATTTGCCATATCTGGCCATCACCAGAGGTGGACACTGAGTGTTCGTCTTGCTCTTAAGTGATGATTTATTCTCAGTAAAAATGGAATAAACAAGCTCGTCTCTGTTCTTCTCGGAGTGTTGCAGCCTTGTCGGCAGGCGAGCGCAGTCAGCTCTGCCTTTAACACAGCAACACAAATCCACTGGGCAAATGTACAAGCACAAGGTTTGCAGTGAGTTTGCAGTTTGTACTGACCTGTTGTGTGCAGGGGAAGATTCATTTTAGAAAAACAGCACACGCAACCTCACTCCGACCTTGACTTTGTTGTGACAGGAGTATTTCAAAAGGAAAATAATATCTGAATAAATCACATGCAGCTTTCAGTCTTCCCTGGTGGAGACAAAGCAGGAGGCAAAAACAGGCCAAATTTGTTGCTTTAAGTAGATAAAAACATCCAAATAAGTCAGTGCTCAAAGTTTGCTTCACTTACTTTTTTGCAGACACAGATTTACACTTTTAAAAAGGCACAAAAAGGTCCTGAAAGATTAAAAACAAAAGAGCTGATTTTGTGTGATGCGCAGGCTTTTTGCAGGAGGTTACACCTAAAATGTGTTTACTAGTCATGTCGAGTCGGCAGCCTGTCTGCGCGCTATTTTTCATCTCCACTGTAATGCAAATAAAGTGAAAGAGCTTCCCTCAGCAGAGAGGCTGAAAGGTTACATCCTCAGCGAGCGTTTTGCTCGCGTCTTCAAAGCATACGTACGTACACACCGCACAACACCGAGATGCAAAGAAACACGTGGGTGCACAAGTGTGTGCACGTGCTCATTCACAGACTCGCGTGCCATAAAGCTTGCGCGTGCACACCCCTGTGCACGCACGTACACACACACACACACACACACACAACATGTGCTCTGCAAAGCAAAGATGCTTCTGACTGTGTTAAACAAGACCTTAAATCATCTTTGCCAAACGGAGGGATCAGAGAAGAGAGCGAGGGGAGAAGAGGAAGCGATTTCCCTCGCAGGCAAAATGCCATAATAAGTGTATTGTTTTTCAAACTGAAAACCTTGAATCCAAGTCTCATCTCCCTGGAGATGCAAGAGGCTTACTCTTCTTAGCTATTTGCAATTTCAAATAGATTTCTGTAAGTGTGTGTGCGCCGATGCATCTGGGCAGAAACTGTGAGAATCGAATTCTCCGAGAAAGAAATGGAAGATGGAAGCAAGGGAGCATTGAGGAGAAGGATGGGAGGGGAAAAGACGCAATTATATTCTCTGCTTCATTTTAATGAAGTGCAAAAGTAATTCCCTTATGAAAGCTGCAGTAATTGCCCAAACAGTCTTATTATGTGACAATCATACTTAGAACAAACTGCAGTATGAAATTGTGAGGGATTGCAAATCAAGGCCAATGATTTTTTGCAAGAAGATAATTCAAATATATTTTGTTTTTATTTTTGGAACAGAATGGGCTCTTTGCGCCGCTCTCGTCTCCGTGCGTCGAGCTGTCCTTTCGCCTCGCTCTGAGTGTAACAGGCAATTATACAGCAGGAGATTTGGCTCATGTTCCCCAAACAGCCGAGAACGGGCCGCGCTCCACATAATGTAATCTCCTTGTCCCAACTCTAATCTGGACATTAGGATGAAAATGTGCTACTTGGGTAGTTTTACGTAACGGTTTCATCTTTAAAAGTTCCAAGAAGGCCGCTCCGTGTAATCGCACTCTTTGGATATGTTTCATCTTAATGCTCCAGTCACAGGATTTCAATGGATGTGACAAATCCTAATTCTGAGAAGTCTGATATTTAAACTGTTGCTGGAATAATAATCCCACATTCGGCGCTGACAAAAGCTTATGCATCGCCAGGTTCCTCCCAGACCGCTTCAGCTACTTCTAATTCATTTCTCAGAGTGACTCCCAGCAGCCCCCCGAGAAGGCAAACCTGTTGAGTTCCTGCTGTAGAATATACTTGTAGGTTGAGAGAGCAATTAGTGACGGTGATTAAACGTGATAGAAAGATTATTCAAGTCCCCTCGTGCCCCTCGCTTAAAATTCGACATCTCGTGGCGGCGGTGCCGAGGTTAGGAGAAATGATTTCCTTCCTTTCACTGATGGATTTCTCTGCGCATTATTTCAGAGCGCTGATGGAGGACGGTGGTGCTTAAAAGGAAGCACTTGCTCTTTGACTGATGCCAAAACCATTTATGGTGGATGTTTGCGACGGCTGGAAGATTTTCTGCAATCAGGCTTCATTGTAATTGCTCCGAGGAACGAGAAAAACACCTGGCAAAAGAGCAGAATGGATTCAGATGTGTGCGTTTCTGATGTAACTCGAGTGTTTGGGTGAATCCAGCTTGTAAAATGCGAGTTGCAGAAAAGCTGCGGCCCCGAGCGTGAGTCTGAGGCTGACTAACAGAGAAATCGACACCTCGTTTAGCCCGAACGTGCTCGACCTCTCACGGCCCTTACACAGACTGTATATAAAAGATGGATGGAGCCACCGTGGCGTTTTCCATTGGTTTCTGCCTTTTTAAAGCCACAGGTGAAAACAGAGAGTAGACAGCTAAACTACACAGAACCAACAAACAGACACACAATATTAGAATGATTGAAGTTGTTACAGCTCGCCCTGCTGGTTAGCACCGTTGCTTCACACAACAAGGCCCACAATGTGGCCGAGGTCTTTCTCTGTGGGCTTCTCCCCAGGTACCCACAGTCCACAGACATGCAGTGAGTGGGCTTAGGTTAACTGGTGATTCTAAATCAGCCATATACATGAATGCGAGTGAGGGCGGTGACCTGTCCGGGGTACGTACCCCGTCTCTGGTCCAGCTGGGACAAACTCCATCGCTCCTGTTTTAAAAGCAAGTGGGCGTTAAAGGAAGTGCAACTTTTTGGCGCTTCCAAACCAGGACGCCACTTTCGAGCCATCGAGGTTGCCGCTCACTAAAGTGTTCCCTCGTCTCTGCTGTTCTCTAAAACCATCATCATCATCAGATGATGATGCAGATTTCTTAGACCAGTTAAAGTAACTCAAGATTCACTCCAGAGCTGAGGCAGCTCTGTTGATTTTCTAATATCTAAATAAATGTTCAGAAATCAATTTATCATGAGGCCTCAGTGCATCTGCGGTTAGTTCACTGTCTGTAGTGATAGTGGGGTTCACGGGTTCTTAATGAGCACTGCAGAGTGGAAGGAGGTATTACGTTACTCCTCACATCACATAACTGATTTGAACAGCATCAGCGGACATTTACATCCAACGCCTCTAATCCAGCCTGACTCCAATAACTGCAGCGGCCTAATCAGTTTAAACAGCTAGATTGGAAACCATTAACAGTAAAGAGCAGACAGCTCAAAGCCACGTGGCAGCAAACATTACAGCACTGCCATGACTGCGAAGCGGACGGTTAACAAATCAGCTAAAAGCCAACAGGAAAAATCCGGCGTGTTTAAAGATGCTGAGGATAAGAGTACAGCTCGCTCTCAGCCAAACGCCGTCGGTTAACAGATGTAAGCGATCCGGTGATAACATGCAGAGTGAAAAAGATCCCCCAGTACTCCATATGAAGGAGTCCTACTGTTTTAGGCCGTATGTAGCTGGTGGTGTTTAAATTAATCGGGGATTTAAAGGCTAGCAGTGCATTGAAGTCAGTAGAAGTAATTTGAGGCCTGCATGAGGTCTTTGAGCAAAGTCTGAGCACTTAGCTGACTCGATTCAGGAATTATCCACATGGGACAAAATAGAAACGTGTGTTTGTTTTATAGATGAAAATAAATCATAATTAGCATTATTTCTGGCAGTACTGAGATCACTTTGCTGACTTTGGAAACACCACGTGTTTACTGAATGTGTCTTTTAAACCTGAAGTGGACATTATTATTAAACATAATGAAACGTAAGGCTGTCGGTGTGAGATCAACACCAGATTCTCCACATTCACCACCAGGAAGAAAAGGCTGTCCTGGAAGTTCTTGCAGGTAATCTCACAGAATCAGATGCTGAGGAATCCAGCATGTGGTGTTTTTATTGTTGTTGGATGTTGTCGATGTGACGCCCAAGTTTAAGAAACGGAACAACTGAATTCATGTTTCAGGGTCTGACACTTTTATTTTACCAACATCACCGCTGTGACAGTCCCAGAATCACTCAGCAGCACTTAACCAGGGTTTATCTTTAATGGCTGCAACTACTACAGCTCACAGGTCTCAGATCAGCTGCAGCTGATTCACATCCCAGATCTGTGACGACAACAAACAAACACGTCTGATGTGCTGCAGGAAGCAGCGCCGGGACTTTTTATACCACGTGGACCAAATGTCCTAAAGATCGACTCCAACTCTGCCGCATCTGTAATTATTATTCATCTTTATCTTCCCTGTAATTTGACCATAACTCAGATTTAAATGCATCATTTTATGTTGTTTTTGTATTTAAGTGACTCTGAATGCTGTGTCAATGATCTTGCCTTTTGCCACAGCTTTAAACAAAGAGAAGTATTTTATCAAAATAACACTGATATGATAGGAAACACAGCCAAAGCTACAGATACTGTAGTGCAGGGGAAACCAGAGTCAAATAAAATTTAAAAAATAAAAGAGAAACGGCTCTTTTCAACAGACAGGAGCACAAAAATAGGGAAACTGTAGTTTGTCACATGTAAGGACATGTTTCATGAAGTGAAAATACTCACAAAGTTCTCACAAATAGTAATTTTTATGTACATTTATTTGATAAGATCCAGTTTTTCATAGTTACAACACAGAGGATGGAAGAGAAGAAAGCTGCAGAGTTTCCTATTTTGAAGCTGATAAGTGGACATGAACTAACAGACTCTTTGCTGTCACTCTGTGACGTGTGGCTGAACTGAACTGTGGGCCCGGAGCTTCTTTTCGAGAACTCTGTGAAGCACGGTGATGTAAACAATAAATAATAAATCATATTCCTGCAGAAGTGGACGCTGCTGCAATCGTCATCTGACATCAAAATAGAGAAGAAGAAGAAAAGTGATCACATGTGTTATTAGCAACATGGATTTAACGCATGGGAACAACACCAGCTTACATAGACGGTCAGCTGGTCTCGGTTGGCGAGGGCTTCCCATGATGCACTGGGTGTTTCTTCTCCTCACTATGTGTTTACACCTCTCTCAGCCTGGTTGCTTCCTGTTAAAAGGGAGTTTTTGCTTCCCACTGTCACCAAGAACTTGCTCATGTGATTATTGGGGTTTTCTCTGTGTTATTCTAATATCTTTATCTTACAATATAACGCACCTTGATGTGACTTTTGTTGTGATTTGGTGCTTTATAGATAAAACTGAATTGGATTGCTCAGACCATGATGGAGGAAAGTTCATAGAATAGAACAGAATAGAATAGACCTTTATTGTCATGGTACATATACCACGAAACTATGGGTGCTCTGCTCCAGCTGTGCAGGAATAAAATCGAAATATTAGCAAACAGGAGAAATATATACAGAACAAGAGGAAGGCACACAATGGAGAACAAAGTGCTTAGTTATGAGCGCTATTCAAACACTGAACTGAAACCGTAAAGGTGATGATGAGGGTTGAGCGCCGCTAGCTTCACTTGTGACAAAGATACAACCTCAAACTTAAGGCCACCATAAAGCTGGGAATTTGACTCCGTATGAGAGGCCAGTAGACTGTCAGTACTGAAAGCTAACACCTCCTGTTGATTTAACACAAAATACAAATACTGACTGATCAACAAGTTGACGATCAGCTGAGGCCAGATTACACCAATCACAGCGCACACCTGTCCTCTTTCTTCTCTTCGGTCCTTGTCTGTTGTCTGCAGGTAGGTGCTGCAGGAAGGAAGCTTCACACCACTATAGACATTTCTGAGATGCTTACAGTCATACCAAGGACACTGCTGGTAAGAGTGAGAATCACACTTGGTGCATGGATTATAAGCAGTCGGATGAAGTCATACATCCTAATCTAATCCAGCCATGAGCCCTATGAACGGGCTCAGATTATCCTGCGAGTCTGGGCATGGATGCAGGAACTGACACTCAAACAACAACTACCAGAATTTTAGTCTCTTAAATTTCACATTTTGAAGTCACATCTTTACAAAAGCACAGCAATAAATATGTATTGTTTTTATTACAAGAAAAGTAGTTGTATCACAGGTTCGCCCTTCTCCCCTACGCTGCCATGTGATCAGTCTCTCCAGCTCTCACCCGTCTACTGCAGCAACCCTGACCGGTCACTTTTATCACGATTACCAGCTGAGAGGATAATTGATGACTACTTTCATTTTCCAGTGAGGTTCAGACCTGTGAAGCACTAACTGTGCACAGGGAAACAGTCTGTGAGAGAAGCTTCTTCCCTGTGGGCCCATTTTGTTTCCAAACCTGCACCATCACAAAGCATCACACACACTGGGACACCCTGTTGTACCGAGCAGCTGGTTTTACTAAGCCGTTTGAAATTCTTTTCTGCTTTGTTCTTTTTGAAAAACAAAAGACCAGCAATTGATAGTTTTATTCAAATTGATACTGCTTGAAAAAAAGAAAAGAATTTCCAAAGTGGACATTTCCAGGACACACTCAGGACAGACTGGGAATACTCCATCTCTCAGATGGTTCAGGAAGGCCTCACTCATCCCTGCAAGGGTTTAGGACAGGGTACTCTGGATGTCTCTGCTTAGACTGTTGAGTCCGAGACCCTGAAACCTGAGCAGCAAAAGATGGATGGATGGATGGATGGATGAATGATGGATGGATGTATGGATGGATGAATGACATAGATCAACCAAAAACCCAACCCCCGGGCCTCGGACCGGTACCGGTCCGTGAGTCGTTTGGTACCGGGCCGCGAGAGTTGAGGCTCAGGTGTGAAATGTATAGTTTTCAGGGTTTTTATCGGTTTTCAGCGTTATTTTGTTATCGTTTTTATCGTTAACTCGGCTTTCCTGGGTCTTTTCACGTGTGTTATGAATAAATCTTCTTTTTTTCGGTACCGGTACTAGTTTTATTTTGTTGTATTTATCCGCGACACCTTAAAGGCCGGTCCGTGAAAATATTGTCGGGCATAAACCGGTCCGTAGCGCAAAAAAGGTTGGAGACCGCTGACATAGATGGATGATAAATGGATGTATGACATAGATGGATGTATGGACACATCAGAACACGTCTCTGTTCTCCTGATGGACCGGTGCTCACTGGTCCTGCCGAGCTGATCAGTGCTGAGTGCATGAAGCATCTGTGGAAACCATCAGCTTCTTTTATTGAATAAAGTCTGAGAATTTTAGGCAAATATTAATCAGACGCCAGTCAAATTTAAACTCCTGGAGGTGTGTGATCTCTTCAGTTTCAGGAAATTCAGTCTTTTCTCCACATCAGTCAAAGTCTTAAAAGAGCGATATATAAATATGATGCCATATATAGACTTCCACAGGCTAATACCAGGTTACATTATTACCAGAGTATTTTTGGCATGAAATATGAACATAAGGAACAGAATCACAAGTGTCAAAGCTGCTCATTTAGCTGCGCTAGGGAATCCAGAAAGTGCTTCCACACTAAAGGCAGCATCTACAGATTCACCCCAATTATTCTGCGATTGTCTCAGCCTGCCTCTTCTTATATAAGTCTCATTTCCAGCTTGCTTGTATTCCACGGGAGAGAGCGTTGGCCTGGAAGCAACCTCTCCATCTGTCTGAGTCAGCAAAGGCTTCAGTTCTGTGTGTAAAAGCAACTTTACCTGGGTTTGATCTTCCCCGCAACCCACACGCCGAAGTCGTTAAGTGGAAATACTAGTTAACATTCATGTGCTCGGTTTGAGCGCGCCGGTTTCTTCAGGGCTGAGTGGCAGCCTCGCAGGATGCTGTAAATGGAAAGGAGGAGAGGAAAAGTCATGAGAGAGAACAAAAAGAACTGAAAGAAAATGGATAGAGGAGACGGAGGCTGACAGAGGAAAGAGAGCAGCGAATGAAAGATAAAAAAATAAGCGGAAATTTGACACTACATGTGTGAATAAGAGAGAGGCGGAGCATGGGGAGAGGCAACTAAGGCCTTAAAGCAAGGGTACAGCTGAAAGTGAGCCAGTTTTGAAAGAAACAGACAAAGTGAATGATCAGTGAAAAAATAGCAATCGTTTTTTTGTAGGAGGAAAGGAGCGAAAGCAGGAAGAAGAGGGAAAGGAGCATGATGATAATGTGAGAGAGGGAAGAAAAACAAAAAACCAGATGGATGAAGAGAGATGTGGGAAGGTAAGAGATGAAAAACATGGGGAGAACAGAAGATATAGATATTACATGAGGCTGCGATGACGTGATGAAATAACAAAAAGTGCACCAGAGAGACAAGGACACGAAGAGAGGGTGCTGCAAAGCGAAGAGGACACGAGTCAGAGGAATCCTTTATCTGGAGGAAGGGAACAAACAATGAGAATCTGAGGAAACGTGGCAGACGAGGAGCAGGATAAAAAGAGAGGATGAGAGGAGACGAAGAACGGTCGAGGGCGCCGAAACCGTACCGAGGCCAAGACGAAACGCATACGAGGACTTAAAGAGAACACCCAACTGGAAAAGAGCAAAGGTGACACCAAGAAATGAGAGGTCAGCAGACGGGTGTGTGGTCAGGCCGAGCAGAAGGTCCTAATCAGCAGATTCACCGGGGATTAGCCTGAGCCCAAAAGCCCTCCTGTGACCAAAGAGCTTCTGTTAAAGTCTTAAACCTCTGACAGATAAAAGGAGGCAGAGAGAGAGTACTGCTGTTTATTACTGGCTTCCACTTCATCACTTCATTTTTCAAAAACATTCACATTTGATTGTGCCAGTGTTAGCTGAGAAGTAACATCTGTGGGTCTATCACTGTTATTTTAGGTGGAGGTGAGCAGATCGATCCAAGTATCACTTTGTGATCAGTGCTCCAAGTTCAGTTTGTAGTCCACCAACGTGAGTTACAATGTGTTCAAAGTTTGCAGATGGATGACGAGTTGTCTCATAAATCACGACACCTTCAAAGTATCTGTATCGGCAGCACTGACCCTGTATTTACTGGGCATCGGATCAATACCAACACTTGCAGTATCCACAGCACTCATTTCAGGGTCTTAAAACACACGAAGAAGACTGCTGTTATGAACCGATGCTATGTGAATGAAACTTGAGGGCGAAGGTAAGATTGATCGTTCTCGTGGTCTTTGTTGGGTTTTCTTTTGTTCTTCCTCCCCCCGTGTTCAGTTTGCCTCACTCAATTAGTCCGTGTGTGCTCGAGTTATTTACAATGTGCATAATAGATCCCGTCTGAAAAGCGTAGAGCTCCGCGGCGCCGGAGAGGAAGATGGACGCGAGAGATTACGGTTTGATTTCTGTCATTCTGTCAACCCTCCATTATCAGCGTTTCTCCAACTGGACATCAATTATTCAGCAGGGTATCAGGTGGCCTACTTACCCCTGACTGACACACACACACACACACACACACACACACTTTAGGTCAAAAGGAGGCAGACACATGTCATCAGCTGTGTGCACTTAAACACAAGGAGAGAAACATTAGCATTCACACACATACAAGTTCAAAAAGCAAACGTGAGCACATGAAGTGCAGCTCTGCACAAACAGCAACATAAAACACATTCACAGATGAAAGTGAATGTAAATAAAGTGCAGCACACACACATTCACACGCACACACAGGCACACACTGCTGTGTCTGAGGAAACCTCGGAGGATCTGACACGATGTTGGTGAGGAGGAGAAATGAACTGTATTCAGCAGCTACTGATGAAAGTTTATTTTACAAGAAGCTTTATTTTTCCAAGAGCAGCAGCTGGTTTTCCTGCTGCTCAGTCTGATTCTGCCTCTCGTTTCCACCGATCATGCTTTCAAGCTTCTTCTACAGGTGCGCTCTCCGTCACCCCATTTAGTCTATTTTAATACTATTTTCTAGATGTTTTCTCCAGAAAAACATTCACTCAAAATTCAGTCGTAACAGCAAAAGACCAGAACGGCGAGCCCTGGCCTCAGCGGGTAACACACTTTGGGGACGGGGACACTTTTCTGGTGTGAGGCCTGCAAATGTTGTGCTATTAGAGCTGTGTTTTCGTCTTTCACACAATGCCACGGAAAAGAAAAGGTCAGGGAGAAAAATGGCATCTCTACGATCATTCTTACACTCAGAGTCTCACTGGAATATTTCTAACATTTTGAGTTATTTTCCAGTGTTAGAAAATCAGCACTGCTCAGTGTTAGCCATTGTTAATCTTCAAAACTGACTAGGTTACTTGTAAACATATAACACTGTCAAAAGTGTTAATTTAACACTCAACAGTGTTGTATTTAACACTCAGAGGAGTGGACCCATATAGACACTCTCTAGTGTTAATTTAACACTGGAGATTTTGCTGTGTACAGCAAGGCACCATTATTTTGCTAAAATATGTGTTCACAGACCTCTCTGCATTGAATCATACTTGTTATTACTCTCTGTCTCTCTTCCACAGCATGTCTTTATCCTGTCTTCCTTCTCTCTCCCCAACCAATCACAGCAGATGGCCCCGCCCCTCCCTGAGCCTGGTTCAGCCGGAGGTTTCTTCCTGTTAAAAGGGTGTTTTTCCTTCCCACTGTCGCCAAAGTGCTTGCTCATAGGGGCTCATATGATTGTTGGGTTTTTCTCTGTATGTATTATTGTAGGGTCTACCTTACAATATAAAGCGCCTTGGGGTGTTGTTGTGATTTGGCGCTGTATAAATATAACATTGAATTGAACAAGACAGGTGGAGAAGAGAGTACAGGTGGAGCTGGTGGAGACGGAAGAACAGAAGGATACCGACAAGTGTGAAAGGGAAGGTTTATAAGATGGTTGTGAGATCTGCCGTGATGGTTTGGAGATGGTGTCACTGACGCAAAGACAGGAGGCGGAGCTTAAGATGTTCAGGTGTTCACTGGGGGTGATTAGAAGTGAGTCCATCAGAGGGACAGCTCAGAGAGGCTGAGATGGTTTGGACATGTGCAGAGGAGGAACAAAGGATGATGATAACAGAGCTGGAGGAGAAGAAAGCTGCTATGAAAGCAGCTTTGCATGATTCACAGTTCAAAATAATCCTTCTTTGTCTCACTGGGCCTCCAAACAAGCTGTTCGAACCCATTAACGTTTAAAACTTTTCTTCTGAATAACTACAGGAGTTTTAAACAGAGGGTGGAGCTTCTGCGCTTCACATGGCCATATTAGGGATATCCCCTCTCTGTGACATCATATAGATCCAAGAGAAGAAAAAAAACTGTGATAATTGGAGTGTTTTGTAAGATTTTGGCTCACAGGGATTACTATACGCTGACCTCAGTATAAGAAACTGGGCCACATTACATCCACCACTGAAACAGGATATGCATGAGACGCTTTCTTAATCATAAAAAACAGGGCCCACTCTGCAGTTCTGCTCCAATGTGGGTTTAAATCATCAGCATCAGAATAAATAAAAAATGTAAGTCAGACATCTTCCTGAAGTGTTGCCAAAGACCTCGACAGGTGCGCTAATGTGCTGATGTTCTTTCACACATCATTTGGATCTTGTTCCTCTGGCCATTTCAATTACCACACCTGCTCATCTGGCGAGGGCGCCGGTGAACACGGGAGTCGGCGTGCGAGCGTGTTTGTGACAGCGCCCCGGGCGCGTAGGATAAGCCCGGTGTCAAACCAGCAGAGCCAGATGAAGAGATTCCTGTGAAGTGCATATGAATTACTGTGATAAGAGGTTAAAAGGTGCTCTGAGTGTGCACTCTCCCTCTGAAGCTCCATTCATGTTGGATTTACTTCTCCATCACCTGCACTGCTCTCTTTCAGATTTGTTTTACTATTTTATTTTTATACAAGTCAACAACCGACTTTATTAGGATGCTGAGTTGAGTGCCTGGTGATACTAAAATGACGAGGAAAGTAATGCTTGTTAAGATTAGTTCCCTCCCTGTGCTGTCACATACACCAGCAGTAACATGTTTCGACACACCTTCATTTAATGCTTTTTCTTTATTTTCATGTCTGTTTAAATTGTAGATTCTCACTGAAGCCATCAAAACTATGAATGAACACATGTGGAATCATGCGGCAAACAAAAAAACCAAAACATGTTTTATAGACACCCTTTGCTTTGATTCCTGCTTTGCACACTCTTGGCATTCTCTCCATGAGCTTCATGAGGTCGTCACCTGAAATGGTTTTCCAACAGTCTTGAAGGAATTCCCAGAGATGCTGAGCACCTGTTGGTCCTCTAACTTTGTCTTTATCCTGTCATATGATTGTTGGGTTTCTCTCTGTATCTATTATTGTACGATCTACTGCACAATATAAAGCGCCTTGAGGCGACTGTTGTTGTGATTTGGTGCTATATAAATAAAACTGAATTGAATTGAATATTGAGTTTTTTATTTTCAGGGCAGATATAAATAAATATAAATGAGGTCATAATTGGCCGTTTCAGCCTTTTGTAATCTGTAATGAAATACTTTTTAAAGTAACCCTCCTACACTTCTGGAGACAAACTGAGAGATGTAACAGATGTCACCATTTATGAATTTGGTTATGTGTGTGTTTGTGTGTGTGTGTGGGGGGGGTGGGGGTGGGGGGGTGTCCCCAATGCTTCTCCTGTATTGGAGCAGAAAGGCATCTCATCTGAGGGACAAGGTGTTTCTTGACAGGTGATAATGGAAGTGAATGTATGGCTGATAAGTTCCTTCTCTCTCTTCCATCAGTGCACCTCCCGTCTCCTCTCCACCCGTCTGTCTGCTCACATCATTGTGTTTTTTCCCGTGACTCTTCAAGGTCACTGACAATCCCACGTATGCACAAGAGAGAGTGTGTTCTCGTCACGCCCCTCCAGTGTTGGTCAAGTTACTTGAAAAAAGTAATCAGTAATTAATTACTGATTACTTCCCCAAAAAAGTAATCCAGTTACTTTACTGATTACTTATTTTCAAAAGTAATTAATTACTTAGTTACTTAGTTACTTTTTAAAAACACGATCTACAACCTGAATAGGTGATAAAGTGATAGATCTTTCAGCCCAGTTCTACTTTTTCTGCATAATCCATCATACAAAATGTAATCAAATGGAAAAGTCTCTTTTTAAAACTTGTTTTATTAGTTTTAATCTTTTAACTTTATGCATCAAGCAAAAATTTAATTATATGCAACATTCTCTGACTGGAAGAAATTAGTTTAACATTTAAACCTATTTTCTGCACATTCCAGCACATAAAATAATTTTTTTTGTGTGTGTTTACACTCAGTCTTTCAAATAGATGCAAGTAAAACACAGCAGAAAATAAATAAAGTCAAAGACTCAGCGGTCCTGTTGCTCTATTTTCACCTGTAAAGCAGGAGTGGGGTAGGCGGAGGTTTACCCTGGTGCAGGTGAGCCGCAGCGGTCAGTGGAAGAATCCGCGAGTTTCTCTGTGAGTTTCCCATTACGTCGTAGCTACTCGGTGCTTGTTTGGAAGTTTAGGGTTTTTTTTCGCTGTAAAAAGAAGTTTTCTTCCCACGCACAACGGACACTAATGTTTTTGTCACTTTTTATGGAATCAAACTCAAAGTAAGGTCAGTACTTCCACGCTTTAAACGCTGCACGCTCATACTCTCTCCGCACTCGATATTGTTGATCTGCACACAGCTGTTGTCACGAACGTCGCACTTGCTTACGTCACTGTCATGAGACATTCTCGAAAAAAAATCACGGTTTTAGTAACGCAGTAACGCAGCGTTCCTATGGGAAAGTAACGGTAATCTAATTACCGTTTTTGCAATAGTAATCCCCTACTTTACTTGTTACCTGAAAAAAGTAATCAGATTACAGTAACGCGTTACTTGTAACGCGTTACTTGTAACGCGTTACTGTAACGCGTTACTGTAACGCGTTACTGCCCATCTCTGCGCCCCTCTAACGCGATTCGGTTCAGCTCGCTTTCATTTGGTGTGGATCTTAACAAACAAACTGAGACTTTGTTTGTTAACTTGACTATATTAATCCATCAGAGTCCATCGTAGCATCACACCTGGCAGAGAACCAGTCGCGGAGGATGAGAGAGTTTTCATACTGACTTTATTTGATGAAAAAATGGCAGAAATCATGTGTTAGCGTGGATCAGTGCAGGGACAGCGCTGGTCTGTTCACCTTTTTTCCTCCCCCTGCAGAGGTATCTGACTACTCTGAAAGTTTTTATCATTGATTTTTTATTTCAGTTAGAGAACAATCTCTCACATCGTTTCTACAGCGTGACTCCAACAAACTTAAAAATTAATGACTGTGGATGGATTTTCTATCCAAAATATGCTGAGTCCAAACACGCACCCACCCCACACGCACAGCAGACCTGCCATATTTCCATATCCTGTCTATAAAGATGGATGAAGGGCCCGGGTCTAAAAAGTGTGCATTCTTAGAAATGGCCAGCAGGGGGCAACTCCTCTGGCGCTAAAAACAAGTCCTGTAATCCAGAAATGAAACGTCTCTGCTCTTCACTCCATCTGTGACTGCAGTAAGTTCTTTATTTCCTGTCACACATGTCCTGTTCCAGGGGAGGACCTTCATATTAAACATGGACAAAGCTTCAAATAATGAGGTCAGTCGATGTCCAAGTAATGCCTGTGAACCCAAAGCTGAGGCGTCTGACCCCGGTGTTCGGTTCCATCCCAAACAACCACTAAAAGCTAATCTAACAGAGCTTATTTCACACAGATTTAAACTCATGCAAAGCTGCTTTGTAGAGTACAAGAATAAAAATTCAGGAGCTGGAAACGAGAGATCCCCCATGATGTTGATTCCTTGACTTATAAGTGACATTTTGCCGGTAGAGCGACCCTCACCTTCTCTCTCAGATGGTTCTCATTCCAGTTTGTGCTGACCAGTGTTGTTCTGTCTTTTCTA
This sequence comes from Perissodus microlepis, assembly GCF_051167445.1. Lineage (NCBI taxonomy): Eukaryota > Metazoa > Chordata > Actinopteri > Cichliformes > Cichlidae > Perissodus > Perissodus microlepis. The sequence continues at coordinate 36,506,458 of NC_140465.1, forward strand.
TTCCCAATGAATGAAACATGATCGATAATTTAGGTTTGCACGTTTGGTTTGAATTCCAAAAAAACTAACCGAGCTTTTCCTGACCCTGAACGTGCAGACGTCTGTATCTCAGATTTAACCAGTAACAAAAGTCTTACCATAGTTCATATAATCATTCACAAAAACATCCTGGAACCAGCATTATGACTGCACGGTGACTTTTACCTTATAATACGTAAACAGGGATATGAAACAAATTAAAACAGCAACGTGCATTAAACCCCCCTCAGGTCTCACTGTTCCTGCTTTCAGATTTCTATATGTTTATATTTAAAGACATTTGCATCATTGTGCATTTCTGATTCTTTGCTCTCTGCAGTATTTTTTGCAGTAATCCTCCATCACCTCTGGTCTGCTGCTTCAGTCAGAGGTCTGCGTACAGCAGCGGAGACCCGGTGTTTTATGGGAATGCTTAGGGTGAGGCCTGCTGTAAATTTCCATGCGGTGGAACTTTGGCTGGCAGAAACCCTGTCTCTGACACCCAGTTTAATGGTCCAGCGGGCGCATCAACCCCGCTGATCGATCTCAGTCCTTCTTTCTCCATCCTTCTTTAACCTCTGTCATTCATAAGTCATACTGGACTTTATGTCTTAAAGGCACACCGGAGAAATAACCAGCTGACTTCTCCGCTCTTTCTCCTCGGCTGCATTAGTCTTTGTCTTCCTCTGTCCTCGTCCTCACCTTGAAGCTTTACGTCTCTTTCTGCCCTCCACACCTCTTTGCTTTCCTGTTTCGTATTCAGTCACGGGCTCTCTTTAATCCAGAAAACAGGAACTAATCAATAAAACCCACCACTGTAGACTCAGCTCAGGATGAAAACTTGCATTTTCTTGGCACTCCCTCACTCACGATTGCCAATTCTCACTCTACCTCCTGCCTCCATCCGTCTTTTCCGCCCTCGGCCTTTTGCAGATTCTTTCCAGCCCCTCCCTGTCACCCCGTTTTCAGCCAGCATCTCTTTGTCCTCCTCCCGCTCCCCCTCCATTCCGGTAAAGGGGAACATTCCAGCCGAAGCAGGGGCAATAAAGGCCTTGTGTTGGAAAGGCCACTTCAACAAGAGCGAGCATTGTTGAAGTTTCCATTTGCACTTCAGCCGGCTGAAAATACAGACGCCAATAAAAGCCAAGTGGGCAAAGCAGCATTGTGACTGATGCGTGATGAAGTGTCGGTGAAGAGGCCGAGAGGAAAAGATGCAGGCGTTTGGTTAATCGGATTTCTTATTACCATGTCATCGTGTAATTTACCACATTCACAATCCTCGTTTCAAACACAGGCTGCATAGTCTGATAGCTGTGCTGATAGGAGGAAATCATTGATGGGAGGTCCCCGCGTGCCCAGCGTCAGGTCGTCATGCTCACGTATGAGCTAATTCGAGCTGTGTTGGCTGGAGCTTCTCTGTGAGCACTTTCTGAAGGTTCGTGTCAAGTTTGCTTTGAATAAAAGTCACAAAGTCAAATGAGACGTGAGGACCTTGTAGAACCTCGTGCTTCACGACAGTGCGACTACCTGACAGAAAATGACCACGAATCCACATTTTTGCACAGATTTAGCCTTTTAAAGGCACGTGGTCCTAAACTTTTGATCAGCTGTAAAACAGCCTGTTTCAGTTTAAGTGTTGTTTTCAATAAATTGCTCAAAAACTGTTTGTCTCACTCCTGTTTCTTCTTGTTGCATGTTGAAGCTCTACTTGGAACCTTGTTAAGATCAAACCATGCAAAATATGATTTTTTTTTGCCATTTTTCAAGTGGTCTTAAACTTTTTATCCGGTCATTAAGTGATGACGTGACGAATCCTGCTTCCGGGCCTAAAGTAGTCTGCGTTTAATATGGCTTTTGTGTTGTTAACATGTTTAATGTTTTATATTTTCTTCTATTTGATCTCAAAAAGCTCCTAAAACAGTCAGTGATCACTGTTGACCTCCCTCGGCTTTTATTACCGCTAATCATTTATTTAAGCTCAGTTTTTAAAACCTTAGGATGTAACTACAGCCCAGCCCATGCAGCAGTATATGAATGACTAACCTCGTATTGTGGATGGATTATCTCAGTTGTTCTCCTGGCTGAAGTTTGGTCCTTTTACAGCATCCTGCCATGCGATTACATTTGTTCCTGACCACCGAGAACACTCACGTTAACTTTTATCGAGTGGAAAAAAAGTTAGCTTGTTTATATTATGCTAACATAGCTGTGTCGCTAGCGGTCACGTAGCACATCATTATATACCAGCTAGCCAAACTTCAGTAACCCTACAAACGTCACTGCTGTTTAGTTTTCTGTCTTCATTTATGTTGGAAGTGATAGCAGAGCTGTACGTTTGAATTTGTTTCCAAAACCCCGCAGTCAGGACATGCTATATTGTATTTAGATAGAAGCTAGCGAGCTAACTTCCTGCTAACTTCTAACTCCGTTAAATGTCATAAATTCCGTTTTCATGGATGCCTGGATGTTAAACTCAATTGTTACACCTGGTAGAGCAGAACGCTGATCATTTTATTAAAGATGAAATACTTTAGACAGTTTTTCAACTCTCAGTAATGCCATAGTGATCGTTTGATATATGGACCTGCAGCGGAGTTTAGGCTCAGACACGGCTAGTGACGTCAGACTTAACGACTGGATTGGGACTGTGACTACACTGAGGAAAAACAGAGGAGTGTGTGTAGATACACAGCTGGGGGTGTCTGGAAATCAGATACAGTGGGAGGAATAAGACAGGTGAAACTAACGAGGCCAGGCAGGCAATCACAAGAGAAGGAAAGGAAGCAAATCCATAATATACAAAACTAACAGGAAGATCCAAAAGAACTGTACAATGCACAAACGGACACTTTTGTTTCTCATGCTGTTTTAATTTGTTTGTTTATTAACCTTATCTGTATGAAAACAGGTTCTAAATATATAAACAAATATTGATGAAAGTTAAACAGCTGTTCTATTAGAGCCAAGTTTCATCAGTCCTTAAAGTTTCATTATAAACTCTACGTTCATTAATACCAATGAGATGATGCAAAATAACTGAATTTGAAAAACAATGTTCAAAATGTTTGTTGATTGAACACTAAAGTGGGATTGTAATGGTAGTATTGACTGGTAGTGTTTTGAACACTCAATGTTGCACAAACACATCGAGGAAATGAAGTTTAAATCACTTCTAGGTCAAACGTTTCATATTAAAAATAACTGATTCAAATTCACCTGTAAAATTTGCATTTTTGTAGCATCCCTGGCTGAATGACGGTCTCTTTTACTGATGTGTCACAGAGTTTTTATTAGAGATGTGGTTCATTGAAACATTCGGTGAAAAAACCAGGAACAAAACACAAAAACCCAAAATATTACCACCATAAAATTAAAATATTAAGCACATATAAACTCTAACTATTAAGTACTTTCACTGGAAACTAAAAAAGTTACTATATTACCTCAGTAACATACAGCTACACATAAACTAAACAACATTTTGATTGCACACAACTTTATTACATTAAAGGAAACATTAACAAATCACGTTCCACTGTCAGCCAGGTACTTATTAACACAGGCAACGTGCATATCTTTCTCCTTAAGGCACACCCTTTACCATATCGTAAAACCCACGTTACTAACAAGCCTTCATCCTGTTCTTTGCGTTAGTTTCCTGTTTCAAAATAAAACCATTGACTTCAAAATAAAACCAAAATACAGTAGAACCCCAGCTTACGAAGACCCCATTCAACGAAAAATTCAAGTTACGAAGGCACTTAACGGCAGCCCGTGGTACGGCAAAATGCCCACGCAACGAAATAGATAAAATAGAAAATTAAAAAAGGATGTGCAGCAGGTTAGTGCGGTTAAGGATAGAGTTGGAAAAGTGCTCATGGGTGAAGGGAGTGTGAGACGATGGAAAGAGTAATCCTGACTGAAGAAATGAGAGAGGAGGGCGGATGGAAGGCAGTCAGTGAACCAGGAAGTGCAGAGGGTTAGTGAGGAGGAAGTGAGAGCAGCTATGATAGGATGGAGACTGGAAGGGTGGCTTTACCTGTGGAGGTATGGAGGTGTCTGGGAGATGTGTGGATGTGTGGATGTTTTGACCAACCTGTTAAAGAAAATCTTTTACGGAGCAAAAAAGCTGAAGATGTGCGAAAGAGTTTGTGAGTAAGGCTGAGGAGCAGCTATAAGGACAAGAAGAAACATCATCTCTGTGGTGGTTTAGGAGCAAAATAATCCAAGAAATAGTCGTTGAGCGATCAAAGACTGACATATAGAGCCAGTATGAGCAGTTTTCAGTATTTCTGCTTCATCTTTCCTTTGGCTGAATATTTTTTAAAGCCTTGCTGGGTCTTATCCACAGTTGAGCTAAGACTCTTTTGTTTGCACCTTTACTTACATTTAATTTAGAACACATTGTTTCTTCCATTGCAACATAATTTTCTGTCTTATCATATTTTTATATCTTAGCCTGTTTGAACATGTCCTTTATTTCTTGTTTTAGTGCATTTCATGCGCTTCGAATCAGTTTGTTACCTTTTTGTTGAATAAATTGCTGCCTGCTGAGTCTCGTGAGCTACGTGGAAGTTATTTCTGTCATTTTTCAGCACATCCTGCGTTTCTGTCACGTCTCACGTGATGTTAGAAAAAGCGAGTGTAAAGAGCCTGCAGGGTTAAAGAGCTAATATATGGGAAAGACACTGATACTGAGAAAAACAGGTTTATCTGTGTGTGTGTGTGTCATGGAGAGCAAGTGCAGCTTGTGTGTGGGTGCTGTTTGTTTTCGGATTAGTGATTATCCATATAAATTACAGACATCTGTTTAGAGGTGTCAGTGTTTAAGTATGCAGCCTCATGCCTCTCTGGGATGTGTTTGTGCGTGCGTCTGGAGTCGGCAGGGACCATAATGACCTCATTTCCTGCTGAAATATATGCAGGCACAGCTCCACCACATAAACCTCCAAATAAACCTTATAAACTACGGCACAAGGCCTGTTACCTGAATCACGCGCCGACACAATAAACACCATGAGACGGCGCTGAAATACACACGACACCTACAAAATACACCTGCCTGTGCTACTATGGGAAATATATTCTGCAGGTATTGCATGGAACAGATGCGGGTTATATATGAGGAAACTCACACACACACACACTCGTTGTCCTTCCAGCTCGCTCGGTAAACGAGGTGATAAAGACGACAGCTGAGACAGGTTGATAGAAGTCGTCTCAGTCACAGCCACTCCTAAAATTTAACAAGACGTTAATAGAAGAGCGTGCCTGCTCTCTCGCTGTCTCTCTCCTCTTACACTGTTTCATACAGTTTATCGAACGTCTCTGTTATCAGCACGTCACTCAGAGCTCAGGGTGGAAACTGATTTTGCAGCTTCACTTTGTGACGATGCAGCTGCGACGCTTTAATTACACCTGCAGTTAGCTTTAGAAACCGAGCAAGGCCACAAAGTGTGCAGGTGACTTTTATAGCATTACACAGCCACACACGCACACTCATGAAAAGTCACGTGTGACGTCATCAGTTACCAATGTGTGGCATCCTGTCGATCCGACACAGATGACTCCAAAAGTCGCCGTTAAACTTCAAAATGTCCAACTTTAAAGCAGAAACTGGTTTAAAGTGTAGAATCAGGGGCGTGGCTTTGGCTGACAGGTGGATGGTGACACAGGTGGCTGTAGCTGCTAGCTTCACCTCAGCTTGCCTGAACTGCCTCCCTGAACTGGACCTCTGGATGTTTGTGCTGCTAGAGCCTTCTGGAGCATTTTTAGTGACATGGCTGCTGCTGCTCGATCTATTGTATTTAACAGTCTGAGCTGCAGCTTTGGTGAGTGAAACTCTCCCTTTTTGTGTGTTTTTACTTTTACTTAGTGCTAATTTGCAGGTTTCTACGGAGCCCCGCAGGGGACATGGGAGAAAAGAAAATTAAGACGGACTTTTGCGAGATCTCGCAAAAGTTTTTGTCTTGCAAAAAAGTTTTGCAAGACAAACTCAGGATCTTGCAAAACTTTAGCGAGATCTCGCAAAAGTTGAATTCCAACAATGGCGGCAGCTACTTAGTTGTAATTTTACTCTTTCTGGGTCACAAAATACACTTTTAAGATATTTTGAGGTGTGGATGTAGTTGTGTAAACGTCAGATATCTGCTCGGTTTACCAGACATCACATATTTGCAAAAGTGCTCCGACGTTTTCGGAGATCTGACACCCACCATCTCAAAGCTAACGGGAGGTCGAGACCTACTACAGCCGGGAGGAACACCGCTTTCCCGGCACATCGTGCCTCCCGGTCGGCTTCGAGCTGGCGGCTAAAACTTTTGCGAGATCCCGAGTTTGTTTTGCGAGATCTCGCAAAAGTCCGTCTTAATTTTTTTTTTCTCCCATGTCCCCTGCGGGGCTCCGCAGGTTTCTGTGTCTGTGCTTTGCACCTGTACAGTTTCTGAACGTAGTGTGCAAACCATGTTAGCGGGTCTTAGCTCACAGCCTAGCGTTGCAGCCTGGTAGGTGGCAGCCATAGTCTTGAAAGGACAGTGGACGTTTTGACCAACCTGTTAAAGAAAATCTTTTATGGAGCGAAAAAGCTGCAGAAAAGCTGTACTTTTCTGCAGCTGAGGGTCTTTTCCTGCTCTAGAAATACAAAACGCAACAGAAGTGTTAAGTTTAGAGTATTCATGTGAGCTTATCTAACCTTTCGATAATTTTACTGCATTATTTTCTTCTTTGTCTCAGCCATGAGGAAATATTAGAACCTTTAGATCATGTATGATCATCTCTGCCTGCAGAGCAGCACTGCCACTAATAAATGGTAGGTCTAAAAAAAAAAACCCATGCACTTTGCACCTATGACTGCAGTGTGTCTCCATCTTTGTATTTTCTTTACCTTCACGTATCCCCTGCTTTCCTCTGACATCTGTTCATCCATCTACCGCCTCCCTCCGATTCGCTGCCCTTTCCCTTTTATAACCCCTTTCTCTCCCGTCTCCTGCAGCCTGTCATTAAATGTAATTTATCTTGTGGTGGGTCTGATGTGCAGAGGGCCAGGCAAGAGTTGAGACTGCTGTTTAAAGCACTTACTTCCACCAGAAGGGCTCTCATTGCCCTTCGCAAGAAAATAACCCCAACAGAGAGAGTGCGGTGCCGCTGCACTCATTTAAGAAAGTCGACTTTTTAACATATTCAAGAAAGAAACACATCACCCCAGTAATGAATAGTTATGTGTCCCTAACTATGAATATTTATTAACTATTAACTAAATTGCTATATTAAGGCAGGAAAAGATTTTCATTTTCTCCAAAAAGCATGTTTTCCTGCCGCCACTTGGAGCTGCTGAGGTGTAATCTGAAGAAAAATACGATTACGCCACTTACGGCTGAAGAAGTTTATCTGGATTTGTTTGCAGTGTGGAGGCTGGCTCAGCATGTTGCAGAACAGCAGCAGGAGTACGCCGGGTTGCATCACGTTGTTTCCTGAGTTGCATCATTAATTAATTTGGTTTTGGTAAACAAGAAGTGGAGCTGTGAATGTTTAAGTGGTGCTGCGCGTGCTGCTGCTTGTTTGTGAGCGTCCTGAGAGCCGGACGCTGTGCGTGATCCAAAGTAGATGTGGAGCGTGGTGGTGCAGAGCAGCGCCGTGATTAAAAATCTGCTTCTGAAATTTTCAGTCGGATGGGCGTCGCATGTCATTTTTAAAAAATGCTATTTCATCAAGGTTTATAGTTAAAGTTGACAGGTGTGCTGCAACAGATGTGGGGGGATAAGAATTGCAAGTATGAATTTAAATTAAGAGAATCAAATAATCTGAACAGTAAAGGTTAAAGGTGAAAATCCTTCTCCACTGTTGAAACCTCCCAATTCTTTGATCTTTGGGCTGAAGGAAGAACAACACTCGGTGTATAAAAATGCTCAATCAACAATCCCTTTATTCCATACAACTCTCATTATTCCATACAACACTTTTGAGCATTAACCATCCAGACGGGGATGTGGACAGGAGGGTGTCCGCCAGATCTCGAAGTGTCTGACCGTTTCTCACATTCTTATAGCGTCAGCTAGGGCTGTGTGATATGACCAAAATCTCATATCCCGATATAATTCATCTATCGTCCGATAACGATATAAATCACAAAAATGTAACATTTTCTGTAAATTCTGTGAATCTCGGGCAGCTCGACTTGCGTGAAGTGTTTCCAGCTGGGCGTCATGTAGCTGGAGTCGAGTGTTTTAACCGATGCATGAAACGATACATTTTTAGACATAAGTCGTAACGGCCGCCGTTTTCTTTGTGAGTATTTATTACACGGCGTGCTGCGGGGAAAAGCCTGTTCTAACGTTTGAGTCTAAGGTTTATTTTTTACCACCTGGCGGCTCTTTTTTACTTCTCATCCGTAAATAATCTGCTCTTTCACGTGATTTAGTTTATTTTGAAAAGTCTCAACAGGATCTTGAGCTTTATTGTGAAAGGTTTATGTGGAACATAAACAAGCGGACACGCGATGCTGTTACCGTCGTTGTTGCTAACGACAACACATAAAAACAGGCATTTGTCTGTCTGTAGTGTGGTTATATTAAATATAATAGAAAGAGAGAACTTTAAGAAATTAAGAACGATGAAAAAATATTGCCGTAAACAGTTTATTTTGCGACAAATGAAACGATAGATGTTTTTATATCGTCATCCGATATATATCGTTATATCGAACAGCCCTAGCGTCAGCCCCCCTCCAAAGTCATAAAACCTAAACATCCACATGCTTTCTCTCTAACGGCGCCTGAGTTATGACCTCGGCTTCCTGTGCAGGATGTTCTGTTCTTTTCTAATCAGACAAATCAGGCCATGACTCTCTGAAAACAGTATTTCTTATAAATCAGCAGTATCATGCATCATAAAACAATATAATTCATTCACAATAAATCAGCAGTCTAATGTAATACAAATCAGTCTAATAAATCTAATAGTTATCACCTCTTCAGGATCATCTGCAGAGGAATGGTTTATTTGAAGAGTTTCAGTCAGGTTTCAGAGCTCATCACAGCACAGAAACAGCTTTAGTGAAGGTTACAATGATCTTCTTATGGCCTCTGACAGTGGACTCATCTCTGTGCTTGTCCTGCTAGACCTCAGTGCAGCGTTCGATACTGTCGACCATAATATCCTATTAGAGCGATTAGAACATGCTGTAGGTATTACAGGTACTGCACTGCAGTGGTTTGTATCATATCTATCTAATAGACTCCAGTTTGTGCATGTAAATGGAGAGTCCTCTTCACACACTGAGGTTAATTATGGAGTTCCACAGGGTTCAGTGCTAGGACCAATTCTGTTTACATTATACATGCTTCCCTTAGGCAGCATCATTAGAAGACATAGCATACATTTACACTGCTATGCAGATGACACCCAGCTCTATCTGTCCATGAAGCCAGATAACACACACCAATTAGTTAAACTGCAGGAATGTCTTAAAGACATAAAGACCTGGATGGCCGCTAACTTTCTGCTTCTTAATTCAGATAAAACTGAGGTTATTGTACTCGGCCCTGAAAATCTTAGAAATATGGTATCTAACCAGATTCTTACTCTGGATGGGATTACCTTGGCCTCCAGTAACGCTGTGAGGAACCTTGGAGTCATTTTTGACCAGGACATGTCCTTCAACGCACATATTAAACAAATATGTAAGACTGCTTTCTTCCATTTGTGCAACATCTCTAAAGTTAGAAATATCCTGTCTCAGAGTGACGCTGAAAAACTAGTTCATGCATTTATTACTTCCAGGCTGGACGACTGTAATTCATTATTATTAGGATGTCCAAAAAACTCCCTGAAAAGCCTTCAGCTAATCCAAAATGCTGCAGCAAGAGTCCTGACAGGGACTAGAAGGAGAGAGCATATTTCTCCTGTTTTGGCTTCCCTTCATTGGCTTCCTGTTAAATCCAGAATTCAAAATCCTGCTCCTCACATACAAGGTCTTAAATAATCAGGCCCCATCTTATCTTAATGACCTTGTAGTACCATATCACCCTATTAGAGCACTTCGCTCTCGCTCTGCAGGCCTACTTGTTGTTCCTAGAGTATTTAAAAGTAGAATGGGAGGCAGAGCCTTCAGTTTTCAGGCCCCTCTTCTGTGGAACCAGCTTCCAGTTTGGATTCAGGAGACAGAAACTATCTCTACTTTTAAGATTAGGCTTAAAACTTTCCTTTTTGCTAAAGCATATAGTTAGGGCTGGACCAGGTGACCCTGAATCCTCCCTTAGTTATGCTGCAATAGACGTAGGCTGCCGGGGGATTCCCATGATGCATTGAGCTTTTCCTTTCCAGTCACCTTTCTCACTCACTATGTATTAATAGACCTCTCTGCATTGAATCATATCTGTTATTAACCTCTGTCTCTCTTCCACAGCATGTCTTTTATCCTGTCTTCCTTCTCTCACCCCAACCGGTCGCAGCAGATGGCCCCGCCCCTCCCTGAGCCTGGTTCTGCCGGAGGTTTCTTCCTGTTAAAAGGGAGTTTTTCCTTCCCACTGTCGCCAAAGTGCTTGCTCATAGGGGGTCATATGATTGTTGGGTTTTTCTCTGTATCTATGAAGCGCCTTGAGGCGACTTTTGTTGTGATTTGGCGCTATATAAATAAAATTGAATTGAATTGAATTGAATTCAGGAGTATAATGCAACCTAAAACTACATAATAATTTCACAATCTTTAATTAGACGTGTAACGTGGCATAAGATAATACAATAATCTTACACCACTCATTATGTATGAGTCACAAAACCATCTGATCCAAACTAGGAAGAGCAACTGATCATTTTCACATTTTCAATATTATGCTCATTAAAAAAAAAGAAACTCTTAGTTTTCTCAAAAGGTTTTTAAAGGTTTTAAATACTAATTAGAGCACGATGGCAACAATAACCCACCATGATGGACGCAGAAGCTCAGAGCAACCAGCCATCCAAGCCTCCAAACACAGGTCACAGGTTTGTAGCTGAGCCACAGAGGCTGTTTTTATTTGTGCTATTAATGCATAAAAAAGGAGACTGATGCTGGAAGAAGCTCCATCACAGCTCACATCAACAGCACTTTAAAATAAGATTTAAGATTTAATGAGACTGCACAAACAAACTATTAGGAGTGAGTCATTCAAACACATTTGTAATTTTATTAATAGTCCGTATTCGAGACAACAGATGCGACAGCTTTGGAAATAATCACCGCTCCTTGAGATTCACTCGTGACAGCTCTGAGAATATGATTGAACAACTGCGAACGAGTTTTCGATCTTTCAGTCTGGAAAATTAAACATTATTTTTCTCGCTCTGAATTTCAAAGATCCTTATAGCGCATTTAACATCAAAGCACCCTGAAAATGACCCCAGATGAGACGTTCTCTGGAGCGCACATCAAAGATTAGTAATAATTAAACCTTCTCTAAAGCAAACACTGTTTTCATTTTTCAGCGTGAGCAGCTTTCATACATGTGAGATTCTCTATGTAAACATCTGTGAGCGATATCACTGCTCAGTGGGGTCAATTATTGCAATTGTTGTGAGGCTTTTATTAAAAACAGCCACAACAAACTATCCTCAACGGCTACAGAAAAGGAGCAGCAGATTCTAACCATAACTGCTTCAAACCCACCTACATGCGATGATATTCAGTTTTATTTCTATATAGTTCCAAATCACAGTCTGTAGCCAGGATTACTAGCGGCGGATTACCAGGGGCGATTGTGGCTCAAAGAGTTGGCAGCTCATCTTGTAACCGGAAGGTTGCCGGTTCGAGACAGTCTCGGTCGTTGTGTCCTTGGGCAAGACACTTCACCTACCACCTACTGGTGATGGCCAGAGGGGCCGACGGCGCGATATGGCAGCCTCGCCTCTGTCAGTCTGCCCCAGGGCAGCTGTGGCTACAACTGTAGCTGCCTCCACCAGTGTGTGAGAGTGAATGAATAGTGGAATTGTAAAGCGCTTTGAGGGTCCCGAAAAGCGCTATAGAAATGCAATCCATTATTAACACTAGAATTATGTATCTGGATACAAACATGAGATTTGCTGGTGCAGGAAAATATTTCAGATATTTTGGGCTCCACGTTTGGGAAAAGCCATGATGTTCCTCTTTCTACTTATCTGACCAATGATACGGCTGCTGTGTGGCCGACTGTCCAAGAAGTCTGAGCTCCAGTTTTCATGAGTTTAATTCTCTCTCTGTATTATTTGTGTGTTATTACCAATATGGAAAAGAAATAGAAAAAACTTGTACAAGACTTGGATAAGATGTGGCCTACTTCATATAGTGAATCATTATATGACTTATATGACTCATGAAAGTGGCCACTTTCTCATTAGATTCATATATTGTTTCAGTAAGTATCCAAAACAAGTTTCATTTATATAATTTTTCAAGGGATCTTATATCTGTTTTCACTCTTGTATGTTTTTCATACAAGTTTCACACAAGACAGATACAAACTTTATAAGGTTTATGTACATCTTTTCCATATGGGTAGCGCTACCTTGCAGGTGTCTGTACAGTACCTGGGCCTATATAGTTCATGAATCTAGAATGCTAACCAGGTTAGCGAGCCTCCCTATAGCACTCCACCCTCTGGTCCAAATATGGTCACTGCCTAATTCGCTTTCTAATACTGAGGCCAAGTCCAGAACAAATGGGTGACATCACAGTCTTTGGTGCGCTTCATTAACACAACTTTTAGAGCTTGTTAATTTAAGAAAATCCCACACATGTTGCATCACTATAACTGCCACAGTGAGCCTGGTTCTGCTGGAGGTTTCTTCCTGTTAAAAGGGAGTTTTTCCTTCCCACTGTCACCATGTGGTTGCTCTTAGAGGGTCATCTGATTGTTGGGTTTCCTCTGTTCAGTTCTGTTCAGTTCTAAACCTAAATTTAATTGAGCTGACAAATTAATATTTGGGGTAATAATGACGCACTATATTTAACGTGAGTCCAGTTTGAGCCTATCGTGTTGGTGCAGCCCGGAGGCCAATGACACCAAAGTACACACACACAAAAACCCACCATAGTACAAGTACACTGGTCAAGAGGACAAACAGCAGTTCACTCTCCCTCCTCAGTACATGTTGGAAACACTACTGTGGATCTGCAGCTTCATCCAGCAGCAACTTATTGTGAGGACAGGAAGAGGGTGTTCTGGTGAGGACACTGTGTAAAAAACAGAAAAAGCACGTGCTTTGCCACGGTAGACAGCTGTTAGCCTGTGTGCTTCAGTGTGTAGTATCGATTGTTCTTGTGTGGATGTGCTTATACGAGTCCCCCGATTGAGCTGGGAGAGTAAACCATCCGGCAGCATCCAAACACATCATTAGTGCTGTTCACGACCTGATGTTTCCAGGCAGGGCCAATGTGTCTGGTGTCTGTCCTGCAGACGGGCTCTTTTATGAAATAAACAGTCCGGCTCGGTCTCAGCTCAGCTGACTTCTTTATTTTAATCTGCAGCAGTTTGCAGCAGATCTCCAGCGTCAGCATTTACGAGACAGGAGCTGAAATATTATTTACAACTTGATCTCACCGGCTGGTTTCAGCATTATGATCCTCTGAGCCTTCTCTTCATCAGTAAAGTAACTTTAAATACACACTTCAAAAAACGTCTGTTAAAGTTTAGAATTTAAATTTAGAGTACAGGAGACTCTGAGTCTAGTTTGAACTTGTACAATGAAGAAAATATTTCTGCATCACCAATCAGATTGAAGCTAAGCGACTGTTCGACGTTAGCTTGTTTGTGTGCAGTTGTTTCCTTTCATGAAGGATGAATTTGATCATTTTATCCGAGGCCTGCTCACCTAAATCAGTCTGCAGCCTTTGTTCACCTGTTAGTTATATGGCAGAGCCTCCAGCCTCCACCAGACCTGCTGACGGAGCTGCGCTATGATGGAGGGAAACACAGACACAGTCGGATGTTATTCTGAGAAAAGAGTCGGATCATGGCCGGACTGCAGGTTTTTGCTGGGGCAGTTCATGGAGCTCTAAAGAAGAAAAAGACGATCAGTTGAATCCAAAGTACCAGAAGTGAAAAATATCCATCTAGTTTTCTTCTCCGAGATAGAAACGCAGGTTTATCATAAGACTCTGATCTGCAAACGTCCTGTCAGGTTTTCTCACAGCGCTATCAGAGAAGTCATTCTCATCTCCAGGTGCTGCGCTTCTGTCAGACACGTGCACACACACTCGAGCCATGGATGCAGAGACACGACCGCCCTCCATCTCACAGGTTGGTGCTGGAGTATATGACATATGAGTCAATGAGGGAGTGGGGAGTCTACTAAATGGTCTATCAGTGTTGGTTCCCAGTTTCTCCAGCATGTTGTCCAAATATATTTGGACAAGACACTGAGCCCCGCCCCCAGTGCCTCCGTATGTGTGACAGGTAAAAGTGTCAAGGCTGACTGGACGGACTCAGAGATGAAGTCCAAAGAGGGTTTAATGAGCAACACCAAGTGAACTATTTGCAAATGAGGGGAAGGTCAGGGGCTCCAGGGACCCACAGGAAGGTGGAGAGATGCACACCATGCTCCACTTCGTCCACACACTCGCTCTGTTACAGTCACACCACGCCGTACTGCCAAACACGCTCAGAGCAACAAGGACGGGTCCAGGGAACCCATATACACAAACAGATGAGGAGATGAAAACCAGGAAGTCACAAGGAAAACACAAGAGAAGGTTAGAGCCGGGCTGCACTAACGTCAGTTGTACAACGATCCAGCGATGAGAAGCTCTCAGCCACCGCCTTAAATAGTGGCCGGGAGAAGCAGGACAACGAGTCGCAGGTGAGTGATTGAGCCCACAGTGAGCTCCGCCCAGAGAGAGCAAAACAAAATCAACTAACACATGTGGCCCACCTGAGCCGACCGGGTAGACATGGGGACCGTGACAAAAGCACGTTTAAAGCTGAGGAATAAAGTGCTCTTTGAATAAGAATGTTTTAATGGAAACATCAGAAATATTAGGATTGAAATATCGTTAATATGCACTTCTCAGCACACTGTGTGGCTTGGCTTCAAATAAAAACGGTGCATTTAAACATGATGCCAAAGATTTGCAGATTTGAGAAAGAGCTCCAGGAAAAGTAGCATCTCTAAAACACTAAAACACACTAAAGGCTTCCATGTTAGAGATTAGTGGCAGTAAGAGACTGAGAGAAGGAAGTAAGGTGTGTAAATACCACCAGGAGAGAGAGCCTGCCTAAAGCAGGAGCAGCACCTCGTCCTTCTGAGGACCAGAGTCGCCCTCTGGTTTGAGTCTTCACGCAGAAACACTGAAATGACTCCATATTAAGCATGTTTAATCTTTACATTTCAGCTCATGTAACTCCACTCTGCACTCCACCTGGCTTCACCCTCCTGAAATTCTGTCCTGTCATTCCTCTGAGTCCATCCAAAGGCTGCCTGTGGCTGCTCGTATTGAACTCTGCCGCTGATGTACGAGGCTGCTAATGGAGCGGCGTTTCCGAGCCTCCGGGCATTAGACCGGCCCCTTAAACACTGCCGGCCACTTCACCATTTCTGCAACCGTGTTATCGTCAGACAGCAGTCACGGCCAAATTATTCATCAAACATATTAATAGAATGCAACTAATGCCGGGCAAGAGATAAAATCCCATTTTTCTTATCAGGCATTGAGCTAAACGGGATAAAATAAGCAAAGAGTTCAAAAATGGAGGTTATTTCACACACCTGTGTTCTTTTAAATCGCACTAAAAACACATTTGATTAATTTAAAACTGATTTAAAATGAAAACGTCCCGGCGTATTCTACTTTAATATTACACAACAGAAGCATGTGCACATTTTAAATAACCTTTAAAACACATTGTTTTGTATGCATGTTTTTAACTCATGGTCTATTCAGCGTTGGTCTGCAGACAGCCTTTCAGCCTCCTGTACTGTAATTTATGTCTTTGTGCACAAAAGGAAGTGCATAGATTTGTATTTGTATGTAATCTAAATGAATTAATAATATCAACATGGATCAGATAATCTTCCATAAAGTTGTTATGAGGGGGGAATTAATCGATCTGACATCCTCGTGTTGTTCCCTCGTCATCATAAATAATGTTGTTCCAGGTTCAACATTGCAAGTGACCAATGACCTTCTCCTGACGTCATCCGCGACCTCGAAAAAAGCAAACTCCTTCAAAAAATCTACTTCACTTGCGAGAAGAGAAACCGCCTCTGTAAGGACAATATGTATAATGCTTACCGTTTATTAAAGGAAAGTATCCTGAAATGCAAAGAATTCAAGGTCCTGGATGGGCGGACAGAAGCGGTTTCTCTTCTCGCAAGTGAAGTCAATGTCATTGGTCACTTGCAATGTTGACCCCGGAACAACATTTATTATGATGATGTGGGAACAACACCGACACGAGGATATCAGATCATCCATTATCTACACTGTAGAGGTCAAAACCGTTTTTGCATCAGGCTGTAAACGTTTTTATTGGGAGCTGACTCACTGCTGGAGCCTCTAGTGGACGTTAGAGGAACTGCAGGCTGTGTTGATCTTATGACAGTGAGCACAGCCAGGCATTATTATTGTTGTGCAATCATGCAATTTATCACTAAATGAATTTGATACATCGCTGAGGCCACTGCTGACTGTGTGTCGTTGGTGCGTTAGAAGAATACAAATAAATAAAAGGAGATAAATAAATTATGGGGGGACATATTTGGTTCTATTTAGAGGTTTTACAAATTTTGTGCTTGACTCGGTTTTTACTTTTTGTTTGGTTAATCTTGATTTTTGCCAGCACTTACCCAGTGACTCAGTCCATTCAGCTTCCTGTTAATTACTTTGGACCGTTTTGTAACTCTTCCTAAGGTTGCCCGTCCATCACAGGCCTACAGAGCCTCACACAAATGTTCATGTTCATGTCACATTTAGGATTACCAGCGCACCAGGTGTGAACGTCTGTGAGGACTCCTTTGTAAAATGAAGGTTTGAGTCATTGTGTTTTTCTTTGTTTTGGTCCGTTAGATGATTGTTTTAATCTAAATTCTCCATTTTCAGTTGCAGTATTAAAAACATCACCTGTCTCCTCTGACTCATGGTGTTATTCTCCATGCTCTCTATGCTCTTAACGTGAAATGAAATGTTTTCCACTTCAGTCCTTGGCTCTATTTATCTTCACGCGTGCACCTCCGTCTAGTCTAACTCCATATTTTCGGTTTCTCTAACATTTGTGCCTGTGGCACTTTGGGTTATAGTGATGTTTTAGTAATTGAAAGAGACTGAGCTCAGTGCACATCACTGTGGGTAAGAACTGTGGAAATGCCAAACATATGCATGGCAACACTTGAGCTGCTGGAGGTTTGAATGCAAAGGTTGGCTTCGGAGCACACGCACCATTAAAGTTTTATGAGCACTTTGCACTATAGTACACCCAGGTGGAAATGTGCAGAGCAGTCAAACATTTAGTCAAGGATTTTTCATTATTTGTGGTATTTTTAGTCGTCTTCTCCTGAGAAAAAAACACATGCAGCAAATAACAAGAAAACAGATGAATTAAAATCCGTCTTTTATATCTTTAGAGCATCCACTGCCTGCTTTGATAGCACTCCTGGGTTCTCTCAGCAGGTCCATCAGGTGCTGCAGCTTTGAGTGATCACTTTACTGCCTCCTCTCGATGTGGTCACTTTGTAGGAACGCCACAGGTCAGGTTCTTTAGCCTTGGAGCCTGACGGTCTTCAGCTGCAGTTTGGGTTCCAGTGGAGACCCAGCTTTCATGATCACAGTGCGCCCGTCGATTGACATTATAACTCTGACGTTGTTACGTCTGCTCCGTGGTGCAAATCACATACATGTAGTGACAGGTAGTCTCAAGCATACCTGTAACAGGGGTTCAAATGTTCAATTTGAGCTTCATCACACGAAGTTCTGACTGTTGAATGTTGTATGCAAACAATCTCAGCAATGTACAGCAACTGAACACAAACCTGAAACAGCTGATTGCCTCACCTGTATTTAGGAAAACAAATAGAGAGGAAAAATGTCATTCTGGTGACGGATGTGGTCCCGTCGCCTCATCACAGCAGTTATATCCTCCCAGCACTGGAGCTGACTGCAAAGCAAAGTGAATGAGAGCTGTGGATCTCAGAAAAGGATGGAGAGTCAACTCCATGTTCAGGGGAGGTTTCTGCATCATGTGGAGGATGCTGTACTGAGGGTGAAGGTGAATCTGCGTTCGGAACCTCACCTATGGCTATGAACCATGTTTAGCGGCAAAGAAAGACATGGCTCATGCAATGAGCAGAAAGTTGATTGTATGTGCAGCAGAGCTTCCTGTGAAGGGCTCAGGAGCTCAGCCATTCAGGGAGCTCAGAGAAGAGCTGCTACAGCTCCACAGACAATGGTGAAAAACGTCATCCTTTCCCTAAACAAGAGCCTCCTCTGCACCTGTGACAGGAGTCACGGCTGTCGATGATCACGTGCTTTAGCCTCGCACGTCCACCAGACCCTCCTGACATCAGGTAAAAAGATCTCAACATCGGATCAGAGACAACCTCATCGACAAAACATGCGAGTGTGGAGGATCGATTTTAAATAAATCATACATCAAACGCAGTGAAAGCGGTTGGAGAGTACAAGGATTTTTGGGATGGAAGTGAGTGATTGGTACAAAAGTGAGCCTAGGAGAGAACGAGCACAAATCGCAGATACGAGTTTACATGAGACCTCTATAGTGAGGTGTGATCTTTACAGACGAAGGATAAAAAGACAGAAGAGATGGGAAAACATCAAGTGTATCAGCTGGCAGGGTGAATGCAGAGCTCAGACGCCTGCAGTCAATTTCCCCTCTCGTCTCCTCGAACTGCCTTTAACACGAATAAGACGGAACGCCCCGGCACAGAAAATTACAGCAAACGGCAACAAATCTAATATTCGTTTCACACCTTCACTGTAATTTTCAGCTTCTTGCAATCAATAGGCGCTACCCTGCCACATGCAGTGTGCTCTTACCCCACGTGCTCCTGGCAAACAGAATAATATGCAAATAATACAAAGAGAGACAACAAGAGTGCAATTATCAAAGCTCGATTACTGAGGAGTTGTGAAGATAGGTTTGTCTGCAGCAGATAATGTGATGTCTGAAATAATTTACAGGAGCAAAATTATACACGAGGAGGAAAACAGACAAAACCCAATTCCATCAAAGCCAAACGCTGTTTTGTTTAGTTGAGGCCTTTAGTAACGGAGGAGAGGAGGAGATGAAATGCGGCGGCACGAGGCGAGATAAAGATAGACGAGGAGAGGGAGTGGAGACAGGAGAGGGCAGGTGTAAAATACTACCATTCTTTATACTGTGTGTAGTGGAAAGGATAGCTGAGGTAAGGGCGAGACACTTTGATGGATAGACGAATTGAGCAGCAAATGGATGTGCGCAGGGAGGGGATGCGGGAGGGAGGGAGGGGAGGAAAGGTGAAGTAAGGTGAGGAGAGGAGAGGAGGGAGAGGTGTGATTAGCAAAGACAGCAGAGATATGAGGCAGGTAGCTGAGCTCAGAGGGAACAAAGAGGGAGCAGTGATCAGTCAGGGGAAGTAACCACATGTAGACTCTTTACTCCATTACATGCATTTGATGGTCATAGTTACTAGTTACTTTGAAGATTATTTGAATGCACAAAAGATTATTACCAAAAACATGTGCATTATTTAAATTATTAAATTTTACATAAACATCCTTTTCGGACAGTATAATAAAGGTGAGGACCCAACTGCAGACACCAGGTTCATTTTTTAATAATGTCACATGATTAAGATAAAACCCAAGATAAAGCCAAAAGTCAGGATTCAAAGACCCCAAAACGAGCATCAGGGAACAAGAGAGGGAACCGAATATTCAGACTGAATGCAGCTCTGTGATAAAGTATTTACCCCCGTCCCGATTTCTCCGTTTCTTTGTGAACGGGAGCCAAAGAATGAACTCACGGGGCCGTTGAAGCACCGTCAGCGGGATCAGGAGGCACCGAGTCAAAAGAACATCAGCTTTCTTTCTCTTAATCAAAGGCACGCTGTAACGGTAGCAACGCTGCGCTGGGAATTCCAGATGGATCCTCAGATCCTCCCAGGCCAGACGAGATAAATTATAAATGCAATAAATTATTCAAAATTAAATCAGTGGTTCTCAGTGCTTTCGGCCTGTGACTGCTTACAAACCGCCGTGTCTCGTGGGGCCCTCTGTCACATTTAAAAGCCTGCTACGTTCTCCAGAACCCTTCAAAAATCATCCAATTGTTTAATTAAAATGAATGCTGCCAGCCCAAAACAGTCAAATTATCATATTTTACAAAAATGAACAGCTAATTATGTCACACTGGACCGAACGCTGGTTAGTTATATAAAGTAGGTAAAACTAGCTCCGCCTCCTCAGGTTACAGCTGCTTAAGCTTTACAGCAACAGGTATTTCATATAGAATGATCTAATTGTCACATTTATGCATTTATGTGTGTTATTTCAGCCTGAAGCTTTTCACCTGAGTGTGTGAGATGAAGCACTTCTACCACGCCAAGCTTAGTATTTTCCATGGCCGGGCTACTACTACTACTACTACTACTACTACTACTACTGCTACTACTACTACTACTACTGCTACTACTGCCCGTCACCCCTTCCAGGGTATATCAGTGCACTGCACCCGAAAACCCTTCAAACCCGTAACGCGCCCTTTAAACAAGCATTTGAAGAGATTGGCTTTGTGGGTTGAGGTGGGAGATAAAATGTATTCTGGGGAGATTTTTATGAAACCTGGTTTTCAAACAGACATGGACATTCAGCAGGATGGACAAAAATGGAAATAAAAAAGAGCTTAAAACCTGCAAATGAGAGGTTTGCCTGCAGCGGGGTAAAAACTGAGCTCGCCTGCAGTACTTTTAAAAAGAAATTGTTAAATGACTCATTTTAAAAATGCACACTCTAACAGCAGCTTCAGCTGCAGATAAAATGCTCGGTGACGTCCTCTGTGGAACAATGATGCAGTGTAGTACTCTCTTTATCATGGTAATATCCATTTTCTGTATACTTTTCTTCTCTTATCACTTAATTTGCTTTTCAATAAATTCACCTTATCGCTCTTGTTTTATGATTAGGTTCAGCTGTAGTATTTATTACTCGGTTGTAGTTTGTATTTCTGTGTGGTCATGTTTGAGCTCTGGATGAATCAAACTCGGTGTTATCAATGTTATCGCTTTCAGCTGTTTAAACCTAATTACCTGCAGACTCGTCTTTGTTTCGATGTGTGAGTCTGACTTTCAGATCAGCTGCTCAGTGCAATGACAGATTACCGCGTAGCTCGTTATGATGATGGTTGCAGCTCATTTCAGATCCGTCCTCCTCAGCCTGTCTCTGAGGCTGAGCACAGACAGCCTCTTTTCAGCCACAGTCTCATTCTTTCAGCCACTACACCAGCCTCGCCATCACAGGTGAGGGTTTGATTGTAAACGGAGTGTTCAGGTGAAAGCTTTGCCTTCCACCTCAGCTCTCCATTCAACGTCCAGTACACATTAATGCAGACGTAGCACCAATGCACGTTCCCATCTCATAGTTTGGCCTTCCCTTCACTCATGAACGAGAACTTGAAATATGTGAATATCTGCTGTCCATTCATTTTATAGTGTGTCCTATTGTGTCTTTGTTACTGTGAGAGCCATATTTAAGAAATATGTCTGGTTTAAATGTGAAAGAATCATAAAAAAATAAGATGGAAGAAGAGAGAAAGCAGACAGGATGGTCCAGGTGTGAAATCCAGCTGAGATATAACTTCATGTGATGTGCTTTCAAACAACAGCAGAGGTAGGAGAGGAGGCAGGCTGATGACTGATGAATGGTGAAATGAACGAATGCAGGGAGGACAGACAGATGCATAAATGACAAAAAGATTAAT
This sequence comes from Perissodus microlepis, assembly GCF_051167445.1. Classification (NCBI taxonomy): domain Eukaryota; kingdom Metazoa; phylum Chordata; class Actinopteri; order Cichliformes; family Cichlidae; genus Perissodus; species Perissodus microlepis. The sequence goes on from NC_140465.1 coordinate 36,528,393, forward strand.
CGGTGTCACATGATGTGATGGATTAATGGATACAGGGAGGCGAGGGAGGACAGGTAGACAAGGACGCTGCTGAAGATAAGATGGAAACAAGTTCAAGTTCCTCACACACACACACAAACACGCCCACTTGCACTTACAAAAGGAGACCACAGAAATGTTGACCTTTTAACTTGATTTCCACAGTAATACAAATGCTTGGCGAGCCACAGAAAGAAAGAGCGCCTTTTCAAAGTAGCAGCTTGAGACATCGGTTGGATGTCTGTGTTCGATATGTGCCTGCATGGCTGACCTTTCACTAATAGGGCGGGCTACTAATGCAGCGACAGCGCGGTGTTGAATACCGGCGTGCTGTTTGAAGTTCAGCATCGCTAAAAGGACGGCCGAGAGCTGACAGCAACAGCTGGAATGATTAGGACTGGCAGAATGCTGCCGTTTTTGAGTCCGTTCTCTTTCATGGGACGATTTTCTGTTCGTCCTTTGCTGTCACGGTCTGTGAACACGTCTTTGAGTTAAAGTCACTTTATTTACTTCTCTCCTTTTTTGTTTCAGTCTGTCTTTGTCAAACCATCACCGCATGACATTGAACGCTTCAAACACACCTTCAGACTGTGGTGACTTCATTTAGACTTCACGTCTAACCTTCAGTCCTAACCTTGACCTTTAATGCGCCTTTCATGGTCAGTTCATTGCCAAGGATTTTCTCTCTCGCTGCCTACTTCAGGATATTACTAATTTTCTACAGCAAGGACGTGTGTGTGTGTGTGTGTGTGTGTGTGTGTGTGTGTGTTGGTATAGTTGTGCGTGAGTAGAAGGACCTTCTTCTTAAACCACCTCTACTAATATTTTCTGTTTTCACATCAAACTGCTTCCTTTTAAATCCATTTAAATAAACTTTTCTTATTTGGATTCATTTGTATTTTTAAGTGGGATTTATTCTGATTCTATTTTTTTTTTTTTTTGGATGGGGGTGGGGTGGGGGGAAGGGGCTCTACTACAGCAACTTTTCATGATCCACAGTTCAAAGTATTCCTTATTTTCCACCAATAGGGCCTGGGTAAGAAACCCCTCCCACTTTATTTTCAACTTTCTTCTGATTGGCTGTTGGCCATGACTCATTAACTGACCAATCAGGACACACATTACATCATTAGCAGATTGAGTCAGTTTAATTTTGTTCAGAGGTGTTATTTTTACGACTTTCTACATTGTAGATAAAAACTGAAGACCTCAAATGTATGAAGCAAGATATATGAAATTATGTAGCAAAGAAAAACTGATAAATCACTCTACTTTTTCTACTTTAAGGAATATTTTAGATTCCTGAAAGTAGCCACCCTTTGCTTTGTTGACAGCACTGCAGACCCTTGGCATTCTCTCAATGAGTTCATGATGTCGTCACCTGAAATGGTTTCACCGCACAGGTGTGCCTGTCAGGGTTCATTGGTGGAGTTTCTTGCCTTCTTAATGGGGTTGGGACCATCAGTTGGGGCTTTGCTGCTGACACTATTGGGGATTTATTGAAAACTGAAGGCACACTGAACCAGCACGGCTACCACAGCATCCTGCAGCCACATGCCATCCCATCATTTATTCTTCAACCGCACAATGACCACAAACACACCTCCAGGCTGTGTAAGGACTATTTGAACAAGAAGGAGAGTGATGGAGTGCTGCACCAGATGGCCTGGCCTCCACAGTCACCTGACCTAAACCCAATGGAGATGGTTTGGGATGAGATGGAGCGCAGAGTGAAGTTATTCAATTCAATTCAATTCAATTCAATTCAGTTTTATTTATATAGCACCAAATCACAACAACAGTCGCCTCAACGTGCTTTATATTGTGCAGTAGATCGTACAATAATAGATACAGAGAAAAACCCAACAATCATATGACAGGATAAAGACAAAGTTAGAGGACCAACAGGTGCTCAGCATCTCTGGGAATTCCTTCAAGACTGTTGGAAAACCATTTCAGGTGACGACCTCATGAAGCTCATGGAGAGAATGCCAAGAGTGTGCAAAGCAGGAATCAAAGCAAAGGGTGTCTATAAAACATGTTTTGATTTTTTTGTTTACCGCATGATTCCACATGTGTTCATTCATAGTTTTGATGGCTTCAGTGAGAATCTACAATTTAAACAGACATGAAAATAAAGAAAAAGCATTAAATGAAGGTGTGTCGAAACATGTTACTGCTGGTGTATGTGACAGCACAGGGAGGGAACTAATCTTAACAAGCATTACTTTCCTCGTCATTTTAGTATCACCAGGCACTCAACTCAGCATCCTAATAAAGTCGGTTGTTGACTTGTATAAAAATAAAATAGTAAAACAAATCTGAAAGAGAGCAGTGCAGGTGATGGAGAAGTAAATCCAACATGAATGGAGCTTCAGAGGGAGAGTGCACACTCAGAGCACCTTTTAACCTCTTATCACAGTAATTCATATGCACTTCACAGGAATCTCTTCATCTGGCTCTGCTGGTTTGACACCGGGCTTATCCTACGCGCCCGGGGCGCTGTCACAAACACGCTCGCACGCCGACTCCCGTGTTCACCGGCGCCCTCGCCAGATGAGCAGGTGTGGTAATTGAAATGGCCAGAGGAACAAGATCCAAATGATGTGTGAAAGAACATCAGCACATTAGCGCACCTGTCGAGGTCTTTGGCAACACTTCAGGAAGATGTCTGACTTACATTTTTTATTTATTCTGATGCTGATGATTTAAACCCACATTGGAGCAGAACTGCAGAGTGGGCCCTGTTTTTTATGATTAAGAAAGCGTCTCATGCATATCCTGTTTCAGTGGTGGATGTAATGTGGCCCAGTTTCTTATACTGAGGTCAGCGTATAGTAATCCCTGTGAGCCAAAATCTTACAAAACACTCAAATTATCACAGTTTTTTTTCTTCTCTTGGATCTATATGATGTCACAGAGAGGGGATATCCCTAATATGGCCATGTGAAGCGCAGAAGCGCCACCCTCTGTTTAAAACTCCTGTAGTTATTCAGAAGAAAAGTTTTAAACGTTAATGGGTTCAAACAGCTTGTTTGGAGGCCCAGTGAGACAAAGAAGGATTATTTTGAACTGTGAATCATGCAAAGCTGCTTTCATAGCAGCTTTCTTCTCCTCCAGCTCTGTTATCATCATCCTTTGTTCCTCCTCTGCACATGTCCAAACCATCTCAGCCTCTCTGAGCTGTCCCTCTGATGGACTCACTTCTAATCACTCCCAGTGAACACCTGAACATCTTAAGCTCCGCCTCCTGTCTTTGCGTCAGTGACACCATCTCCAAACCATCACGGCAGATCTCACAACCATCTTATAAACCTTCCCTTTCACACTTGTCGGTATCCTTCTGTTCTTCCGTCTCCACCAGCTCCACCTGTACTCTCTTCTCCACCTGTCTTGTTCAATTCAATGTTATATTTATGCGGCACCAAATCACAACAACACCCCAAGGCGCTTTATATTGTAAGGTAGACCCTACAATAATACATACAGAGAAAAACCCAACAATCATATGAGCCCCTATGAGCAAGCACTTTGGCGACAGTGGGAAGGAAAAACTCCCTTTTAACAGGAAGAAACCTCCGGCTGAACCAGGCTCAGAGAGGGGCGGGGCCATCTGCTGTGATTGGTTGGGGAGAGAGAAGGAAGACAGGATAAAGACATGCTGTGGAAGAGAGACAGAGATTAATAACAGATATGATTCAATGCAGAGAGGTCTGTGAACACATAGTGAGTGAAGAAGAAACTCCCAGTGCATCATGGGAATCCCCCGGCAGCCTACATCTATTGCAGCATAACTAAGGGAGGATCCAGGGTCACCTGGTCCAGCCCTAACTATATGCTTTAGCAAAAAGGAAAGTTTGAAGCCTAATCTTAAAAGTAGAGATAGTGTCTGTCTCCTGAATCCAAACTGGAAGCTGGTTCCACAGAAGAGGAAATACCCTAGGAACACTTCGGGCTGTCTGTTGTGATGGATGGTTGACCCTAGGTATTTAAACTGATATCCACCTTATATCATAGTGGTATAGAATAAGAGCACAGGCTGGGTCTAGCACGACTTTAGTTGATATACGTCCAACACAATACACAGAAGTCTTGGACTGGTCGTAGCTGGAGTATGACACAATATGAACATTAAAAGCTCGTTAGAGGCCTCAATCACTGCTTTCATATCACACACACAGTATGGACTAATAAGGACCCTCAGTGCTAATCTGAGCTACATGTCACCTTCCCCTTGGATCAGCTTGCCCCTTTGCTGTGGAATACTTCAACTATGACTCACATGAAAGCGCTCAGGCCTCAGTCGAGCCGCCCTGTGTCGGTGCTTCATAAACATGAGGCTTGTGGAAGTCCGCTGTGTGCACTCAGACCTGCTTCGCTTGTTTTTAAATCACCTGCCAAGACAGCACGTGCTCCACATCAGAGATCTGCGGCTCACACAGAGGTCCACTTTGGTAATCACCACTCTATCGAGGCTGTTTATCCACCTTAGAAAACATTTGATATTAATCAGTGAGAGGCCTCTTCAGCTGCAAATACGTTCTTCCTGTTTAAGCTTCAAGAGCTTCTTCGTGCTTGATTTACACTTTCCAGTGTGTGTAACGACAAAGACAGAGGCCCTTTATAGTCACAAATGTTTGTAATTAATTAACAAATCCAGTCTTCATGAATCCTTTTGTGGGGGAACATTAGTGTCACAGTCAGCGGATGCAGGCTGTGTGCAACAGAGGAACCAAACGCAGACAAAGCATGGAACGTAACTAGATGTTAGCGAAAAATGAGCTGTGGCTGATAAACAAAACAAAGGACGAGGCAAATCGCTCCAACGCTGAACAAAACATAAACATAAAATAAACATGAAAGACTGAAAGACAGCTGAACACATAAATACACACGAGGGTGACGAAGGAAAAGGAAACACACGGAGAACACAGCTGAGACCAATGAACATGATAACAAGACAGGAGGAAGCAAACTGAACACACTGAACATGGAACGAGAGACTGTCAAAATAAAACAGGAAGCACAGAGACGCAGACTTGAGACACATGGGCTTGACATAACGTCAGGGAAACAGAAACAGCAGATGGAGCACGGACGTAACTAAGAAACACGAACAGAGAACACGACAGCCTGCGAGAACATGTATGGTGACACGAAAGGAAACATGTAACCAAGAGGAGACGAGACACAGAGGGGGACACAGGGGACGAAGACACGCGGGGCATCTAATAAACAATGAGCTATAACAGGGGAACCGAGGCAATATCGAATAACCTCAAGGCGAACTAAATGAACTTAACTCTAAACCATAATACGAAATGATCTCAAAATACACGAAAACTCAAAAAGCTGGGTCAAATGAGCCAGGACCATGGCAATTAGATAAGGAGCGATACGCAGTTTCAGAGCTGTTTGGACACCACCAGGGGCTGTGCCCCCCCTGGCAAATGTGTCCCCGTCTGAGAGACTGAATCTTAAGCTGCTTCTGCTCAGCTCTGCTGAGAATCATTAAAGCGATGGTTGGGACTCCAGTCAATCAATAGTCAATTAAAACAGATTATTATGGATTTGGTTTTCATAGGTACCTATTTTAAGTTTTAAGTATATAAATGTGTCCCCCACTTCTTTATCGTGTTTCGCATTCCTCTCCAGCGGGCCTGGCCGGACCTTTTGACGGCCTATTTCCGGACCCTGGGTCTTATGTTCCCTGCCAAAAAACACAGGAGTGGTGTGAATCTTATCGTCTAATCCTCCTGCAGAAAATCAACACAGAGATTTCCTCTGACCGTCAAGCTGAGGCAAAAGTATTTATTTCCCAGCGGGAATGTGACACAGTCCAGCTGTGCCACGGTTTTCCATCTATAGATCAGCTCCGGTTTAACTGTCATATTGTTAAAACCCTGCATCGTCTTCTTTGGTGGATCTAAAAATAACTCTACGTAAGTGATTCGTCGCTAAAGAAGCGATAAGTAATCCACGTCCTTCATCGACCTCTGCAACCTGCATCAGCAGCTGGTCTCGCTGTGTCCTTAGACAGGGGTGCGTGTCGCAGCGCCCACTCGTCCCGTCTGTCTGAGTTAAAAGGAGGTCAGACAGGACCAGATTAAATGTGTCACATTTATATAGATCCATCACTCCGTCCTCTGTCCCGCTGGAATGTGAAATAAAGGTGTTATGCTGTTAGAGAGAGAAAAGCAGAGGATGTTGGTTTGTCTAAAACACATTGATTGCTCTCTAATCCAACCTACCGATCCACAGTAAACTTTAACATCCCTGCAAAACCTGGAAGTGAGGCGTCCGTTTTTACATCCCAGGCGTTCGTTAGTTTTCAGGGACACGTTTGGTCCTGTTTTAAAACCAGTGGTGTCACCATTCAGGAACTTCACGATCCAGTGTCTTGAATTTCTTTGAAGCCTTTAGCTTTCTATAAATCCTTGAAAATTTATGCAATTTAACAGAAAATCTAGTCTGAAAATATCACAGGATCCTGTCCCAGTTAACCAGTATTTATCCAGCTGTAGACACATATAGAATAAAACAGACCAATGAAAACGAAGCCGCTGCAGGATGTAAATAATGGAACAAAATCAGTGCTTGTGGTTTACATTTAAAAACCAATTCTGGGTTATTCTGCCAAATTTCCTGTTAATGTGACGTTTTGTCACTCCCCACCTCATCTGTGGAGATCCTGGGACACGAGGAGTCACGCATCAGGGGAACAGGTCGAGCTTCCTGCTGCGGGAGGTGGGGAACACCTGCACAGGTCACCGATCCCCCGGCCCTGTACATCTTAGCCAACCCACTCCACCACCCACTCTTAGGGTCGCATGTCACATGAAATATGTATTCTGCATACGACAACTCTGTGAGTAGTTTTTATGATCGCTAGCTAGCTGTGCAGATTGACGAATGGCGCATGGCGCTGCCTGCATCATTCATATCAAAGGCTAACATATTAAAATGATTTTGTGGCTCGGTGCGCTCGCTCTGTGGACTAAAAATGTTTTGTGCGAAAGCCCATCAGTGATGATGCCGAGCACTTTACGCTCTGCATCTCCAACAACTACTGAAAATGAGAGAACAACGTGAACTGTGTTCAAAAACCATTTTGCAGGCGCCACTCATCACCCAGTCAACATCATCCCTACAGTGAAGCACGGTGGTGGCAGCATCGTGCTGTGGGAATGTTTTTCAGCAGCAGGACCTGGGAGAGCAGTCAGGATTGAGGAAAAGATGATGCAGTAATGCTCCAGAGCTCTCTGCACTTCTGCATGTGGACCTTGAGGTAAGCACACAGCCAACATAATGAATAGCGGTGGGTTTTGATTATCGGTTTATCGATTAAAATTGATTCTAGCTTGGATAACGTGATATCGATTCATTAAAACCCTGAATCGAGTTTTTATCATAAATTTATTTTGCCCGAGACGCCAGAATCTCAGGTTACACCTCACAAAATTTCTACAACCACCAAACAGCCAAAACGGTAAATGAGAGCAGGAACACGGATTCTGCACAAAGACGTAAACACAAAGCGCCGACCCGCCGACGCATCAGAATCAGAATGCCTTTCTCACCTGACGGCACGGACACGGTCGGGGCTGAAAGCCGACAGCTCGCTGATTCTGAAGCTGCAGGTTTTATTTCTCTCCAAACAATATTGACCGAACCAGCAGCAAAAGAAGATCCAAACTACGCTTCACATAAACATCGTCATGAATTCACTCTGACTTTTGCACAGCTCTCTCTCTCTCTCTCTCTCTCTCTCTCTGTACTTCAACAACAGTTTCCCGTCTAAAAATCTGTTTTCTGCATTATTCGCTTGCTTGTTACGCACAAGTCTACTGTTATTTACAGGCTGTCGGCCGCTGTTTTTTTCCTTTTACTTACTTCCGAAAAGAAAACCTCATTTCTGCCGTTCAATGCTGAACAAATTTAAACTTTTTAAAATTATGCAAAATTGCAAAACGCTGTGTCTGTAATCAAACCTCTGTAACTTTGCTCTGCTTCACTTCAGCATCAGGTAACGTTCATATGCTGATTAATGGTTTTCTTTCATTTTTGATCGACTGCAGAATATTTTTATAAAATCCCAGACCAGGAAAATCGCCTTCATGTTTTTCTGTTTCATCCTCAGTTACTTTGACACAAAGGCCTCTGCTGTGATGCTCACACCTTTGATAAAGTCTCACAAGTGTCAGCTTTCTTTTTATAAATATAAAAATATGGAAATGTACTGATTCTTGATCTGAATTATAATATTTCTGACTGTCTGAATTGAATTGAATTGAATCGTGACGATATCCAGCCCTAATAATGAAGGAGTGGCTTCAGGACAACTCTGTGAATGTCGATGAGCGGCCCAGCCAGAGCTCAGACTTGAATGTCTCTGGGTTGATCTAAAAAAGGCTGCGCCGACGCTGCCCTTCCAGCCTGATGGAGCCCGAGAGGTTCTGCAAAGAAGAGCAGGAGAAACTGTCCAGAACTAAACCTGTAGCATCATAGTCAAGAAAGACCTGAGGCTGTAGCTGCTGCCAGGATGTTTCCACAAAGTGTCGCAAAGGCCATGAATACTTACAGAACTTACATGTTATACTTTTACTTTTGTAAAAGTATAACATGTTTTCACTTTGTCGTTATGATTTGACTTTGCTGTGGGTTGAAATCGAATCGAACCCATTTTGGCCGTAACGTGTCAAAACATGGAACCAGTGAAGCGCCGTGAATACTTTCCAGATGCTGACTGTGAAAGATAACGGGCTTCTCAGCATCACTGCTCCATCACTCAGACACGGGACGACCTGACACAGAATTACAGTTGTTTATTCCAACCGATGAATTAATGTGCACCGGACAGTTTTATTCATTCAGCTGCGATCCTGCTGGTGTTAAACTGCTTGGCATTAAATAAAGAAGAAATATTAAAAACAATTTAAAGCATTAAGTCGTCTTAGTTTACGCTCAAAGGTCACCATGTCGAAGATTTAGAGGCTTTGTTGGAGGAATGTGTCACTATATCAGAGCTTATTTAAGAAAAAATCATTTGGGAATAAATGTGCTCCTAAGAATGCGCGTCGCTTCCTGCATCCCGAGTATGAGGGCTGGGTTTCTGTTCTTTTACCTACAGCGTAGCCTGCTCTGGATCAGTTTAGGTGTGCAGGATAGAGGCGATGTCACGCAGGGTTAAAGCTGAAGTTTCCTCATTAACACCCAAATCCTTCTTCGTAGCACAGGCCTATGAACCCAGCATTCATGTTTTACTGCTCAGCATCACTTTGCATGCAGCATGCTGTGCACTGACATGTGCTTTGGCTACATCTTCACTCATGAACATAAACTTTAAAGAGGGGCAGGCATTCAAGCAGCAATGAAGGAGGAGAAATCATCATAAGCACATAATCGCCCACACATCCAACCAAACAATATCACACACACAGTGTCAGCCAATCAAAGAGTCAAGAACCAATCAAACAGGATGCAAACACACACTCGCCTGCCTGTCTCATCTCAACCCCCCACAGAGAGATCTCCCACTTTAGCAGAGGAAGGAAGAATTCAGAGTCCATATTGGAAGAGAAAAAAAGCCTGCGACGCCATCACGATGCTACCTGCAGACGGTCAGCGGCTCTGAGAGAACAGCTGACAGGCGGTCCAACAGCAACCAATACAGCAAACAGACAGCTGGGAAATTGTCTCTGTAATATAACTGCCTCACGCCTCTTATAGTTTAGAGTCGGCCGTATCAAACTCACTTTGGATGTTTTTCAGTGTGTGTGGGAGCAGAAACTGTCCAGAGAGTCTGCGAAGAAGCTCAAACCTCCACGACTTCCATTACTGAGGCTGCAACAGCTGCACGGAGGCACTTAAACCTGAAACGGCTGATTTACATTCGATCTTCAGTGCATGAGGTCTCATTTTAATGTCACTTTAATGGCTTTATAGTATCTTAATAGAGCTTTTGCTGCAGAATGCCAAGTGTCACATCGAGACACGCTCATAATAGAAAAAGACAGAAAGACACGGGGGTTATTTCTGGGTGCTGACAGACGTGCCAGAGTGTGTGACATGATCAAAACAGCAAAAGGCTGCGAGTGACAAGTGTTTGATGAAGTCACACATGCAGGGAGGCACAGAGCACGTCCTAAAACGTGCCCTCGCTTTTCATGTTCATGTGCTGTGTGCAGGTTATAGTTATACAGTTATACACAGCACACATATATTTATTTTAACACAACTTCAATCAAATGCTTAAATGTTTAACTGTAAAAATGGAAACTTCTTTTTAAAGCCAATATATTCTGAAAAAGGAGGTCTGTGCAAGTACAAAGACAATGTTTGATCCACAGAAGAGCAGCCATGCTTGTGCAGAAGCTCCAACAGGTTCTAACTGCTGTGACCTGCTGACCCCAGGTGACCAGCAACAACCTGGCCACAGAGCAACCAGTCACTGTGACCTTGGATCAGTCCCCAGCTCCTCCAGGCCCCATGTGGAAGCTTCCTTGGGTAAGATACTGCGTGTGTGTGTGTAAATAAGAGTGTTAGTAGAAAGAGTTTTAAGAAACCAGAAATCATTTCAGAAAATGACTGAATTCTGTTTTTATATACAAACTGAACTAAAGTCAGAAATTAATCAAGCATAACAAATAACTTTAATTTGGCATCTTAGTCAAATAATACTCTTAATGTGTTTTTACATTTTTTTCAGCCTTTTTTTCTGTAAAACAGAAAATTTAAAAATTCATGGATAAAAAACCTAATTATATTTTTGCATTAACATATAAATTTTAATTAAAGAGCTTGAACATGCTGGTGGATTAACATTCAAATATTATTTTACCATGAATATTATTATTTTACCAGTGCTGTTAATTTAGGGCAGCTGTGGCACAAACCTCACACATGTTGGTCCAGCAGAATCAGTGTGACCTACTCTGCTCTGATGACACTGATTCATCAGCTCCACATAACACTTCTGGAAATATCCACTGACTGATGGCACTGGTATTATTCATCTCTGGCTCTCTTCCACAGCATGTATTCATTCCAGTGGCCACTGGTAAAGCTTCTGGGCTGCCTTTCCTCATAGCAGCCATCCCTCAAGATTTTCTCCATTTAAAGCAATGCATTATCAGGGATTGTAGCATCGAGTCCTTTTACTGAATTAATGAACCTTGAGATGACTGTTTGATTATAAATAAAACTGAATATTGCCTACGGAGGAATAGGTCCAAAAACCTCTATATTCAGTCACTGTCCTGATGAATTACTTTAACACACACACACACACTAAATCTGTCTGAAACATTGGGGAGGCTAGCCCAAAGTCTCCGGAGCTTTCCAAAAACATTTTAGTCATTAGCTACCTGGAGCAGCCATGTTGCTAACTACATTAAATCATTTCATGTATATGCTGCCACAATGTGGAGAGACAATACACACATTCATGGGAAGTTGGCTGGGTTGCATGTGAGCAGCTTTAACGCTGTTATTCACTTGAATCAGAACCTTTCACCTTTCTTGTCATTGTCAAACTAAGCTCCTCCAAATGTTCTTATTCCTCTGGGAAGGTTCCTGTGGTGGAAGCACACCTTTGGGGAAAATGGAAAGAGACAGAATGAGAGACTTGCAGAGGTGGAGAGAGACTCAAGAGACTTGCAGGAACCTGCGAGCCCGAGCAGAGAGAGACAGATGGAGAAAGAAAGTGATGCCAGCTTTGTTGTGTGGCCAGACGGATGCACACGGAGGCTGGGGACCTGACAAAATAGCAATCAGACTCCAAGTGACACAAAATAAAGACACAAACAAACAAAGCACACAAGTCCAGGAGTGCCCACCCACACACACACACACCCACACTATTTTCCAGCTGTGGACTAAAGAGGCATTTGTAGCCCACCTCCCACATCTGTGTCTTTCTTCTATTGTGTCAATAAATGCAACATTATAGTGTCATTATGAAATCTGTCACTGAGCCAGTATCCCCACGGGCCGACCAATGGGGAGGCAGACTGAGAATAGTGAATGGCTTATTATAGAAACAGACAGGCTGACATGTTCCCGCGGGAAACAAACCTGTGACACGATGGAAAAAGCTCTCCGACAGGGGCCGACGGGCTGCTTGGGCTCTTTTTACTCTCTGATAATCAGCAACAAGTTCGATCTAATCTCACTCCTAAAACAGTGATTAAACGTAGCTGTGCTTTTCTTTGTATCCGGTCATATTAAACATGAGCAAAGTTCAGGGGATATACAGTAATCACTGTTAGCATAATTGGACGTGCTCTATCACAGGGTTTTTGTATCTGCATGTGCTCACAGAGCTCTGTCGATGAATACACACCGCACTCACCTGATGGTCACTTCTTGGATTAGCTTGTTTCATTCAGAGGCTGAGCTGCCCACTGCACACCGTGGTCAGAATGATCCACGATGGACATCACCTCTCTGCGTCAAACACTTCAGCCAATCACAGAGCTGGCCTTCCTGTTCAGTTAGCCTGTCGGTGTCACCAGCTTCGATGCAGAATCTACGCTGCACTTAAAACATGCCGTAAATAAAACAATCAGTGAAAACACAAACTGAGTGTAATCTGCTGCTGACCAGGTTAAGTGTTTAGTATCCGTTTCTGCAGTGCATCGGTTACCACGGTGATTTAGCCTGGTAAAAAGAGAGCCACTTTCATGATCTGGAAAACTTTAAGCTCGCCAACCTATTAATCTGAATTAATCCCTCAGTTCTGGTTACATTTTAGTTAATTAGCTCAGTGTTTCTCTCTGTGTCATTCTTCTCACTCATGTTATTTTTTTACTTTTAGTTGTTGTTTACATCCTATTTCATCTGGGTAGCACACATTCAGCTTTGCCATCCCATCATTGTCTAGATGTGTTTCGGCTGTGTCTAGTTACCCTCCTGTGTCCTATTCCCTGATCACACCGTGTGGGTATAAATAGTCCTGCCCTTCCTTTGGTCCCTGCGTTGTCTCGTATGGTGGTGGTGCCTTCATTTGGAGCTTTGCTGTGAATATGTTTTCAATCTGAACAAAGGTTATTAAAGCTCACTTTTTGTTTATTGAAACATTGCCTCGACGTCTTGCATTTGGGTCGTCTCTACACACCTGAGAAAACCGATGGAAAGGCTTTGGGCTTGTGGACGAGTCATAAAATGAAATTCAGACTTCAAATTCAAATTGAAATTTTATTTGTCACATACACAGTCATACACAGTACGATATGCAGTGAAATGCTTACACAACTGCTCGTGACCTAAAGAAAAAAGAAAAGGCTGTGAATAAGATAGGAAATAAATATGAAAATTAAAAAAGGGTAAATTTAACTAGGAAGGAATAAAATAAAATAAAATATGAAAATTAAAGTTAAAAATAAAATAACTGTACAACAAAATACACAATACACAGTATAGAAATATATAAGAATGTGTGAAGAAATATAAATATATATATATATATATTTATATATATATTAGGGGTGCAACGATACACAAAATTCACGGTTCGGTTCGATACTTTGGTGTCACGGTTCGATATTTTTTCGATACAAAAAAAATGTTCACGCCTTTTTAATTTGTCATTTATTAAAATTATAAATATATATTTTAACTCAAAAGTACAGTTTTTAAATTTAATGTTGCTGAAACAACAAAGTAATAAAAAAATAAATCTATCTGATGGAGGAATCTCTCATCTTTGGAAAAGAGAGTTTATTACAGAGAAATGTCTCTTTCCAAAATAAAAGCTATACTATACGCTTCTTCTGGGCTATATTCTCAGCAGCATATTAAACATATCAGGTCCCCATAAGGAGAATCCTGTGCTAACGGCTGTCTAAATGACTCGGGTAAAGTTTGTAGCATGCGTGCTTGTTGTTTTTGTCTGCTTCCACTTGTCTTTGCACGAGGATGATGTCGGAGTAAATGTGCAGTCATATTCGTTGTGTTCCCACTAGTGCTGTCAGCGTTAATCTCGTTGAAATGACGTTAACGCCACAACACGGCAAATCTCCGTTAACGAGCTACCGCGGATCACCCCGTGTGTGGGGCTGGACGGCCAACACGCTAACGAGCTAACTGCGCTAACACACTAGCTCCCACCCATGTAATTGAGCATTGCTGGCACATCCAACATACAGTTTTACTTTAGTCCATGACGCGCTTACCTTCAGGGTCATACGTCACATGAAGACCAAAATAGTTCCAAACGCCAGATCTGAATGAGGGTGGGGGAGGTTCAGTTTGCCATGTTGCAATGAGCTTTGTGCTCAGTGAATCTGCGTTCGACTACTCCGCCTAGGCTGCACTGTGGAGCGCAGATCCACTGAGCGCTCAACACAGACAGCTTCGTCAGAAGAAAAGTTGATAAAATAAATTAAAAATGTTGTATTGTTCGATACATATGCGTACCGAACCGAAAGCACTGTATCGAACGGTTCAATATCGATACGAGTATTGTTGCACCCCTAATATATATATATATATATATATATACACAATAACAGCAGCTGTACAAGTATTAAATGGAAATGAAGAAATATAATGTCCAGTGTTGTGTAATCCACACAACACTGGACATTATTGCGGGTGTGAAAATAAACTTAAAGGCCAAAACTTTCTTTTGTATCAGGCTGTAAACATACTTTTTAAAGCTGTAGCGTTGTCTATTTTAACATTAGAGTCTGTGACACACTGTTGGAGCTGCCCTCCAGTGGACATTAGAGAGTTTTTGTCGATTCTGTGTTTGCTTCATTTTTCAGCTCTGGAGCTTCCTCCTTGCTTTAGGCTCAAAATAACAGAATAAAAATGTAAAATGGTAAAAAAAAAACACCAAAAAGCCCAACAAATGTACAATCAGAGAAACACACAGACACAAAGAAGACTCTCCCACAGTCCCAGCTCACCCACTCTACAACCACCAGAACAAATGAAAACACCTCTAGATGTAAAGAGTCACCTACGCTTCCAGAAAACACTGAATCTGCAATAATCATGAAACATGAAGTAAACAAATGTTAAACACCAACATGTACATTTTATCAAACAGAGAAATATTAAAGGCAGGAAATTAGAAAGTGAGTCAGTCAGTATTTATCTTAATAGTTTACATGTCTGTGTTTTGCATATAAATTTAAACGTGCGAGTGTGCGTCGGAGGATGTTTTACGCAGCACCGTGATGGCTTCATCTCTAAGCTAGCCGTGATGCTTCTGGAGGTCACTGAGCTAGTTTTAATCCTCCCGGTCGGCGGTGAAGAAAGCAATACTGCACACATCATCAGGCCTGTGAGAGAGAAATAATGCATCCATGTGTTCATCAGCATTTAAATGTTGTTTCTGCTGATGAAAGAGGGAAATCTGCCGTTATCATTCCAAAGGGAAATGTGGATGTTTTCATTTCACTAATGACCAAGTGTGTGTTTGTGTGTGCAGAGGCTTATATTTATGGCACGACTGGATCAGTCTGGATGGATTCACACTGTAATTATTCACATGTGTTTTCTTTGTGTGTTTAATGTGCAAAGGATGAATAAAGGTCACAGCGTGAGGATAAATACAGTATGTGCGAAAGTTTGGGGGATGATGCATTTATTATTTGAACATGTCAAGTTTCATTCACAAGTTCTAACGAGAACCTGATTTGCAGATAAAAAGAAAAATATGAAGCCTTCAGGGTCACGTGACGTAGAGCCTGTCCCAGAGGGGAAGGTTGTGCCATGGATCAGTCTGAAACATCAAAGTCCAAAAATGTTTTCCCACTGTGTGCAGCCCCGAGCGTCGTTGTGATCGTCGAATGAAACGTTCCCTTTTCTTTTGACCTCCTATGTATGCTTCATCTCTATAATGACTGGTTCTTATATAGCACTTTTCTACTCTGAGCACTCAAAGCACTTTATACAACTAAGTCATTCACCCAAACACACAAGCACTTTTTTCTAAACTGTGCTTACTGTCTAACATTCATACACATTCACACTCAGATGCATCAGAGAGCAACATGGGGTTAGTATCTTGCCCAAGGATATTTGGCATGCAGACTGGGATCGAACCAGACTTCTGGTTAGTAGCTGACCTGCTCTACCACCTGAGCTAGAGCCACCCCAACAGGAGGAGGCTGCTGGCCTCATCAGATCAACCAAGAACGTCAGGAAATCTGGCCAGGTGTCCAGTGTGAAAGCATCTTCAGATTAAATGACCCTAAATCTGCTCTGTTTGCTTGGTTTCGTGCTTCTTGTGCTCAGAAATGCTCCGCAGTGCATGTGGGTCACTTCACTCGTGTATTTCTGTTGAACATGGATGAATCCTGTGTGGGGAAACATTCTTAGTTGGCATCAATCAGACCCCAGAGAGCTTTGGCTCCATGTCACACACTTTAATACCAGGAAACCAAATACTGTCAGCGCCGATCACACACGTAGAGCTGACTGAGCATGTGCAGAGAATACCACACGGTTTGTACTGCAAAAGAGTGTTTCCTGTAAAAAGTAAATAAATGCAGCAGCTGAGTTAACCGTGTGTTTAAGCTCGTAGGTTGGCATAAATCTGCCCATATGTGAGTGTGAATGTGTAAGTGCTGCATTTGTAGGTGTGTTTGCACTTCTCTATTCCTCGCAGTCACATTGATTCATGAGTGTTGACTTACTCTGCTGTTAGCACTGAGTCACTCTGGATAAAAGCATCAGCTAAATGTTGAAAATGTAAATGAAAAGAGGTGTGTGCACGTTGAGTATGTGGGGCAGCGGGTTTGCAGTTGTAAAGCTCCTTTCAGGCTGTGTTTACGCTCAGGGTTTCACTGCCTGTGTGGCGTCTTTTATGCATTTAGTTCAAACTCTCTGTATTTCTGCCCTCGCCTGTATGCACTGCAAGTGTGCGCACATATTTCTCAGAGATTAAAATGTGCATGTGCGCCTCGCACTGTGCGTGTCTGTGTGTGTGTGTGTGGAGGAGGATGGGGGAGGTCACAACCCATTACTCATTGCTAGCTGTGTTTACTTTCATCTAATAGGAAAAACAACATTGATGGCTTCCACCACATTATAAATCGATAGATTACCCAAACACGTAATAAATCAGGTTGCCGTGGAGCAATGGACTCTTCTACATTGATTTCCGCATAGATTTAATAAGAGGCCCCCCAGCAGGCGTAGAGAATCACTTGGCTGCTATCTAAATTAAACTCTCCAGGATGTAATCACACCTCAGTCCATTAAAGGGGCTGCCTCGGCTCATAGACTTTAGCTGTAGAACTCGTGGGGCCTAAGTCGGAGTCTGGGGGTCTGCAGATAGAAAAACTGAGGTTTCACAGCCTAATCATAGCCTCTGAGAACTGAATGTGTTTCATCTATTGGAAACACATCGTCTCATTTAATACGTGGAAGGTGATGATCGCATCAGATCACTGGGCTGTTATATCTTTAGCAGGGGGTCTTTATATGCACCCCCGTTTCTACTTTACACACATAAGAACTGAATCTTTTAGTTGCCACTTTGTATCTTTTAAGTAACGATAAAAAACAGATCTTTTTAAAGAAGGCGCACAACTCGCTACTCAGTGATTTCTTTTTATCGTTCGTTCATACACTTGGAAATGTTGCTTTGCTAATCTTGCTGCTCACAACCTCAGCTACCTCACATCGACCGTGGAACAGGGGGTTGGGAAGCGCATCTGTAACCGGAAGGTCGCCGGTTCGATCCCCGGGCTCTCTGTCCTGGTCGTTGTGTCCTACGGCCAGAGGGGCCGATGGCGCAATATGGCAGTCTCTCGCTTCTGTCAGTCTGCCCCAGGGCAGCTGTGGCTACAACTGTAGCCTCCACCAGCGTGTGAATGAATAGTGGCATTGTAAAGCGCTTTGGGTGCCTTGAAAAGTATAAATATAAATCCAAGCCATTATTATTATCTGAAATCACCAAGGCACCAAACAAGAATGTCTTTGGGTTGCAAGAGGAACACAGAGACCCTGTAGGAAACACTGCGCATAAAGAAGGCATTTTATTTAGTTATATATACACCACACACACTCTGGTGTTCCTGTAGGTGTGCAGCTTATCCCTCTAAGGTACTGTTTCTTCACTTATTTGCACCTTAATGTAACAGCACACAATTGGACTTTTCATTAAAAGTGCAAAACTGAGTTCCCAATAATTGGTTTTGTAATTTTGTTATCCAGTCACATGACTGAGTAACAACATACATGCATGTATTTGGACGGTACTGGTGACAGATACCAACTTCAACCTATCAGAATGTATTTAATGGTTGTCATGTAATTTAAATCATATTTAATCCAAATTCTGTTTGAATTAGGTTCAACACAAAGCAGATCCTGACATTGCAACTAAATTACAATTAAAGCTTAAACATGGATACACCTCTGTGGCTCTCAAAAATCCACACAATCTCCTCGCCATTGCCACGAGCCAATAAAAAGCTCCCTTTTGTTAAGTCCATGGGTTATTGTCGAGGATTTCGGCGCTAGATCTTAACATCTTTCTACACCTCTTTATCACCATCAGTACACAGCAAACAAACATGCCTTAAAACAAGCAAAGAGCAGCTGTAAGATTTAAATATATCTGTAAATCGACCTCTCAGTACGATAGGCTGGTAACACGAATACTGTGAAAAGTAAACTGGGCCAAAGAAAATGTGTACATTCCCCAGGGAATACAAAAGTCTCAGTTAAATCCACGTAGGATTTTACGTTGCTGTAAAAAGCACACTAACATCACGCTCCGGCACAAAGAGGGCTCAGTCAGATCACAGCTAAAGCCAGTGAAAGATGTTGCTTCAGTGCTGTAAGACCCATGTGAGACTAATGTATGGGGCTGGTGCTCCAGCTACAGCCATAGAAAATTTAATAAGAGGCCCTCAGCAGCCATAGAGGATCACTTGGCTGATTTCAAGATTAAGCACTGTCTGGTTGTAATCACATCTCGTTCCAATAAAGGGGATTCTCCAGCTTATGGACTTTAGCAGTCAGACACCAAGGAAATGAAGATCAGAGCTGAACAAGTGTAGCTTTCAGGAAAGGTTTTCAGAAATGAACTACAGTCTCAGGAGGCCTTCGACCGGATAGTTTACAGATGACATGGCCACTGTGGAGGAGCTTTGCTTTAGATAGTCTCACCAGGTGAGCAGTAGTTCACCTGTTCACCTAGCAGGAGCTGGTATGGTAATTTCAAGCTACACGTTTTCAGACTAGAGTATGCAAGACACTACAGTAGCTTTGCATGATTCATATTTCAAAATAATCCTCATTTATCTTACCACAGCTTGACACTGAAAATCAGGAAAAACCAGAAGCACAGTCAGGATCTGTCCTGTTGTGATGTTTTTGCTCTTCCACACATGTCATGTCTTGTCTTGTATTTAGAGGCTGTTTTATGAAGAGTTATTTTACAACCCAAAGCCTAACCAAACCTTTCAAACTCAAAACAGGCACCAGATAAAAACGAGCAGTCAACTTCTTGATAAATGATGGATACAGCCACCATGACCACCTGTTGTGAGGTGTCAAGGTGAGTGCTTTCACTTTGGCCACAATGATGTTTTAAAAGCAGACATGAAGAGTTCGGGGTAGCTCTCACTGACTCGTGACCTTTCAGTCACATCCTTCTTTTCTCCAGTAACAACCATAATTTACAAAATGAGCCTCGTGTTGTATTCGCTAAGACTTGAAAGTAGCAACATAAAGTCATCGAGTGTTTACTGAGGTAAGACATTAAGAAGTTCATAGACTACAGCCAAAAGTGTTTGCCCCGTGGACTCTGAACTCCATCTCTGATGAGATGGTTGTCCATGTGGACGTCCATGTGTAATTGTCACGGACTTGAGGCTCGAGTGTGGTTTGGGCACAAAAGCAGACTCAAAATGCACAAACTATTTACAAGGTTCATTTATGGAAAGAAGCAAGACTCAGACTAGAACATGGGTTTAAATTAAAATGTAAACAGGAGCCATAGAGGCTCGTGGGCGGGGAACACGAGGAGGGCTCGGAACAGGAAATTCTGTTACAGAGGAGAGAGGAAACAAGAGAATGGTGTTAAATCCTCCCAATTCTTTCAATCTTTGGGCTGAAGGAAGGACAATACTCGGTGTATAAACGCTCAATCAACAATCATTTTATTCCATACAATTCTCATTATTCCATACAACACTTTTGAGCACAAACCATCCGGAGGGGAGATGAGCGCGGGAGGGTGTCCGCCTGATCTCGACCTGTCTGAGCGTTTCTCACATTCTTATAGCTTCGGCCCCCCTCCAAAGTCATGAAACCTAAACATCCACATTCTTTCTAACTCTCAGTGGGCCTTGGTTCCCTGTCTTTCTGCTTCCAACAAAGGTGGAGGTGAAGCTCCTGTGGAATGTGCTCTGTCCTCTCTACTATCAGAAAAGCAAGGCCCTGACTCTCTGCACACAATATTTCTTATAAATCAGCAGTATAATGTAATACAAATCAGTTTAATAAATCTAATAGTTATCACCTCTTCTAAGTCAGGAGTATAATGCAAACTAAAACTACATAATAATTTCACAATCTTTAATTAGGGGTCTAACGTGGCATAAGATAATATAATAATCTCACAATGGCTAAAGGCGAGTTAGCATTGCAGAGGTCGGTGCCCTTATATGCAGGTGAAAACCAGTCAGCACAGGAGGGGGTGGCCATGAGTTTCCAGAGGAAGGAATGGGCACGTGAGAGGAGCTAGTCCAGGAGATCCAGAGGGAGGAGAGATCCAAGAGAGACACGATGTGGCAGGAGGGCAGGAGGGCAGGAGGGCAGGCCACAGACGGAGGTGATTAGGAAACCTTTGGGTTGTAGACTGATTGACTTAGTTGCACCAAACAGAACCAGCGTTGCAGAGTGGGAGAAGAGGAGATGGATCTGAAGAAACTGGGAACAAGAGGGCAAAGTTACAGACGAGCATGAACGAGGAACACAAAGGGGGGCGAGTTACCCCCAACGATAGCAGGACGAACTGGTGGAGAGTGGTAGGCAGTGCTGGGTTAAGAACCCTCTGCTGATTGCCCTGGAAGCGAGGAACAGGTGAAGCTGGAAGCTCCACCCAAGGGGATGGAAACCTGGAACTCCTCACAAACAGGAACACCACGCAGACACTCCCACGGCACCTGACCATGGAGACAGAATGACAGCAGGACATCCTAAAAGACAACGTCCCTTTGGAAATTAGCTCCTTATTTTTATTTTTTTCATCAGTTTCAGAAGACAACACTGCTGATTTATGAGGGTTTCCTTATATTCAAGCTGCTCAAACTGCTTTTATGGAGATCCTTCGTGTTAAACTTCTGCTGGTGAAAACATTAGCCATTCTGCTCTGGAGATCAGATGTTGCTGGAAAGGTTATTCTCACCTGAACCTGCTGCAGTGGAGAGTGGGTGAGTACCATCGAATCACAGGATAAGGACCTCAGTGGAGTGGCAGCTGATTATCGTTCTTTTATGCAGCACACACTGAATAAATTCACAACTGTCTAATTACAAGCAGAACACAGATGTTTGGTATTGTCCATCATCTGTCAGGCATGAAGCACCATTAGGAGACACCATTACAGCTGCCACAGCAACAAAAAAGCTCTTCAGCGATAATCTACACCAGCTTGAAAGCCTCTTTTTTCTGTCTGTACATAATGCTGGAAAAACCACCCAGAAAATATATAATAAAAAAATTAAATGGTGACACTTCAAACAGCATATGTTGGGATAATTAGCAAACCCAAACAATTTGCATTTTAGACATCTCGCCAATTATTTTAATTTCTGCGTTCCAGAGTGTTGAGGATGCTGGGAGAGAAGCATCGACGGTCGAACTTAAATAAGAAGAGAGAGACGAGGGGAAAACCAGACAGAAGGGAGTGAAAGAGAGCGAAAGCTACATGTAAAGATGCAGAGAAAGGAAGTGATGTCGAGGCCAGAGGAGGGAAACATTTCTTCCCTTCAATGCAAACTCTCATTTGGCTTGCACAGCAAGGTGTAAATAAACTAGACAATTAATTGGAGATGGATGCAAGTGGGTGGAAAACTCCCTGAAGGGCAATAAACACTTACTGCCAGAGTTGTTTTCCCTTGGTGGAACACAGCACCAACACTGTTTGGACTGCCGATGTTGGCCAAGACCGGAGTCTCATTTATCATGCCCTTCCAAAACAGTGCGAAGCAACATTTCAAAAGCTCACTCTAAATTTAGGCAAACTGCACACATTTAAGGCAGAGCAGAGATTATATCGGTGCGAGGAAACGAGGGCTGACTCCTGCAGTCTCGAGCTTTGTATGCATTTATGCATAAATATCTCTGCAGTATAGAGGTTAGCATGTTATTTCACATCATGCATCACGCACCCCTGACCTTTTCATGAGTTATTCAGTGTCTTTAAATGCTACATGGATTTGCACAGACATGAGTCACAAATGTGCCTGAAGTACCGCGTTTTATCACTTACATAGCCTCAGTCACTTTATTTTTTGAGTGTGAGTTGTCGTCTTGGTGTGTTAGCCTACAGCAGACTGGTGACTTGTGTACCCCGTCTTTCACCCTACGACAGCTGCACAGCAAAATCTCCAGTGTTAAATTAACACTAGAGAGTGTCTATATGGGTCCACACCTCTGAGTGTTAAATACAACACTGTTGAGTGTTAAATCAACACTTTTGACAGTGTTATATGTTTAAAAGTAACCTAGTAAGTTTTAAAGATTGACAATGGCTAACACTGAGCAGTGCTGATTTTCTAACACTGGAAAATAACTCAAAATGTTAGAAATATTCCAGTATGGAATATATGGACCCATATAGACACTCTCTAGTGTTAATTTAACACTGGAGATTTTGCTGTGTGTGATGGCCTAGAGCTAGAGGTGGGCGATATATCCAATGTACTCTATCGCGAGTTTTCCACGTACGATGGTTAAATTGCTTTATCGTAACCATCGAGTATAGGTGATATTAAGCTGTCTGCACGTAATTCACTGAGTTTTTTCCTCCCACACACATGCACGCATGCATCATTATGCATCATTAATCCCCCCTCCCAACCAGAACATTTTTTACCTGGCATGCCTCGGCGGAGCATGCGTGTTTATATCGTACCAGATAGGGGAAAATATGGCGATAGTGGCAGGATATCAACCAAAATGCGTTAATTTGCTAAAACATGCCGTAAAGCTATTCCCGTAAAACTCCAAAAGTTGATTCTGTTCATCTGGACGTAGCGTTTTGTGGCAGAAACGTTTCGTCACTCATCCAAGTGACTTCAGTCTCAGCTGACTGCAGTTTTCCCCAATTACTTTCCTGGATGATTGAGAATGCATCAAGATATTCCCGTAAAAGGCAGCAATACCACGAATTTATTTCACCAGCTGAAACGTCATCCACTGCAAAACGGAGAATGTTTTAATCTTTCCATGTGAATGTCAAATAAACCAGCTGTGATACGAGCTACAGCTCGGTAATTCTGATTCCATGTTATTGTATATTGTGGTTTCTTTTGCGGATGGTTCAGTGAATTTTGGTCAGGGCATGATGAAACTTGCAGTTCTGGAATCTGTGAGATCTCTGCTTTTAGCCAATGTGCTGTTTCCTTGGTTACGTGAGGTCGAGTGAGTTCGCAGCTTCGTTGTTTGTGTTTAAGCACATTTCCTGAAATGACGTAACCACTCTTTTAATTGTTTGTTGTTTTCGCTGGTTGTAGAAATGGTTTATATCAGCTTTCAGCTGAGATTCTGAGGTTTCTGTGGCTACCTCACATCCCGATATTTATATAAAACACTTGATTCACGAAGGCTTAAACTGTAGCTCACCCCCTTGGCTGCAGGTGCACCCAGCACCCAGCCCTACCTGCAGCTCCCCTGCAACCCTGAATTGAAAAGGTT
Organism: Perissodus microlepis; assembly: GCF_051167445.1. Lineage (NCBI taxonomy): Eukaryota > Metazoa > Chordata > Actinopteri > Cichliformes > Cichlidae > Perissodus > Perissodus microlepis. The sequence goes on from NC_140465.1 coordinate 36,552,303, forward strand.
GCCATGGTGGCTCATCTGCCTCCCCCTCCTCCTATCCCAGCATCCTCCTCTGTCACACCGACCCTCTGCATGTCCTTCTTCACTACATCCATGAACCACCTCTGAGCTCTTCCTCTTCTCTACTCCTGCCTGGCAGCTCCATCTTCATCATCCTTTGTCCAACATTCCCAAACCATCTCAGCGTCTCTGACTCTGAGCTGTCCCTCTGATGGACTCATTTCTAATCCTCGCCTCCCAATTTCTCTTTGTTAACCTCTTCCTTTAAATACTTCCCTGAGCTTCCTCTTTCCACCATCAGGTCTTCTTGTCCAGAACACACAAACTGAAACCTTCCTGGTAATTGGACAGGCAGCAGATTGGCGACCTGTCCAGGGTGTTCACCACCTCTTGCACTATGACAGCTGCGATAGGTTCCAGTCCCCCCACAACCCTGATAAGGATGTGCAGGTGGGGATGGATGGATGATTTATAGACTGTCTCTCTCTGCACCATCTTCCAGTTCCTGCATTATTTTCTCATGTTTGACTGGATGGTTTTTTTTCTGCCTCTTGTCTGGTTTGATTACATCACTAACTGCCATCACATGCTTCATTTTTTTGTGCCCTGTGTTTGACTTTTCTTCTCCTCCATGTAATCACAGTCAGAGAATCACAGAAATGGCACAGCCCGTGGGGTCAGCAGAGATGAGTGCCTACAGTGACCCAAGGACAGAGCAACCATGAATCACTGGTGGGTGGGTGGAGGGGATGTCTGCTCTTTCTGTCAGATGCTACAAGAGTCTGCTTTCACATGAAACCATGACATTTCTTCACAGTTCAAACACACATAACTTGCATAACTAGGCTAGCGTGACAGACATCAGCACCATGCTCTCTTGCTTTGGATGAGGTATGAGGTTGTTGGGCTATCATCATGTTTAGTCCAGCTGCTGCTGTGATCCATTGATTCTGATGATGATGCATGCAAGCACAGACTGCACTTGCATTTAATATTGTACGTCAGATTTTGAGCGATGTAAAAAGATTCTGAGATACGATTTTGTTCCCATACATTTTTCAGACACCTTTTTATTTTCAGATGTAGTCTCCACTCACAAGAGGCTCAAACTCCTCAAGGAAATGTCAATAATTGTAGGCTGTAGGAAAACATTTCTCCCTTTCACATGAAATGAATATATGTCAGGACAGATTCTTCTGAGGACGTTTCGGTTAATTCCTTTTCATGTCAGCCTCAGAACTCGGCATTGATCATTTTCACTTGATCAAAAGGCTGCAGGTTCATTTCACATAAGACAAATAAACAAATACATAAGGCAGAGTGTGTGGGTCCACGCGGAACTCCAAAGCATGCTCCCACTGCGCTGAGGAAAACAGATTCGTACTTGTTTTTCTAATATTCAGAGGTTAGCAATGAAGGCTCTTGATGTTTTTGCTCAAAGACTTGTGAGCATTGGTGGATCTGAGCTGCAGAAATACAGCAACCTGAAGATTTTATTAACCTTACAGAGTGTTTTTTCTCATTTGTCAGTATGTGAACATGAAGAATCTGTTCCTTGCAGCTTGAACTTAACTGTGAATGACCAAAAGATCAACACGGCATCTTAATTTCCCCAGTGTGTTTCCCCTCAGTGTTTCTCCTGCAGCATGACTGACTGCAGGCCTTCCTTCACGCGCTCTCTTTCATTGTTAAACACACACATTCAATCGCTCAGCTGCATTGGTGCATTTCTCCCTTGTTTCCTCCCTTGTGCATTAAACTGTAGTTCACAGTCTAATATAAAAACCATTCATCAGGTGTTAATACAGTTTGAAATGTCAGAGGGTGAACGGCGTGACAAGCGTGAGTCTGCATGCGTTTGATATATTTATGAATATGAATGTTTCATTCACATCAGTCTTCAGCGTTAGAGTCAGTACTGAAAAAGTTGATGAATTATATGTTACTCATTTCAAAATGTTATGGACAAAACTTTTTGTCTAAAATTAACATTGTTGTTAACAAAAAGTTGCCAAAAAAGCACAATGTATCAAAGGCGATACAAAAAATATATAACAAATATATAATAATTATATAATAAAAATATATCATACACAATATGATATAGCAAAAAAAAAAATTGGAATTTGTTATAAGGGTTAATAAACATCTCAGTTCCAAAAAAATCTGAATTTTCTTGCTCTTTTTTTGATGGGTTTGGTCTGTTCACACCGAATGCGATGGACGCGAATAGAGCGTCAGGTTTACATGTAAAGTCAATGGAAAGGCGCGATTGCGGCTCCCGCGAAAATTCGGAAGCAGATTTGCGTCGCGAAAACGCCAAAACGCCTGAAACGCGCGTCAGTCTAGCACGTTTGGAGCGTTTGACTCGCGAAAAAAACCACACGCGTGAGTTTTTGTGTTGCATTTTGTGCATACGCGCGTTACGCGTCTACCGCTCGAGTTGGAAAAATCTGAACTCCAGCGTCAAATCGCGCCGCGACAACCAATCAGGAGCCTGGTGACGTGGCTGTGACCTACGTCAAAGGGGCAGATCCAGCCAAAGCCCTTCATTCTTCAATGGAGGGAAGGCTAATCAGCGGCGTAGCAAACAACCCGGAGCTGTACGACACCAGCTGCTTTCTGTACAGACAGGAATATAAAGGACGAGCTTGGAGGAAGATATGTGAAGAGATCGGGCAACCTGGTAAGTTCATTCATTTCTCTTTTGAAAGTTTTCGCTGACCCGGGGAAGCCGCACAACAGCTAGCAAGCCACCGCTATTTTCCCACTGACGTACAAATACCGTTCTGCTGTTATGCATGTTGTCATATAGGAATATATTTTGTTTATTAATAAACAGCACACAGTGGTCCCGCTCATCCGTCACTGCTTCGCTTTTTCGCTGATTTTCTTTTTCTTTTCTTTTTTTTGCACCGTACAGCATTGCATTCTGCAGCCTGATTGACAAATCTGCTCCGTGTGTGTCTCCAGCGCTTGCCAAATTTATCATGTTTGGTTTTGATAACCATCACGTCCAATAGAAAAAACAGCACAAAAATACCCATAACTATGAGCCTCATTCGGAAATAGACACCTGCACCGCGAGGGGAAAAGGCGCACGAAAGTGGCAGGCAGGTGAAGACAAACCGCGGCATAATAATACTTTTACGTTTATCTACAAAGGTTTGCACTTTGAGAATCGATTGTGAGAACTGTGACCAATGTTCATGTGTGTGGGGAAAACAGTGTATAAAGTGCGTGGTGACCCATATGGAAAAGATATATATAAATCTTATAAAGTTTTTATCTGTCTTGTATGAAACTTGTATGAAAAGCATACAAGAGTGAAAACACACATAAGATCCCTTGAAAAATTATATAATGAAACTTGTATGTTTTGTATACTTACTAAAAAAAAAAAAATGAAAGTAATGAGAAAGTGGCCACTTTCATGAGTTAACCATATATGTTTTTACTATTTCTTTTCCATATGGGGAGGGCCTAGTTATTCTGAGAACCCCTGCTGCAATAAATGAGGGACCACTGTATATACTTTCTCTGATTATATTCAACCTGTTAACATTTAATACTGTATTGATAGAACCAACAGATTCTGCAGCAGAGCGTCCCGTTGCTTCTCCTGCACTGATACCTTTTTAGTCGGTGGGATTGCCTTGTGATCACCTTTACTAAATATCTACAACCAATCTGATTATATCCTGTTTGGTTTTTTTTCGATGTTAAAATTAAAATCTAGTAGCAGCCTTCTCATTTCTTTGTGTTTTGTGCTGTTTTACAGGCCCACAGAGGAGGACGGCTCCGAGGCAGATGAGGGACAGGTCCCAGGACGGTCCGTCGGCGGTGGAGCTGGCCATCCTGGTGTCCCTGAAGAGTCCACACCAGTCTCCAATGGAGCATTTCCTCCTCAGCCTTGTTCCTGCTCTGGAGAGCAGCTGGGTCCTTTTTATTCCTGTCTCTCTGTAAATACTTATATTTTATATATTTATGTTTAATGTTTTTCTGTTTGAGAATTTTAATATTATTTCAAATAAATTTTTATAATGACTAATGTCTCAGTTCTACTACACAGCAAATGTTGGCACACGACTTGACACATGTAGAATTTATTTCATATTATACTAATGACAAAATATACTAATACAGTGGGATGCAAAAGTTTGGGCAACCTTGTTAATAGACTTTATTTTCCTGTATAAGTCGTTGGTTGTTACAATAAAAAATGTCAGTTAAATATATCATACAGGAGACACACACAGTGATACTTGAGACGTGAAAAGAAGTTTACTGGATTTACAGAAAGTGTGCAATAATTGTTTAAACAAAATCAAGCAGGTGCATAAATTTGGGCACCACAAAAAAAGAAATGAAATAAATATTTAGTGTATATCAATGTGTGTGTCTCCTATATGATATATGGGGTGCCTTTGTCTGGACGTGCTTCCCATCCAGAGCTCCACAGCACAGAGGGAAGTTCCAGCGCTCCTGGAATCCCTCTGTGATGGAGCGCCAGTCTGCAGGTGAAGGCACAGCCATGAAGTCGTCCACTAGACAGTCCCAGATGGCCGTCGCTACCTGGGGGGTGATCTGGCTCACCGTGGACACACCGACTCTGTAACTGAACGCTTGGTCCTGAAGGAGTCCCCGGTGACAAGGAACCTGGACAAAATTGTTCAAAATTAGTATTATGTGTACTGCAGTTACAAAATACATTATTCAAATTCCAAAATACTTTTGTGATGTCAGATTTAAATCACAAAACTTAAATCTTACATAAAACATTTTGTAATTATAAGGATAATTACAAAATGTATATTAGATAATATCTAAAACAGTTGTGTTTTGTTTTAACTTTAACATATCATAATTTGATTGGTAGCAACTTTTACAACTACAGTGAGCCAATCACTCATAATTCCTAAACATGTCAATCAGGTAGGAATGAAGTAAGACATTAATAGAAATAAAGAGTTGTATGTTGACATGTAGCCCTTTCCTTGCTTAAATCATTAATATTTTTGAAAAATTAATCTGTGATAAGACAGCTTATCAAGATAGAACCATGTAACTAAAGATGAACCAAACTGTTCACAGTTTTATCTAACTCTGTTTTAATAAAGGCTGTTATAGAGTCTGACAGCTGCAGGGATCATATACAAATATTCAACTATCCCAGAATTAAACCAGGTCTAAATAAAAAGGAGTGAGTATCACTACAAAGATTAACCCACAGTGGTCCTAATGCTACAGTTTGATATCAGCAAACACCGAGCGCATACATATGACACCACAGCCATGCTATCATTCAAACACTGATAACAGCATAAATTGAATTAAATCAGGACTTGATGAGACCTTTCGAGTATCACTAGAAATATTATAAACAGTCGTCTCCGTACCACAGTTTGCTATCAGTAAACACCAACGGCATTCATTGATAGCATAGCACATCCATGTTAGCAGTCTATAAACGATAGTTTAGCATATTAGCACAGGTATCAATAAAGGACTACCGTATTAAACACTTTTACTAACCTCAGGCAGATGGACAGGCGCTCTGCAGGTGGGATTGAGCGCCTGTAATTGGTGTCTAGGCGGGCGATGCTGGGACCGACGCGGGAAAGCAGGTCCTCAAACTGGCCGAGTGAAAGACGGTGATATCGCTGGAATCGGCCGTCATCCAGGCGCAGCTCCTGGAGCAAATGGTGAAACTCACCAAACTGCTCACGCCTCTGGAGGACCTGATGGACACAGGTACGGCGAGGACGTCTTTTACGCCGCTGCTCTGCTCTCCACAGTACATAGAGAAGGGAGACTCTCTCTTCAAGCGCTAGCTCGACAGCTGCCATCTTGCAAAGATACCGTCTGGCACAACTTCCTCCCACATTTCCGGTTCACGCGCGCGCTATGGATTTTTCTTGGACACGTGTTGAGGAGCGAATGTGCACGCGTCAAATTAGGGGCGTTTGGGGCGTTTTGTTCGCGTCCATCGCGTTCGGTGTGAACACACCGTTAGAGCGTTAATCAATCACGGGGACAGTAACGCACTACATTTGTGTTACTTCATAACAATATAAACCTACTGCAGACTACAGTCCTCTGTACAGTCTTTAAAACTGGCTTTCTCCAGACTGTCCTGAATTAAATTCACATACAGTCATTCATTCAGCTGGTGTCTATTGATTTCACTAGAACAAAGCCAACGTCATTAAAATAATGAAATAACACATTTCATTCACTGGTGTAGTGAGAAAACAACCTGAGGGAGTTTTTTCTTCACTCTGCACTCCTGCTGTTTTGATGGAGTCGGGTGGAGGTCCGGTTGCACACAGGGAGTCCTTGGCTTTGGTGAGACGGGACCATCACCCACCTCCTATCTAGCTTTTTAACATGAAAGGTCATTTTACTGGATAAGAACCAAGTAGATTTCAGTGCACAGAAAGAAAAACTGAAAGATGTGCAAATGAAGCTTATGTGTAAGTTCATTAACCCATTTAATCCCCCTATTGGGGGCAACCGTGGTTCAGGGGGTTGGGAAGCTCATCTTGTAAACGGATGGTTGCTGGCTCGATCCCCAGCTCTGTCTGTCTTGGTCGTTGTGTCCTTGGGCAAGACACTTCACCTACCGCCTACTGGTGATGGCCAGAGGGGCCGATGGTGCGATATGGCAGCCTCACTTCTGTCAGTCTGCCCCAGGGCAGCTGTGGCTACACCTGTAGCTGCCTCCACCAGTGTGTGAATGTGAGAGTGAATGAATAGTGGAATTGTAAAGCGCTTTGAGGGTCTCGAAAAGCGCTATATAAATGCAATCCATTATTATTATTTTCTCCCATTTTACGCCTTAGACTTCTGCTACACACAACATGTTTAATTTTGTTAAAGCAATATTGGGTTAAAATGGCAACAATTGTTGCCGGTGGGATTAAATTGGTTAAAGAAGCTGCTAGTATATTTATTACATCACTTCCACTTCCCCACGATGTCAAACTCAATACCAACAACATCACGCTAGTCCATTCATTTTCTCACCTGCCTTCTGTGAGCCAATCAGCATCCACTCTATGCGGTTTAAATCTGTGCTCTCCATCATTCTCCCTTTCAGACTCTAATTCGTGCGACCCACCTCCTCACCATCTCCACCACCAGTGTTGGGCAAGTTACTTTGAAAAAGTAATTAATTATAGTTACTAGTTACTTCTTTAAAAAAGTAACTGAGTTAGTAACTAAGCTACAAGATTCTAAAAGTAATGAATTACTTGAAAAGTAACTATTGTGTTACTTTAAAAAAAAAAAAAACATTTAACCCTCTGGGCTCCAGGGTATAATCGGCCATTTTTAACTACTTTTGATGTTTCCTCTATTTCACCTTTAAAAACGATTTACTTTGTCTTGTTTGGTCTCATCAGCACAACCTCACGTGTCTGAATTTACAGTTATGATTTTAATTTTGACAGACTGTATTAACACAATTGATCTAAAATCCTATGCAAGTTTTGTAAACAACAAAGTTATTTGCAGCCATTTACCTTTTACCCATTTTTAAAACAACCATTTCAAACTATTTACAGAACAATCAGCTGTTCTTCAATAAGATGCCACAAATTATTTGTGCCACTCCAAATATTTCTGTCCACTATAAAGGAGAACATCACAGCCTGATACCTGCAGGTCTGACAGCAGCACGTGTGTCACTCCTGTTTCTACCTGGAGACAGCAGTCGCCTCATTGTTCTGACACACAACACAAAACTATCCACAGCACTACACACTAACTACACAAGACAGCACATTAACTACACACTCCAAACACGCTAAACGTCACAAATCTCTCACATCTTAAAACTCGCTCTCTCTTTTTCCCACTCTCTCTTTCACCATCACTCCTAAAACTTCCGCCTCTTCCTAAACAACCAAATGTCATGTTGCCATATCATTTTTTGATTGGTCAACATGGTTCATTTTTCCACCAACACGAACGGGCGTTTCTTTTGTTTGTTTGTTTGGGATTCTTTTGCTCATAAGCAGAGAGGTCTCGCTGCTGTCCTCAGACAGCAAACGTGACGAAACTATTGAGGAAAAAACACACGTATATATTGTTTATCACGACTCTGGTTTTACGTGGCCCATCAACACAATTTATAAACTGGTATATATCACCTTGTTGCTTGGTCATCTTGAAGTGGTCATGTGATTGGCTTACCACGACTACTTTATTCTTCCTCAGTCAAACAGCAGCACTCATGCCATTGTTTTCCCCCTTTGCTCCAGGTGTTGTTCCAAAAAGTGATCGTCAGGCAGAAAGTGATCGCCGTCTGCGGGAGCGCGCAGCTGCTTAAAGCTGTAGCGCCCAGATTACTTACAGCTACTTTGTGCAACTGACATGCGGTAAGCTGAACACAGCTTCAACCGTCTGTTTGTTGAATAATAGTAACGAGACCGCTCCGCATTTTCTTGTTAGTAACGGTAACAGCGTTGTAACGATAGGAATAGTAATTAGTTAGATTACTCGTTACTGAAAAAAGTAACGCCGTCAAGAGCCTCAGTCTTCATCTTCATATTGTGGGCGGTCCTGTCCTCATTTCTATCAATGCTGCAGTTCCATCATGGCAGTCTAACTGCCATTCCTCTGTCTCAATAAACCATGTTCGGTTCTTCCAAATAACCTCTGCTAATTGAGCTGATGCTCCAGCAGCCTGCGGAAAAACTGATTTGTTGTGAATGAAAACCCCGTTACAAATGAGTCAGTAGAATCTAGTCAAGATGCCACGAGTGTCTTCATAGTGTCCAGTGTGTGCGTGGCGTGCGTCTGATCCCTGGACCTATCGTGAGAGGGCAAACGAGTAGCATTGGTTTGAAGTGCTGAACACGTTCGTTCAGAGAAACAGAAAGCGTGAAAGTGTTGAGCGTGTTAATGGTTTAGACTAAAAGTGCTCTCTCCGCTCTTTGATGCTGTCAGGTTGCAGCTCGAAGCGGCTTGTTTCAACACTTGATAAAAGCCCCTCTCGCACTTGTTTGAGATAACCATTACAGTCTCATCCTCTCACACCGTTGTTGTCCTGTTTAAATATTACTGAGAGTGCTGTCTGGAAACTAGAGGCTCCCTCCATATATGTTTTATTTCACTCAGTGCCTGAACAGGAAACCTCTCTCTGTATCTGTACGTGAGCGCCTCAAACACACAGCAGAGGCTACAGAGCCCCCCTGGAGCAGTTCAGCTTGCTGCTCAGAGGCTCTTGAATAATGCTGCCTAGCACTTTGAACGTGAAACCCAGCACCTCCTGGTCCCCAGCTCACAGCTGGAGTGTTCCCAGTTGATGCCAGGCTCCAGCCAGCAGCCCGTCTGATTTCCATTCAACCTCTTTACAGCCAAGCCAACTGGGTCCCCTGCGGCCCCGTATGGTGAGTTCTCATTTTCATGTATTTTAATTGCAGAATGTGGCATTTAAAACTCCTTACAGGCTCTGTTTGTGTGGCTCTCTTTATTTTTTATCCATCGCTATTCTCATTTAAACTACTCCCACTCCCAGTTGGTGGTAATACCTAACATTTGGCAGTGTATCATTCAATTTCTATCCAAATATAAACTGAAACAGTTCTCATATTTATGCTAATAATATCCCACTCAGCTTCCCACCTTTTGAAATTAACTTTCCCAGATTGCTTTTGAACGAAACAAAATGGGAAAGAGTTTTTTTGATTGGGAGAAACTTGAAAGTTGAATCTGTTATTGCTGTAAATACGCAATCCTACAAAAATGTATCGTACTGATCAATAACGTGTTCGCTGTGTGTGTCCACAGCTGACGTGTCTGTATCCAGAGCTCGTTTGTAGAAACAATGAAAAACGTAGCTTTGTGCTAGCATGTTGTCTGTTGTGTTAGCAGTACAGTGTGATTGTTGGACACAGTTTTCACTTTGCCATCACAGCAGCTGTAAACTGCTCCACCATGTTTATTCAATTCAATTCAATTTTATTTATATAGCGCCAAATCACAACAAAAGTCGCCTCAAGGCGCTTCATAGGTACAGAGAAAAACCCAACAATCATATGACCCCCTATGAGCAAGCACTTTGGCGACAGTGGGAAGGAAAAACTCCCTTTTAACAGGAAGAAACCTCCAGCAGAACCAGGCTCAGGGAGGGGCGGGGCCATCTGCTGTGATTGGTTGGGGTGAGAGAAGGAAGACAGGATAAAAGACATGCTGCGGAAGAGAGACAGAGGTTAATAACAGATATCCTCTGATACATGAACTGGTTGATTGTCACAGGAAGAAAAACACGTTTGATCATTTTTGTCTTTATTTCCTGCAGATCACTGCAGAACTTTTGTAATGCAAGTAACAACATGGCTTTAACTGGAACGTGATTAGTGAATTTAGTAAAGTAACACATTACTTTGTAATCCACACCTGCAAACTGCCAAATATTCCACTCTTACAGACGTGTTCACACTTACTGATGATCAGCCAATGAAGAGCATTGTTCCAGCCTTTCTGCTGCCACACCTTGTGTTCAATTTGCAATTAGTCTGCAGTTCACCTTCCACTTGCCTGATTGCCTTGTTCATTCACGTTATTATCACCTGCTTTCTCATGTTTTTTGTGTTTCTTTGAGCAAAAGCCTCTGTTTTGTGTTTTTGGTGCTGAACTGCATCACTGTGCGTGACCATCACCTGCTTTTGGATAAGAGATTTGGATTTTGGACCTTCACTCTGTTCTCCTGTGAACTGTTACATTAAATAGAAAAAACACTAAAAGACACAAAGATAAGGAGGCCCGAGCTGAACATGACACAGAGGATCACAGCCAGGCAAACACTGGGCAGGCTAAATAACCAAAACACAAGAATATCACGAGAAGTGAAACACTTCACGACGACGACAACAAACAGGAAGGAAATGAAACTGAAAGTGTTCAAGCCCTTGGACCATGACATATCTGACCCTGTCTTTGCTGCAGGACTGAGCCTGTCAAAACAAAGCCATGCCGGCAATTTAAAAAAATTACAGCAGATGTAATATAATGACTTTCTTTCGCCTGTGCTGGTTTGCATCCTTGGGACTGAGTGCAGGTAGATCAGGGAAATCAGATTTTCTTCAGGACAAATGAGCGAGCCGGACTCGATGCATTCAGATGCTTTTATCATCCGTGGGACCTGGAACACAACACTCACAAAAGGAAGAAAAACAAGCCAAAGATGCATCAGCTCCATTAAAAATAATGATCCTGTTCAATAATATGAGCAGGGGTTATACTGCAGCACTGTGGACTCTGGGAAAATTACCAGTAAAATTAGGCTCCACATTGTATTCTTTGGCTCGCTTGTTACCATGGCCACCCCGACCCAGGCGGCTAATGAAACCGCGCATATATGAGATTGTCGACCGTCCTCTCTGCCCTTGTTGATGCTGCTGCTCCCGTGTGCCGGGGCGGCGGTGGCGGGGGCTGCCTTTACATAAGAAGTGGCGCAGGTGGCAGCCATAGCTGTCTGCTATGACAGCACCTTAATTAATAGCGCCCAGTTTAGATTTCAGTTTACAAGCAGGGGGTGACAGTGTACCCTATTAACCTATTTTTGCTGCCTCCATATATGAATCACTCACATGTACAACAGCAGCTCGCACAAATTACAGTCGGACCGCGTCATCGTGTGCCGAATGTGTCGACGTCTCTGTCCAGGTGTCTTAAAAATCGCTATATATAAAGTTTTTCGTACTTACCGACAGTCCAGATGTTGTGAAAATCTCTGTGAACCAAAGTGATTACACGTATGTGCTTTATCTCATTTTTCAAGCCCTTTTTAACCTTCAGCTTAATGAAATTAGAGCGAGGCCCGGCGCCAGGCGCGCTCACGCAGGCTTGATTTTTTTTTTTGTCAAGGACTCGGTCAAAGTAACTTCCAGACTCACTTTGTGTCCTCCCCAGATTCCTGCTGAGACACAAACCACACAAACAGGATATGAGGTCACAGCGTGATATATATCGCCAAGCCAACCCTCGGTGGGTGGGCCTCTGGACTGCAAAGCCACAAATAAATCTCTCCCCATGGGATCATCTGTCGGTGTGAGCGCGTGAGTGTGCATGTATGTCCGCTTAAATCTGCCGTCCGTACTGGCGTCCGTGTGTGAAGACTTGTGTGAGTCTGTTCGACTCAAAAATAAGATACCAAGCAGCCTGACAGCCGCTCGTCCTGCACTGTGCAGCTACAACGCTCTATTAGTCGAATCTGTCCACCAAACAGATGACATCACGAGCTCTCCTCTGTATGCTAAGGTGCAGCTCTGTGCATACGATCCACATTCATCAGCACAGTGAAAGTAGTCAGATAAAGCACTCGTAATGAGTGGGGCGCCTCATCTTTTCTTCACAGACGAGGTAGCAGGAAGTTTTATGGGGCACAGATGTGATGCTTTTTTAACCCAGACTGCGTTTACTGCCGCCAGACGCAGGTAAGTATGCGAATATTCCCATTTTAATGTTGCCCGCCCTTGTCGGAGATTTTAATCAGCCCCTCTGCAGTAATAATTGGATAAAGTTACCTGCTGTTTTTCAGCAAGCTCATCTCCCTCCCCTTCTCTGCACCTACCACCACCTCCCCCAGTGATAATCCAGTCCAAAGGGCCTAAAGCTCTGCTTTTAAATAAGAGTGGCACAAAAATAACACCTTGATAAGACTCTTAGTGGCTTTAAATTGAACTTTATTCTGCAAATTGGGATAATGTTTGAAGACTGCTTTTTAGTGCTACAGCGCTTTCACAGTAATGGACAGTGATTTTCAGCAGCCGTCCTCGCTGAAAAACGACACCCGAGCTACGGTCTGCAGGAAGTGGAATCAAAGGTCACCTTTCTTTCTTCAAAACAAGCCCTACATCCAAAATAAATCCGTGTCATAACTGGAACGAACACAGAGATGATTCAGTGCCAACATCACACCAAAACCTTCACTAAATCGCTAATTATCCACTGAGGCGGTTTGCCGCAGAGTGCGAAGCGTCTAGGTGGAGAATTGCAACCTCCAAGTCACCAGAAAAGGGTGGAGCTACAACTCCAGGTGAGGAAGGAGCTCAGAGTGGAGCCGCTGCTCCTCCACGGAATAAAGCAGCTGATTTGGAGGTGAGGTGTTTCAGGGAGGAGATCCCAGGGCAGACGTGCATCCACAGATGTTTCTATTAAATAATCCTGGTTTCTTGTCTCCAGGCTCTGAGAAGCTTGTGCACCTTTGAGTCTTGTGCCGTGGCGAAGCATCAGGACACGCTCTTCATCACCAAGGTTCAGTTTAAATGGAACAACACATTTAAATCTCCAGGAAGTTTTTGTGAAACAGCAAAAATGATGCCAGAATAACATTATGAATCCAAAATGTCTGACTTCCTGTTTGGTCCAGGGTCTGGCTCCAGGAGGCTTTCTGTAAGTCTTGGCCGGTGAATTTCATGCACATAGCTTCATGTTGTGGAGCCTTTGTGCCCCATAAAATACAGAAAACCTCACCACTTCTTTCGTACTTTGAGTGTAACGTGATCATTATTTACAAAACACAACAGCTGGAATCATATTTACATTTCCTGTGTAGCATAAACCGCCGTGAATATAAGCTCTCCACATTAAAATGCCTTCTCCAGGCTGCAGAAGCTTGTTTTTATTGTTCATGTCCTGGTACACTCGAGAGTCTGTGGCCTTCAGATGAAGCAGCATGAATTAATAATTGATGGTTGTAAGTGTGGTGGGGGGAGGAGGAGGAGGAGGGTTATTCAGCATATTTATCTGGGTCACTCCTGAAAGCACATTTGAAAATGCGCTGAGATGCTTTTTCTGGGGAGTGATGAGTTTCTTCATTCGTCACTCAAAAGAAGCAGTTCAAATTCTGACTGCAGTCTTTTATTCCCTTTGATCCACAACAGAGCAAACAATTAAGAAATGAACAGAACGATCAAATATTTTAACCACAAACTGCTTTTTTAGTATTTGAGCGCCCAAACCAAGAAAACACTGCAAAATTAATCACCCAATCACCCAGAGAGAGCTGTATAAATATACACGAAAGTACACGCACGACAAAATAATGCAGTGTTTCTTTCAGCTCGCCGTCATCATAAAAAGCCAATAAAAATCAAAGCGTGCGAGAAAGGTGAAAGTTTTGATGCACACAAATAAGCTGAAGCAGCGGAGGAAGCGGGTGATTCAGTGTGGGGAGGCCGCCGGGAGGCTCTTATTGAACAGATGAGTTTTGAGCCTGCAGCGCGCCGTGAGACTCGCAGTCATGGTGCACACGCCAGATTATCATAGCCAATTCATTTTCTGGACCTGTTGGGGGAAGAACTGCTATGAAACACGGGGGGTTGTTTGCCTGCGTGTGAGCTGCTGATGTGGTGAGTCATTGGAATTTAACAAGTGTGGTGCTGTAGTGTGTGTGTGTGTGTGTGTGTGTGGGGGGGCTTACCTGCAGCCTGAAGCCAGCAAGTGTCTCCTTTTTGATTTTCTAAAGAAAGATTAATGTTAAAAAAGAAAGGAGCTCCGAAGAAGCCACTGTTACTCCTGCAGTGATGAGACAACCTGCTTAAAATGCATTAAGGCTTAAATCAGGGGTGGGGAATGCCAGGCCACGAGGGCCGGTGTCCTGCAGGTTTTAGATCTCACCCTGGGTCAACACACCTGAATCACATGATGAGTTGATGACCAGGCCTCTGGAGAACTTCAAGACATGTTGAGGTCATTTAGCCATTTAAATCAGCTATGTTGGCTCAAGGACACATCTAAAACCTGCAGGACACCGGCCCTCCAGGCCTGGAGCTCCCCCACCCCTGGCTTAAAGTTTGCCTTTTTAGGGGGCGTGGCCTCTTTGACTGACAGGAGGTTTGCTACACAGGTGGCTAAAGCTGCTAGCTGTATGCTAGCCTCCACCTTAGCTAACTGTAGTATCTGAACTGCACATAAACCCACGCATGCTCTCAATCTGCTCCACCCCTGCTCTTCAAGCTGATCTTGAAATCAACAGTCAGAGGTGTTCTTGTGATTCTGCGAACTCGTCCTAAAACTAAGACTTGGCCTTGTATTAGCTCGCTTTTTCAGCTCCACCTCTATAAATCACTTTTACTTACTAACAGATGGTTGCAGACGTCTGAGCTCCAGCTTTGGATGTTACCGAGCACTAATCAGCAAGTATCTGTGTCTGCCATTGTCACTATCAAAGTGCTTTGAGGCAACATCAGGGTTGGGGGTTTGACCTTGGGTTGGCCGAGCATTCAGGAGGGCGGCATCAAATCAAATCGCTCTGCTGAGATTTTGTTTTAGCACCGAAACATTGTTGTTTGTGCATATTGTGCACTTGATTTGAACATTGCCTCATAATGTTTAAAAAGTTTGGGATTTTTCAGCTTTCATGTTACTCCATAATTGTTCAGAGAGGTTGAGGTCAGGTGACGGTGGAGGGAAGTCCATGGCAGTCAGCACTTTGGTTTGTTTGGATTTAAAGTCAAATCTTTGAGGTATCAGTCCAGTGCTTAGGAAGCTCCCCTTTTACTTGCCTCTGATTCTGCAGGAAGCTGGAAGCACAGCTTTATTTCTAACCACAAACCTCAGCTATAAAGGATATACATACGCTGTATGGACTAAAGTAGTGGGCCACCCTTCTTGATCTTTGAATTCAGGTGTTTCATTGAGTCCCACTGCCACAGGTGTGTAGGCACCGAGTCATGCAGTCTACCTGTACAAAGTTTTGTGAAGCGCTCACTGATTTTAAGTGTGGTGCTGTAACAGGATGGGACCTCTGCAACAAGTCAGTGCATGAAATTTCTTTCATCCAAGATATTCCATGGAAAACTTTGAGATGATTGTGGAATATGTTGGAGGAAGACTCGGCTCAAGATTCCACAGTTTGGGTCAATGGGTGACATCATAGGAACTACGTCCACCTTTTACACTGTCGGTGTCTCCAACAGAGGAACAGGGACTCTGATCAAATCCACCTGCATGTGATTGAATGCTGCGTCAAAGGAAAGAACCAAGTCTTTATACAAAGGAGGTCGATGCTACAAATCTGATCCAGTTTGATTAATGACTGAGAACTTGAGCAGAACCTGAAATGTTTCACCTTTGAAGACCTCATTTTTGTTTCTAATTTCACTGGATCCTTGAACTTTCTGATTATTTCTACATTTACAAGAAAATATGAGACATTGTCAACATGGTCTCAGATGTCGGGACTCTGCTGTAGCTGAAGTTAAAGATCTGTTTGGTTTTGTTAGGATGCCTGGGTTGTTGACCCAGGGTTTTTGAGTTTATGATATTATTTATCATTTCTAGTCTTTGGTTTCTTTGTTAGAGTTCTGTCTTGTGGTTTATGTCTCTGAGCATCCTTAGTTGCTGTCTCCCGTCTCTGCTATAACCCCGTGTCCAGTCAGTGTCTGTGTCTGCCCTGGTCCCACGTCTCTGTTGCCTCTGTAGTGCCTGCCTGTGAGTCTGTGTCTGTAAGTTCAGTCTGTGTTATGTTTCCTGTTTTATTTTGAAGGTCCATGTCTTATGTTAATGTGTCTGGTTTTGCTTCCCCAGTTTCGTTAGGCCTGATTTGCCCCAGCTGTGTTTCCCTCCTGTTACCCATTCCCTGATTGCTCCCTCTGTGTGTTTAAGCCCTGTGTTTCTCTGTGTCCGTGTCGCGATCTACCCTCATGTATGCTGTGTGTTCTGTCTGCTTATGTAAGTTTATTTGGATTTTTGTTACGTTTTGCCATCCAGCAATAAAAGCGGCGTTTGAAGTACACTTTTGCCTGCCGTGAGTCTGCACTTTGGGTCCACTGCTCCCGCCTGCACACAGCGACACATGACAGGTTTTTGTTTTAGCAAAAACCAACCAGATCTTTAACTTCAGAAAATGGCTCTACAAAGTAAAACCCTGCAAACCTTCACAATAAAAGAACGTTTTTAAAAAGTGAAATGAGCTCAGCAGAGCAGCTCGGATGTGTTTGCAGAGCTGACAGCGGACCAACACAAGGAGTTCCTCTGGCTGTGGGTTTTGTGACCCATTTAGCTGGCAAAGCGACGACTCATGAATAACATTTCTGCTCTGACCTCATGTTCAAACCCCCGTTTGCCCGGCTTCTTATCTCGCAGTGTGCAAGTCCTCACGATTTTCAGTGGAAAGTGTGCAGATTTGAAATGGTGGCTCTTGATGTGTAAACAGAATTTGTCTAGGATGGCTTTAAAGGGAGGCACAAACACTTCACTCACACGTAGTCACAATCTCCCAAGACTTAGGTTTGCACATGGAGCATTTAGTGTTGGATCAAAGGGTCTGTGGCAGAAGTTGAGGATGTGGTGCAGCTACTTTTAATCCTTTAGTTCTTTGCTTTAATGCTCCCACGATGCATCACCAGAAGAAAATATACGTCACATTTCAGTGGTGGCTGTTCATGGTAAACATGACCAAAGTTTCTAATAGAGAGGTCGGTGTATGCTCGCCCTGTGACGCTGCAGCTCGCCCTGCAGACTGCTGTCAACACACAGTTTGAGTTTTTCATGAGGAGGGGCCAATATGGTCATCTCAGGCACAGGAAACACCATATGGTCACCATATCACCATGGCAACTGAAAGTGGACACATTTTTGACTATGACTAGCTTGTTTCAGACTAGTTTCCCAGTCTGATCTTCCTGCTCCATAGGGGGCGCTCTCGAGTTAGTCCAATATGAAGCTTTAGAGCAAAAGTGTAAATTTACACAGAAGTGTTGGTTTTTCTTCTGGGAATTCTTTGCAGTTTTCTGAAGACAACAATTATAGTTTCATTTTAAACACTTACAGGTTTAAATTGGAATACCAGAGGCGCCTTATAGCGTCCTCCATTTTTGATTTAAGGTGTAAAGCGAGCAGCCTCAGTCAGCTGCTTCTTCTACACACGTGAAGCTTCTGCTTGGATTTAGTTACATTCATATCGTCTAGTTTGGAAACATGATGATTTATCGTTGGGCCATTGCATCCTCGAGGACTAAAACACATCCTTGTGTTATATGATCGAATCTTCTTCACTGTGAGAAAAACTAAAGCACACAAATGTCCCTTTATTTCACCTTGGATCCATTATCAATGCTGTGTTTGCAAAAACCAAAACAACATGGTGTTTTTTGTCTCAAAGCAGCGAAATTAATATTTTTTCCTGTTCAGCTCATTGACTGAGGGCTACCTCTCGAGCACGTCCAGCTGAACTGCAGCCAGTTTCTGCACAATGAGCTTAACTGGAAGTGGAAACGGCTGCACCGAGGCGGCCTATAAGAAACAGATTATTTTGAACTGTGAGTCATGCAAAGCTGCTCTCATATTTTATTCCAACAATAGAAACATGGAGATGGAACTGAACACGTACTCTATTATCTGAAAACTCATAGGAACAACAGCCTCCGTTTTACTCCTCCCCTGTTTGGACAGTGAGTTTATATTAAAGTGAGCACCATAATTAAAAACCAGCCGTCTTCGCTTGTTCCCTCCCTCATTAGTCTCTCACCATCACCCCACCGTGCACTCTCCTCAGACTGTCACACTGAGGTCTTTTCCTCTTCTTCCTCTTCTTCCTCCTGTCCTCCGCTTCGTCTGCAGTCCACCTTCTGGTTGTATCCTGGCTCTGTTTGAGCTGTTTGTGCTGTTTTGTTTTTTTTGTCTTCCTGGTTCCTGCAACACTGAAACAAATGCTGGTTTTTGCTTTTACGTGCTTATTTTTGTGTCATGTGCCTGGGTTCTTGAATCTAATCGGTGCTGAAAGCTAAAGTAGACCTTTCCTTCGGACGGGTAAATGCTGCTCCCTCATTCAAAAGTTAGCAGGTGCAACTGAAGTCAGTAAAACTTACAAGCAGCTCACACGCACAACAGAAATCTCCTGGCGTAATGTGAAGTAGTTACAAGAAGTCAGTTTAGTTAGTGTGTGCATAGATGCAGTGGGGATGCCTCACCATGGAAAAAAAGAAAACCAGGATCTTTTTCTAAAACCTAAACCAGCTGATTTTCATGCCTAAAGATCTTTTTAAAACCTAAAACTGGATTTTTTGTGTCTGCGTCTGCAGGGCTCACAAAATCATATAGCCCGACGGGCGGGGCTGAGATAGATTTTGGTCGCCCGACCGGAGATATCGCTAGCTCCGGGACGTCGGGCTAGCGATTTTGCGAGCCCTGGTCTGCCTTAATGCTATCTGATGAAGGATACTCAGATCTGAAAGGCATGTTCTTAAGAAACAGGAAAACAATCCAGCAAAGACCTGACACAAGAACTGAGAGATGCATCAGGACCTTCAATTAAAACTTCTACTGTTCACAGAAATTTCAACAGAACAGTGTCAGTGGAAGCGCAGCTGTGAAGAAGGGTTTAAGTGTGAAAAGACCGAGTTATGACACGTTACACAAGAACTGGGCTGAAAACAAAACTGATGGAGTTTGTCAAAGAGAATCTACAGCTGTCTGTTAAACACAGTGGAGGCTCTGTCATGGTTTGAAAAGTACCAGCAGATTTTGATCCACCATCTGGAAAACATCCGAGCGGTGTTATTTCTTTGCATGAAAGTGATCCCAAACACTGGGCCAGTGCAGTGAAAGCACACCTGGATCGAAAAACACACAGTGGACACTGTCAGCTGTGGACGGGCCATCGATGCCAACAGCGCTCTGCTGGAAGCACAGCTATATTTCCAATGTGTGGTGCCAGGTATCTTGTGAAATTTATGGAATTGTAAACGCAGAAATGGACCATCAGATTTTGATCCACCGTGAAATACCACCTGGTCTGATTAGCCACGGCTTCATTTTTCACTAGGAAAATGAAGTCATTCATTAATCGTCGGTTCTCTGTGTGGTCTTTGATGTGGGGTAGACACGTGTACCAACTTCTGACTCTTCTGAAGCACAAGTCATTCACTTGAAGTACATGGAAATAAATCGCTAGATGTAAAACTAAAGGCGGATCTAATTTAGGCAGATCCTCTTGGTTTGAGCTCCCGGACGAGCTGAACCTAATAAATGAAATGTGACTCAAACCTTGTGAAACTCTGCGTGTTCACCTGTTCACGAGCATTTGTGAGTTCGCTCTTTGTTGTCTCACAAATAACGTCACTCATGTGTAGCCTAACAAAGCAAAAGGCTGAACATAATGTAGCAGTGTCAGTGGTTAGACCACAGTAATGTGCTACAGCATTATTTCTTGGCCTGGCTCCGTAGTTTCCTGGTGTTTCTCCTTCATTTGTCTGGCAGCTGCTCAGAGCCATGAAACAGCTCGCTGCGTAAGACAAGAAGACATAACGTGTTAATTAGTGACTTTTAGAGGCGCTGACTCACTCGTTCTCCCTGCCTCCAGTCTTGCTGTTAAGCTAAGCTAGCAGAGGCTGAAGCTTCATACAGCATGCATCATGCAGACTTACCTGTAAGCTCCTCCAGAGAGGAGGCCTTGTTCCCTCTGACAACCCGGACTCCTCTTGTGGTACCTCATCGACCCCTTTGGTTTTCCATCATTAATAGTATTTGTTACACTTTCCAGAGAAATCTGTCCACAGAGGACTTAAACTACTGGACAGTGGTAAACACAAAAGAGCTGCTGATCTTTCACAAGCTAACGGGATCCTTTCTGTTTTCTGTCCCTCACAGAATCTGATGTGATACTGAAACACCTTCACCTGCTGCTTTTGCAAAGTTAAGTTGGAATTTAAAACTGAAGGTGTGCTAATGACCAGGTTGCAGTAAATGAAACGTCTTCAGTTTTGACTGCTTTCCGTACACAGAGAGAGAGACATTAGTGACGCTTGTTCCTGTGACGCTGCTTACGCCCTTTCTGTTGATGTCACCAGTCTCCTCTGTAGCAGCAGACTCAAACTGAAGCCCATCAGAGGTGCTTTTATTGCTTCTGTGTGCACACCGGGATCTCAGCGTGTGCGAATCCTCTCTCAGATTCGGGTCCTTTCACGCTGCCTCTGTCTGATATTCTGTCACCACAGCAGCTCTAACCTGTCGAGGCATGAGCGCTCCGCCTCTGGGGCTGTCCTGTGGTGGTACTGGAGCAGATATTTGATCAGATTGTGATCTACAGAATTTAGAGGTCGGCTTTGGAGGGTGGGTGTTTTGTCTGCAGCAGTGGTGGGTGGAGAGGCTGTTCTCATTCCCAGAGAAAAAGAATCAGCAAGTGGGGAAACAGCAAAGTTGAAGCGTAACAACTCAAACAGGATGTGTTCACCTGCCACACCTCCATCCAATGTGGGCTGGGTCAAGGCAAAAAAACATAACCTTCCTGTTATGCACAACTTATCATTATTATTATTATTATTATTATTAGTGAGGACATAAATCTGTTCCCATAGAGTCACATTACGTCTTTTGGAAACAAAAGGGTTGCTGTTGGTCAAGATATGGTCAGAGTGAGGCAAGAGAAACCTTTGATCACAGGTTTACTTATTCATGCAACCTTTCACCACCCAGAGGTGGAGCGGTCCAGACCAGGTTCCCACGGTTCGACCTTGGCTCTGGATGAGAGGTGTGATGTCTGTGGCACGGCCCAGTCACTCGTCTTTGTACGTGGCATAAAAGAGATTACAGAGGGGGTGGCAGCGGTGCACTGAGTGGAATGAAAGGGGACTAAGTTGGGGCTAAAAGGAACAAAACAGTAACATAGATTAAACGTTAAATGTTTGCCCTTTTCACATTCTCATAGCCTTATTGTAACACCAGCAGCTTATAAAGAGCAGAAGTGATTCCAGCTTATTGGCTGAACTGGTTGTTTTTTGGGTGGTTTGCGGCCCTCCACAACAATCCCAGTTTCTAATGTGACTCTGGCATTTATTTGTTGACCCACAATCTAAATCAGGGGTGCACTTTTGTTGCGATTTGGCACTATATAAATAAAATTGAATTGAATTGAACTCCAGGCCTCGAGGGCCAGTGTCCTGCAGGTTTTAGATCTCAGCCTGGGTCAGCACACCTGAATCAAATGATGAGTTCATTCCCAGGCCTCTGGAGAACTTCAAGACATGTTGAGGAGGTCATTTAGCCATTTGAATCAGCTGTGATGGATCAAGGACACATCTAAAACCTGCAGGACACCGGCCCTCGAGGCCTGAAGTTCCCCACTAGGGGTGGGTTTTGATTATCGATTAAAATCGATTCTGGCTTGGTATATCATCTAACGTGATATCAATTCATTAAAATCCTGAATCGATTTTTTTAATATAAATTTATTTTGCCCAAAACGCCAGAATCTCAGGTGAAACCTCACAAAATTTCAAGAACCACCGAACAGCTAAAACAGTGAATGAGAGCAGGAACACGGATTCTGCACAGAGACGTAAACACAAAGCTCGACCCGCCGACGCATCAGAATCAGTGAGATGTGGCTTTCTCACCCGATGCACTTCATGCACAGCTCGCTCTCTCTCTCTCTCTCTCTCTCTCTCTCTCTCTCTCTCCCTCCCGTTGTTTACAGGCCGCTGTTATACAAAATGCAAAACGCTTAGCCGTGTCTCTACTAAAACCGCTGTAACGTCAGAGGTAATGTTCATATGTTGATTAATGGTTTTCTTTTGTTTTTGATCTACTGCAGAATATTTTCAGCTACTTTGACACAAAGGCCTCTGCTGTGATGCTCACACCTTTGATAAAGTCTCAAAAGTGTCAGCTTCCTTTTTATAGATACAAAAATATGTAAATGTACTGATCTGAATGATAATATTTCTGACTGTCTGAGGCAAAATTTCCCAGATACAAATCGAATTGAATCGAATCGTGGATCGAATCGTTTCGGGACCTTGTGAATCGGAATCGAATCGATTCTATTCCCCACCCCTGTCCTATGGTGGCATGTCGTTGATTGTTGAAGCATCTAAATACGGCCATCTTACTTTTTTCGACACTAAACATCAGTAGTAAGGAGTGGATTTGACTGAGAGACCAAGAGACACGACACGTTCACACGACCCCGCCCTTTTTGATCATAAATGGTCAAATATTCAACGTGTTTCATTCGGTAAGATTTGAAACAAGAAGCCAGAAAAGAGATCAACAGGAAGACTTTACTGAACTGTGATCAGGTGAGCAGCAGGCTCATCTGCTCTGATGCTGATTCACACGTATGCTGGTTGCGAAACGTTGAGCTTGTGCTAATCCCTGGATTGCAGAGAAACAATGCAAAACTTTATTCAGGTTATTGAACTGCTGCAGCATTCAGATATTTGACCGACTGTCTCTGAGGTTTGAATTTGACGAAGCAGCCACTGAAAAAAAGCCTCCAGACTCTTCACATTGTACATGTTACACTCTGCTTTTCTTTGAAATTGGAACAACTCTACAATGTGTGACGGGCAGACACAAGCTTATTAATTCTGCAGGCTATGTGGGGCACCGCAGGAGTGTTTATGTGTTGTGCACCTCACTGAGGTTTTCAGCCTGTGGGGGGATTTCTGCAGCAGGGTAGCCTGATAGTTAAAGAGGATCATCCAGTAGCCAGAAGCTTTCCAGCTCAGTTGCATTATATTCATCCTGGTGAAAGTGCCCTTGCATGAGTCGCATCATCTCCACCTAATCCAGGTGTGCTGCTCACAGGGGTGGCTGACCTCCGAACCCTCTGTAGAGCGTCCGCGGGGATGTGGGCAGCAACAAGCCTCTAATTTTGTTGAGAACAGTGTGTGAAATTTGGGGGCTTAGCTGCAGTTTTTCCTTCTAAATCTTAAAAGTTTACATGGTTGGTTTAGCACTGATTAGGTTTCTTGGCTCGAGGGATCACTGAGCCAACTTTAAATTCACCACCAGTTTCAGTCTTTTTGTAAATCTGACGTTTTAGAGATATGAAGTTTTTATCTCACAGCAGCCACTGCTCTGGTGGCTGCTGGTTTTCCTCCTTCATGGTTTTACTGGAACTGTTTTAAAGCTGTTTAAAATAAGCCTCATAATGTCAATTCATACATACACAAAAAAATATATTTTCATGTGAGTTAATAAATGTATTTATGCTTTCTGGATCCTTCCAAGGCCGTTTCTTCAGTATTGTCTTTTAGCTCTTTGACCTTCAGCCACCCGTCGAAAGAGAACGAGAGCAGGCGGCGAAAAAATTATACAAATTCATACACAAAATTCAGATTCTGGTATATTCTGGTGATCCAGATCACCTGTGCATGGAAATTTGGTTCATTCGTCAGAAAAAACTCTTTACCAGGAGCAAGTGTCGTCCTGCCACTCGCCCTTTAGAGACATACCGCATTATATTTATTGTCTTTTTTTCATCTAAAGGTTTTCTGAAATGATATGCTGGACAAGAGAAAAAGTTTTCATGCTCAAAGGAGAAAGTGTGGCGCTGATGTAACACGAGCAGGAAGACGGAGGATGTGCTGATGGAGGACGGAGGTGAGGCAGAGAAGCACGGGCAGGATGAGAGCCGTCTCAGAGACACAATGAAAGACAGGATGCGAGGCAGGCGGCGAGACGGCGGTGCCAGCTGTAACAGATGTTTCCATCGTTTCTGTTGTGCTGCTGCAGGCCCCTCGCTCTGCTCCAGCCAAACCCCCCGCGACCCCTCGCTTTGCGACTTTGGGTTTGTGTTAATGTCAGACGTGTGTGCTCCTCTCTGTCCTTTGTCTGCTTTTATTTTCCCACCCTTCTGAGAGCCATTTGAGTTTTATGTAAACCAACAGCGAGGGCACTTTAGCAAAATGGGGTCGTGTGTGCTGCTCCGCCCTACCTCGCTTCGGGCAGCTCAATCAGCGCCGGAGCTCCGGTTTAGGGTTAAAGTAATAATCCATTACATTTGCATGTAAATTAATCAGCTGTGTTACTTCTGATCTCTGACATGATAGCGGTTGACACTCTGCCCCCTCTAAATGCTCTGTCTGTAATTTAGTCGTTTTTATTTCTCATCCAATTTTTCAGCTCCGCAGTGATCTTGTTGTTTCTGTTTGAACGCTAACCTCTCACCATCCGCCCGCTCAGTGCCAGACCTCATTTGGAAGGTAAAATGTTACAGTTTATGAATATTTGCTCATTTAGCTTGGGGCTAAAACGAAACCCAACCCTAACCCCAGAAGAGTCAACAGTTGGTTGGCGGATGCTAACAGGTTCACAGAACAAGTGAAAATCAAATCTTGTGTTGACATGAGGTCTCCGCCTGCTCGACAACGATCAGCTTTGAATTATTAAAAGTTCTTCATTTGTCATCATTGCTGCACTTTAAGCTGCTCTCATCTCTCCATCTTATGAAAACCTCTGCCAGGGACATACATCAGTTTGTCTTATTGTTGGATTACTGAAAAAGTTGATTTACATAAACACGTAACCAACTTTGGAGCGATCGAGTTTTCAAATAAATGTTTTCAAAGGATTCTTTAACGGTGCAATAAACCTTTCCATTGCATGTCTGTCCATTAAAGTCTAGTCAAGTGTTGCATTCTCCAACACATCTGAGAGGTCCTCCCAGAGGAGACATGATCTGTTTGTTTGTTTGTTAATTTATTTCAAACATGTAAACAATATACAGGTACGTTTAGTAAAGAAAATTAGAAAGAAAAAAATAGTCAATACATTTCAATATTGCTACTGTTCTGATTCATTTACATGTTGAAAGGAAATCTCATTATCTCATCTGTTTAACTCCTCTCTGGAGGGGAGAGGGAGGAGAAACAGGGGGACAAAGGAGGGGGGAACAACTAAGCTGTAGTGCCTCTTCATCTCACTGTGCAATTACCTTTTGTGCAATACTTTTTGTTAATAGTCAACGGTGCAATAGACTCCATACTTGAAATGTGCAATCCACTTTTATTTTTATTTTATTCCTATTTATTCTATTTATCCCCTTTGTATATATATATGTATATATATATATATATATATATATATATATATATAAAATATTGTGTAACTCTATAACTTCTGTCGGTGCTGTGCTTATTTGGAACCGAATTTCCCAGAGGAACCCACCCGAGGGATTAATAAAGTTTTTTTTATCTTAATGAGTCTTCAGTTTGTGGATGTGCCCAGAAAAGGCTCCAAACGTAGAAATAAATAATGAAGATGTGTCTTTTGGAGCTGATCACCTGACATCCCTCTGGAGGTTTCTAAGGTTGAATCCTGACGTCCTGCAGATGAAGCTCATTTGTCAGCTTTATCATTTCAGGGATGATCAGCTGTCTTATCTTCAGAAACATGTTTTATTCAGTTTCTTGATGTTCTTCATGAAATATCACAAACTAATCTGGATCCAGTGACTCGATCCATGCGTGGTATGAAGGGCGTTTTTTATTGCTTCAAAGGGAGGGCGGATAATGAAACGCTTTAATAAAACGTAATCTATTAAGCTACGGAAATAGATTTCCGGTGTAATGCTTTTCCTTCTCTCTTTTTCACAGCAGAACCTCATTAAAAATTGGCAAATATAATTCCAGAGAACATTATGAACAAACAGCAATACCATTTTCCCCAGTACACTGACACACACACACACACACACAGTAAACTTTTTGTTTATATAAAAAGGTGGGCAATAGTTTTAATAACAGAATAGAATAGAATAGAATAGAATAGCCCTTTTTTGGCATTGTACATGTACAACAAAATTATGGGTGCACCACACCAACTGTGCAGGAATAAAATATAAATAGTAGGACAGCAGGAATAAATATACAGTCAGGAGGAATATCTCCAAAACAATAGAAAGGCACACACTGGAGAACAAAGTGCTCGGAGCAAACGAAGACGTAGTCTGAGTGATGGCGGTTACTCAGACCATGGCTCAGATTGGTGCGGTGTGGGGGATACTGTTCGTTAACAGTCTGAATGGCCCAGGTGAAGAAGCTGTTAGTGAGTCTGGAGTTGTGGGACATGACTGACCTGAAGCTTGACTAGAGGGCAGCAGGTCAAATAGGTGGTGGGCGGGGCTTATGGGTCACCTGTGATGGTTCTGCCCCAGGAGGATCTGGCGATGGCTCCCAGGGGTGGCAGAGGGCACCCAATGATTGTTTGGGCGGTGTTAATGGCCCTCTGTGGAGCCTTCCTGTTCTCAGTTGTGGCCCCTGCGTACTCTGAGTTGTGGGTTCAGGTGAGATCAGTGGAGATGTGGGTGCAGAGACCTGAGGGTGGAGACAGATTCCACCTGTGGTGGACCTGTCTGTGCCTCCTGAAGTCCATTACGAGTTCTTTGGTTTTAAGGACGTTCAGCTTCAGGTTATTTTCTGAGCACCAGCAGGACAACTTCTCTACCTCCACCCTGTACGCTGTCTTATCTCCATCAGAGATGAGCCTAACCACAGTGCTGTCATTGGCATACTGGATGATGACTTTGGTTGGTAGAGCTGGGTGAAGGGGAGGAGGTGGTGGGGGGCAAGAGCTGCAGGGGAGGAGTGGTCTCAAACCAGGTGTTGAGCTCCTCTGCAAGTTTGAGGCTGCTGTGAGGGGTTGGGGGGCTCTGTCCTTGGTAGTTGGTGAGGGTTTGGATGCTTTTCCACACCTCGCAGGGTTGTTGTCAGTGAGGACACCCTCTATCCTGTAGGCCTCCCTCCCGGTTCTCCTGCTGCAACGAAATCAGGACTGAGCAAGTCTGAGAAAAAACAGCTGGGACTAAGAAATAAAAGAAGTGGGCATGTATAATATCTCTTCTAAGGCATTAAAAAGTTTAACTTTGCACCGTTTCGTCCAGATTTTAGGGCACAGTATCAGTTGAGATGGTCTGTGTTTGTTAAAATCTAGGACTACCTAATTTCGTTTGGTATCTGGCCGGTTTCCTTATTGTTGTTGCTGCCACGCTGAGGTTATCACCATCACCCCACATCTGGATGATTCTGGGATGTGCTTCCTTGGTCTTCTGGGTTTTCTTACAGTGTTCCAGTTTATTAGGGGGGCAGATATGAATGAAGCTCTAAGAGGTCAGTAAGACTAGATGAGTGCTATAGAAATAGCAATCTCCAAGAATGAATAATAATGATGATTTATAATCTAAATTACTGAGTCTGAATCATGACATTATCACAAGGTAAAATGCCGGTCTGTAAAGCTCAAACCACGAGGGTGCAGATAACTACCACCTGTCACAGGTACAACAGCAAAATCAGAGCCTGCAGGACAAATCTGGTCACTCACAAGTTTTACCTAGGACAGCAGATTGCTTTAGGTTTAAGCTAACAGAGTGGCATGAAACAGCAAAGCTGATTGTGCAGAAGCAGATGCTTTCAGCAGAGATGGGTGACTGTCTTTACAGAGCATAGCGAAAGCCCACTACATCCATTTTTCATGAAGCAGCTTTTGTTTTCAAAGAGTAACCCCTCAGTTGCTAGCGTAGCCTGGATGACTGAGAGCCTACACAGAACAAATGTCATTTTACACGCAGCTCCTTTCACATCAGGTCAGTCGGGTAAACGTAACACAGTGACTGAGCCGTCACGTTCAGCTCTTAACTGTCCCAGACTTGCAGCAGTTGTCAGTATCAGGCTGTACGGTGGTGTTTTTATTATGTTGCTCCATTATTCTTGTAAAGTCTACCATGCACTACTTTGTGGACTCGTTCACGAGATGTGCATTTCGGACTCAGTTAAAGTGCTTTCATAAACTTCGTATGATGTGATATATACGGACCTTCATTTTCTGAATGTGCATCGGTGTGTTTTTAGTCCCTACTGTGAGTCATCAACTTTGTTCTTCTGCAGTTTTTTTCCATCCCTGTCTCTGTGCTTCTTTTCTTTCCTCTCTCATGTTGAAGTCGATGGCTACGCCTCCCTGATCCCCGTTCGCTGAAGGTCTCTTCCTGTTAAAAAAGGAGTCGTTCCTTCTTGAACTAAATTAAGATGAATTGTTTCTGCATGGCCAGGCTCTCTAGGCGCAGATAGAAGAACACTAATAACAGACATCAGACGGGTGGAACTAGGAGCAAGTTCAGCATAGCCAGATGTTCTTTGAGTTAGTCCAGGGGTCGGCAACCTGCGGCTCTTTAGTCCTTATAGTGCGGCTCCGCGTGGTTTGGGAAAATAAATTAGAAGTATTTAGCAGAAGTACATTTTATTTATGTTAGTACTTTTTAAACTTGTAGTTCTAAATTGGAAGATTATTGTGATACTGAAATATAAAAATAAAATTATATTCTATTATTTTTTTTAATTAATTTTTTTTTCATCGCTCAAAATAAGCGTCACACTCGCGGAAGCCGGTGTACCCGCAGAAACGCCGTGCATTTATCGAGACTTTCAACCCCAGGTAGGCCAATTATGGACCTTCGGATCCACATTATGTCAGCAGCTGTTCTCCACCGTGAACTATGTTAAAAACAAACATCGCTCACGCCTCACAGACGACAGCTTACAGTCCTGCGTAAAGATGAAAGTGGCTTCGTACAGCCCCGATTTGCAGACGCTGTGCGCAGAGGTTTAGGAGCAGAAGTCCCGTTGTAAACATCATATCATATATATATCATATACATAAATAAAATGTAATTTTCTCTGTAGCACTTCATGGATTTCATAAGCAACACACCTTAGTTGTTCACACAAAGCATAAAGGTAAAAAACAATATATTGAATTGAATGAATTGAATTGAATGAATGCTTTATTGGCCATATGCAGGTTGCCCCGCAGAGGAATAGGACCCCCCCCTGACTTACACACACAACAAAGACATCACATGGGAATACAGTCGGAGATCGGCAGCGTTACAGAGAAAACACTGAAAAAATACACAACAATGGGAAAAGTACAAGAGGAAAAAAAGAGACCTCTTCTCGCGCTGGGCACCTATGGGAGGACAGCATGGGAACAGGAAACAAAAAAAACCTCCTCTGCACAGAGAGCACATAAATGGTAAATGGAGAAACAGGAGAACTCTCAAGATGGCTGCTAGGGTGCAGACACACAGCTTGGCAGGTCCTGTGCGTTTGCCTAAAAACCCACCTAAAAAACCATCTAAAAACCCCTGGATCTTGACATCAACTTGTCTTTTTGTTTTTATACATTTTTATCTTCTGTGGAGTTTGACATGTCCAAGAAAGCTGGATAATTATACCACTTTCCCAGCCAAATGGAGTCAACATCTTTTGTTCACAAGATTCTTGGATTTTGGTCATGCTAGACCACCCCCAGGTAAACATGAACAATCAAATATACCACAACTGTCGCTGGAGATTCTGAAACTTGTTCTGATGCTACTTTTGGCTGGTGATATAGAACTAAATCCTGGACCTAATTCAAACATCAGTGATTTGGACTGGCTACAACTAATTAGCCTAGTTAGCCTAGGCCTGCCTGGGCCTCCATCTCAGCTGCCTGGGCCTCCACCTCAGCTGCCTGGGCCTCCATTTCAGCTGCCTGGGCCTCCATCTCAGCTGCCTGGGTTTCCACCTCGGCTGCCTGGGCCTCCATCTCAGCTGCCTGGGCCTCCATTTCAGCTGCCTGGGCCTCCACCTCAGCTGCCTGGGCCTCCACCTCAGCTGCCTGGGCCTCCACCTCAGCTGCCTGGGCCTCCACCTCAGCTGCCTGGGCCTCCACCTCAGCTGCCTGGGCCTCCACCTCAGCTGCCTGGGTTTCCACCTCGGCTGCCTGGGCCTCCATTTCAGCTGCCTGGGCCTCCATTTCAGCTGCCTGGGCCTCCACCTCGGCTGCCTGGGTTTCCACCTCGGCTGCCTGGGCCTCCATTTCAGCTGCCTGGGCCTCCACCTCGGCTGCCTGGGCCTCCACCTCGGCTGCCTGGGCCTCCACCTCGGCTGCCTGGGCCTCCACTTCGGCTGCCTGGGCCTCCATTTCAGCTAGCTGGGCTTTCACCTCAGCTGCTCGGGCCTCCACTTCGGCTGCCTGGGCCTCCACTTCGGCTGCCTGGGCCTCCATTTCAGCTAGCTGGGCCTCCACCTCGGCTGCCTGGGCCTCCACCTCGGCTGCCTGGGCCTCCACCTCGGCTGCCTGGGCCTCCATTTCAGCTAGCTGGGCTTTCACCTCAGCTGCTCGGGCCACCACCTCGGCTGCCTGGGCCTCCACCTCGGCTGCCTGGGCCTCCACCTCGGCTGCTCGGGCCTCCACCTCGGCTGTCTGGGCCTCCACCTCGGCTGCCTGGGCCCCCACCTGCTGTACCCAAACTACAGTCTCCGGTAAAGGGTTTCTCATCATTAAATGCTCATAGCATTGTCAACAAAAGGACAATAAATCCTGCTATTAAAATTTACAGAGGAACAAAGATCTGCAAGACATTTAATCAGGCTAAAGTAATCTGGGATTAAAAATAAACCAAAGGGGCTTCTATGTGGACACATTAACATTCGCAGTATGTTACCAAAGCATGAGCAACTGGAACATATTCTAAGCAATTCCAATATTTGTATTTTGGGTATCTCTGAATCTTGGCTCACAAGTTCTTCTCCTGAGTCTGCGGTTGTCTTTCCAGAGTACACAGTATTCAGAAGGGATAGAATTGGAACAAGAGGAGGAGGAATACTTGTGTATGTAAAAAAACACCTGGATTGCTCTTTACTTAGTTCACCAATAGATGTCGAAATAGAACATATTTCTGTTAAAATCATTCTTTCCCCAGAAATGTCATTTACGTTGATCTGTTTATATCGCCCTCCTTCCGCAAAGAATATTTTTTATGAACAACTACAGATATTACTTAAATATCATGCTATAAATAATAAGTCTAATGAAATAATTGTAATGGGAGATTTTAATGTCAACTGGGACTGTGAAAAGGACAGAAAAACACTCAAGGACATAATGGAGACTTTGAACTTTACTCAACACATTGAACAACCCACAAGAATAACAAGACACTCTAAAACTAAAATAGATCTGGTTTTCAGTAATAAGCCCGAGCAAATTATTAAATCTTATAATTTTATCACTGGTATTTCAGACCACAATTTTATATTATTTTCTAGAAAACTTATAAAATCACAGGTTAAGAATGACTTTCAAAGTTCATCTAATAGGAGATCCTTTTATGAATTCATACCAAGAAGTCAGCGACAAAATGTAGCAGAAGCATTAGCATCAGTTAACTGGGAGCCTTTATTGTGTAGTGATGATCCACAATTCTGCAGCAGTCCCTTCACTGACATTGTTAAGGATGTTATATCAACATACTCCATTAGAGGTCGACAAAAAATAAAGACAACATCTAATTTGCCCTGGTTAAACAAAGAGTGCAAGAATTTAATGAAAACAAGAGATCAATTACTAAAGCAGTTCCTGAAAACAGGTCTAACTCTGGATAGATAGAGATTTAGTTCAATGCGGAACAAAGTAACAAGAAGTTTGAGACAGGCCAAAGCAAATTTTTTTTATAAATATAATTGAAAGAGCCAAAGGTAATGGTAAAATTATCTGGCAACACTTAAATAAATTACTAGGCCGTCATTCAAACAAAAGTAAAAATACAATTGAACTTTATGTAAATAACTCTATTGTTAGAGAGCCTCTATCTATTGCCAGTAACTTAAACACTTTCTTTATTTCATCTGTTAAGGAGATCAGTCAGAGCTTTGACTCAGTCGTAGGCTCTGATAATGTGAATGATGCTGGTCAAAATTTGTTCACCATCACTCATATTTCAGACACTGAAGTTGCTAAACTAATTACAGGTTTAAAACAATCAAAAGCACTTGATGTATATGGTATTAACACAAATTTCCTAAAGGAACATATGGATTTGCTTGTACGTCCAACAACTCATGTTTTGAATATGTCATTCGAACACTCCATTGTTCCAACAGATTGGAAAATTGCTGCAGTTACACCAATTTTCAAAGCAGGTGTGAAGACTGACATGGCTAATTATCGCCCCCATAAGCATACTCCCGGTCGTATCTAAAATAGCTGAGAAGTGGGTGGTTAAACTCCTCACTGCTCACCTAGAAAACACCCAACCCTCATTACATCCATTGCAGTTTGGCTTTCGGGCCCATCACTCCACAGATACTGCCCTGTGTATGTTAGTGGAGAACTTGAAGAGCTTGCTGGACAAGAGTCCCTGTGTTGGAGCTGTATTTTTAGATCTGAAGAAGGCTTTCGACTCTGTAAACCATCAGATATTGTTGTCCAGATTGACTCAGTTTAATATCTCCAGTCAGGCTCTTCAGTGGTTTGCCTCATATCTCTCACACAGGAAACAGTGTGTGGTGTTGGATGGGGTTAAATCTCCATATTTAGACTGTGATACAGGGGTTCCTCAAGGATCTGTTCTTGGGCCCTTATTGTTCTCTCTTTTTATCAATAACTTACCTGAAGTCTGTCCAAATATATTTGCTCAAATGTATGCGGATGATGCAGTTATATATACGCAAGCAAATAGTGTCCAGCAGGTGGCAAAAGATCTTACAGCTGCTTTAGCATTAATGCATAGCTGGCTGGAGGACTCATGCCTAATGTTGAACACCTCAAAAACTGTCTGTATGTATTTTTCAAAACGCCCCTGAAACTTGAAGCAGTCAAACATATTCCTGGATGGAGTAGAGCTTGAATTAGCTCCAGAATTTAAATATCTTGGGGTCATTCTAGACCCAACATTATCCTTCAAGAGTCACATAAATAAAGTGTCCCAGGTACTTAAATTTAATAATCGAAATTTTAATCATATACGTAATAATTTAAATATGAATGTTGCAAAAACTTATTTTTACTCAATGATCATCTCTCATATGGACTATTGTTTGATGTCCTGGTCACTTGCTTGTCCAACAACACTTAAAACTATTGAAAACATTTATAAAAGAAGTTTAAAACTACTTGACAAAAAACCGACTTCCCACCACCACTGTCATGTGTTCAAAAAACATAAATTACTGAACTTCAATAACTTAGTGAAACTTAAAAGAGTGTGTTTAATATATAAAGTCTTACACTCCCTTGCTCCACCACCACTAAAGCAGTTCATTAGGCATAAAGAAAGCTCAGACAGGACCACTCGAGCTACAATCCGAGGAGACTTGTTTATACCCCACAGACGGACAGCATTTGGGCAGAACGTCCTCTCTGTTAAGGGTGGCCATCTGTGGAACAGTCTTCCTCAACCCATTAGAGAATGCTCTACACTCAATTTGTTTAAGGCAAAGGTTAAAAACTGGTTATGGACAAATCAAGTGTGTGATCATGTATGAGTTGTATAGTTTTAATGTTTTATTTGGGAACAGAATGGTGTGTATGTGTAAGTTTGGTGATGGAGTTTTTATTATGAATGAATGATGAATTTTTATTAATTATTATGTCTATTTTTTTATGTTTAAGGACAACAGATGGAAATTAGCCTTTGGCTATAATCTGGCATGTTTACATTCATGTAATTATTATTATTATTTTTTTTTACATTTATGTTCATTAACATGCACTGTCCTAAATAAATAAAAAAAAAAAGATGAAAGAAAGATGAAGAAAAAAATGTCCACATCACAACATTAGAGCACGTGACAAGCCACAGGGGTTGGATAGGGGGGTGGGGAGTGATCCGAAGGAACACAGCAGTCGTCCTACACAGCGCTACCATTTCAGCGCGGCACACAGACCCGCCGTCTTCCCCCACAGGAAACAAGCATCGAAGGCGTTTGGAAAGGGAGGGGGATGAGTGCATGCTTATCAGTGTAAGTGTATGTGTGTGCGTGTCCAGAGTCCAGCTGAGACAGTGTCCTTCGCTCTATCAGGCTAAGTAAACAGTCTGCCAGCCAACCCAGGTGGCCTTGCATGGGATGGGAAGAATAGTCATCACAGTGTTATACAGTGTTATCTTCATTTTAGATGTCAAAAAGTATTTGCGGCTCCCGGTGTTTTCGTTTGCGTGGAAACCGGGTCCAAATGGCTCTTTGGGTCTTAAAGGTTGCTGACCCCTGAGTTAGCCGGTTCGTCAAAACCTAAAGCTGCAGTTAGAGGTGACGGACAGCACGACCATCAGCTTTCTCTGCCCACGCCGTCTACTTTAGGCTCTGAGCACGCTCACATTAAAGGGGTGTTTGACGCATCATTTCACTCGTCTTCCACGCGACGTCGATCAGCTGAGTACCGTGTGTGAGTTCATTTATTCATTTCACTGCTTTTTTCTGCTTCATCAGCTGAGTGAATAAACTCCCGATGCAGAGTTTGTGCAGACAGCAGAGAAACTATATCACATTTAAAGCTGAGAGAAACAAAAGAATCAGTAAAAATGTGTCACTTTCAGAACATACAGCTGCTCCAGATCAGGATATGTTCAGCATCAGTTACCATGGTGATCTAGCCTAGTAAAAATATAGCCATCTTTGTGATGCTGAAACTCAGACTTTAATCTGTTACAGTGATGGTTTCTGTGACTTTATCACTCGGTCACATTACTGTGGAGGAATTTTGGCCCACTCTTCTTTTACGGTGTTGTTCAACCTCACTTCATTGAGGTTTGCAGCATTCCTGTATGCACAGCTCTCTGAAGGTCCCACCACAGCATCTCAGTCAGGTTGAGTCATCAGCCTCTCCTTTTTTTTCCCCTGTCCCGTTTGGTTCTTTTGCCCTCAGAATTGTTGTCTAAAGGCAAAGAAAGATGCCCAACGGATTTACTTTATCAAATGGACCATCCCGGTCCATACCTTGCCATATTGGTATATTTGATTCATCTTTGCTTTTATCGTTTATTTTATTTTATTTTCGCTTGCTACACACAGGACAGACATGACTGGGGGAAAGAAAAACAGCGGGGAAGAGGATCGGTGATAAAGGTCAAAAAACAAAAACCAACAAAACAAACAGGCAAAAAATACAAATATCAATCACCTGGATCACCTGCTGAGAAAGAAAAAAGAGAAAACAAGCAAAAAAAACAGAGCAACATAATAAACAACATCACGATGATCTATGGGAATATAACAGTAAATACGAAATATTAAACATTATTGTGCAGCACGTAAGATCGACAGCGCACAGTGTGCTTTGAGGTAGGAGCCAAAAAGGGTGTAGTTTGTGTGTGTGAGCACCCGTGTGTACACCTGTGAGCATGGACGCGCTTGTTTTTAAAAGGTTCCTTCATGTAATGATCTGTTAGAGCATAGGTGTCAAACTCTGGCCCACGGACCAAATTTGGCCCGCAGCCTAATTACATTTGGCCCGCGAAGCTGGCCTACTGGTATTATACAGCTAATACATATATTGTTTAGTATTAAGCTTTGCTTGTTCCATATTCAGTTTTTTAGCAAAACGTGTCCATAAGAAAAGATTCATTCTTATATCTGGAGGAATAAATATATTTCAATAAATATTAACGTTAGCCCGCGACTTTGTTCCAGTTTTGAATTTTGGCCCACTGTGTATTTGAGTTTGACACCCCTGTGCTAGAGGGTGTGGGGGGGCCACAGCCCCGTCCTCCAGGGCATGAAGCAGGTATGGAGGAGATCAAAACTCCAGACATCCAGAGGCCCCCAGAGCGCAAGAGACCAAGGAAGACCAACAGAGGGGCAGCTGCACCACTATCCCAGAAAGAGCTGAGGAGAGTCCCAGATGAGGGGTCACTCAGCAGCCACGGAGCAGAAACCAGGGGGGGTTGCAGTGACGCGCCCGTGAGCTCCGTCGGCAGCCAGCTGCGCCAGAGTGACCGAGCTCCAGGCCGAGGGCACCCCACCCCCGAAGTGGCCCGAGCGAGCCCCAGGCTCCAGGCACCAATAAGCAGCCACCAGGAGTGAGCCGGTGTGTACCTGGACGCCCACCCCCAGACACAAAGAACCACCAACGCACCGATGTCTGAGGGCGCCTGCCACTAGCATGGGGAGTGGTGGGGGGAGATAGGCCTCCATACCTTGAGGGCCTGAGATGACCCTAGAGTCATCAGCCTCTCCAACACTCATGGGAAGTCTGCAGCATTGTTTTACACACTTGAAAACTGTAGACCGGAGGTGGGCATTTCAATTTCCAAGAAAGTGGGGCTGTCGTGGAGAACCGCACCAAAAAGCTGGCAGAGATCATCAAATTAATACCGAGCAGAACTGGTTTCAGCTCATTCTCAGTATGAGCTCTGAATTCCTATGGAAGCAGTAAGGGTGGCCTTTGTTTTGCTCATGACTGCACCTCAGTAACACATTAATGTTGCTTCACAGTACCCCCTCTAGTGTGACGAAGCTGCTTCCTTCATGACCCGGTGCAGAATAAGTGCAACTGAAAGTGCATCTCTGTGTTAATGTTAGAGTATCTTCGATCTGGGCGACGGGTTGTAAAATGCTCGTTCCATGTATGCATTAATTTTTTTCCACTTTACATGGTAAATAGTGTTTCAGTGTATAATGAGTCAATCAGCATGCAGTCAGTGAAATAACGGGCACTCCGATGCTGGACAGATTGTTTTCTGCCACGAGACATCTGCAGAGCTGCTAATTGAAACACGATGTGTTCGACTGCATCGAGCTTCTCCAACCACAGAATGTGACACGGTGCACTTTAGCTGCACGTGCAGTGCACTTCCAACAGGAAAACAGCACCTTAATGAGCCCTCTTCCCTCCAATGGCTCACTGACCGAAGTAGGATGGCGACCGTTGATGTGTTTCTGCTTTGAGCAGGCTTCATTTGAAGTGATGTCACCGGCCGTGCCGTGCACAAACCCGAGCCTTTGTGCACGCCTGAGCCCTGCTATCCATTCTGTTCACAAATTAAAGCCGTATCTGCTCTTTCCTCCTTCAGACGCTCTTACTGTCACACTTGTAATTCATTCACTCTTAATCTTATTATTATGCTAATAA
The DNA here is from genome assembly GCF_051167445.1 of Perissodus microlepis. NCBI lineage: Eukaryota > Metazoa > Chordata > Actinopteri > Cichliformes > Cichlidae > Perissodus > Perissodus microlepis. Next base: position 36,589,932 of record NC_140465.1, read on the forward strand.
TATAATCATTTCAACTGTAAATTGAAAATGGAGTCTATTCCAGCAGCAAACAGTTCAACAGTGGCAGCAAATCTGGCAGCGTGGCATTCGGGGAAACATTTGGCATGGCTGCCTCCTGTTTTGGATGCTAGAGGGCTGCGCGCTCGCAGCACGCTCACAAATGTTCATCCTAGCAGGCTCGACTGATGCAACTTGTGTGGCGGATCAGCTGCTTTGGATCGTGAAGTTTTGATGTCATTATTTATCTGATGAAAACAAGAGGGTGGAGCCACAGAGGAGGCACTCTGCCGCCTTGTGTGGCAGAGCAGATCCTTTGTTTTTCTGAAGTCCACAGTTTGAAGATTCAATATTTCCAGTTTGGGCACTAATATGATCAGTTTTTGGAGCATTAGGACCGGTTCTTATATCGCACTTTTGTAATTGACTAAATATCGAAACACAGTCCACAGTCCACAGAATTAGCTGATCCAATTAGCCAACCAGCTTTCAGTCAATAATAAAAACCTATTAATGCAAAAAGTGAAGATTTAATACCATTTGAACAGCTGAGTTATAGAAACATTTAGGGGGAGATTATCTATCTGGCCTTTAAGTCTGTCGTCATTAGCTGTTTCTGGGTCCAAACTCCGCTTCAGGTCCCAAAGTCAAACGAACACTGCAGCATCACTGAGAGTTAAAAACTGCCTAAATTCTTTCATCTTTAATAAAATGATCAGCGTTGCTGCTTTACCAGGTGTAACAATTAAGTTTGACATCCATGAAAACAGGATTTATGAAATTTAACAGAGTTAGAAGTTAGCAGGAAGTTAGCAGGAAGTTAGCTCACTAGCTTCCACCTAAACATGATATAGCATGTTCTGACTGAGAGATTTCTGACAAAATTCAAACGTACAGCTCTGCTATCACTCCCAACATAAATGAAGACAGAAAACTAAACAGCAGTGACGTTTGTAGGGTTACTGAAGTTGGGCTAGCTGGTATATAATGATGTGCTACGTGCTCGCTAGCGACACAGCTATGTTAGCATAGCATAAACACAGTGAAGCTGGAGGATGAACGCTAACTTTTTTTCACTCGATAAAAGTTAACGTGAGGGTTCCCGATGGTTAGAGACAAATGTAATCGCATGGCAGGATGCTGTAAACGGACCAAACTTCAGTCAGGAGAACAACTGAGATGATCCATCCACAATACGAGGTTAGTGATTAATATACTGCTGCATGGGCTGGGCTGTAGCTACACCGTAAGGGTTTAAAAACTGAGCTTTAAAATTAACAGTGGTGATAAAAACCGATGGAAGCCGACAGTGATCACTGACTGTTTTTAGGGGCTTGTTGAGATTAAATAGAACAAGATACAAAACATTAAAACATGTTAAAAACACAACAGCCTTCATAAATACAGAGTAGTTTGGACCCAGAAGCAGGATCGTCATCACTTAAAGACCCAATAGAGACTTAAACAGCTTCCGTAATGTGGACAGGAAGTAGAGCTGTAACTGAATGATGACTTTTCCTCCTTGATGTTATGATAAATATTATAATTTAAAAACATCACCAGTGTGCAGCTTTACAGTGTGCAGAGAAAACAAGCGTCCCTAATCTGTAGTTTGGGCGCCATGGCCAGCTGATAAAGCGTCACTTGGCTGCTTTGCTTTCCCACAGATCCTCCCTTTCACAGATTCTTTCTCAGTGCTGATTCCCAGCATCACGAAGAGAGAAAACTGTGTTCCTCACACTGTGGAAAACTGATGGAGCTCTTTAATAGCTTAATGTTGCATATTAATGCAGACCAGCTGTCCTATCTGTTACACGGTGCACAGAAAACAGTAAACGCTGCTGCCTGGAAGACAGCTGCGACTTCCTCAGCGCTCCAGAGTTAACTCAATCCAACCTTCAAATCCTCAATCAGGGGTCCAACTCTGTCAGATGGGAAAAATTAGCCCCTTCTTACAGCTCTGCAAACAGAGCCAGAGCTGCTAAGGTCACTGATATTATTAGCAACTTGCTGACATTTGGTTGCCATGACGAGCTGAATCAACCGACGAACGAGTTTGGCCGTGACAGAGGACAAAGCAACATCGTGGAGGCGCAGTTATGGATTAAAATAAAGCGAACGCCAATTAAAGGGACAATCGACAGATAATAAGGACCATGCCTCCTAACAGAGCTGTCATTGCTGAACTAACAAGCAAACGTGTTGCTTTCCTCTCTGCATGAATTCTGCATGAGCAATAAATCACCTCTGCATGCAGAAAAGCTGCACAGAGGACAGCCAAGATGACGTCTCCATCACTTCAGCCTTCAAAAACAACTTTTTTAAAGGTGACCTTGACAAAAGTACCAATCCACTGTAATAGCTGGAGGGCTGGTAGTTAAATCGCCACCACCTCTATATGTCCAGGCAAAGATGCTGAATCCTAAACTACCTCCCATGCATCCATCGGTGATAAGGCTGGAGCCTAGCTGGTGAACATACCCCCCCCCCCCCCCCCCCCCGAAAAAACAGAAACTAGTGTTAATACCATAAACTCTATATAAAACATGGATGTAACCATTATGACATCATCTACTAGTTTCTGGACACTTTGAAGTCTTAATGTAGTGTTTTGACTTTTTTTTCCTTCCTTTTTGTGAGCAAGAAGTGAAAATATTTACCTGGGGAAAATATAGAAACACATATCTGAAAAAATGCTTATTAGTCCAAGAAGCAAAAAAAAAAAACAACCTCTGGGAGACATGTAGTTTTTGACATCATTAAAGTTTATAAGAAATAAAAATCCCTCCATGAATCACCACCTGGAGGGCTTTGAGTGCCCCGTTGATCAAATTGGTCTTGGATGAGGAGCCAGACTAAAGAAAAGTTATGACCGCACTACATTACCTGGATTAGGGTTAGCTGCCGACCCTGGCCACCCCACCCTGGAACCAGACTCAGAGTAGGCTTGATTTGAGCCGACTTGTGTTAGGTCATACAAAGCCAGCTCTCCAAACCTGTTTCATAAGCATAAATGTAACAGCTTCAGGTAAAATAAAACCAAACAGTGTTTTTGCCTTCACATGTACTTCTTTTGCTTTTATATTGTCAGGGTTGGAGAATTGAATTTAAAAAAGAAAACACATCCACGGATCTTTTGTAATGAAACTACATTTACATAAAAACCTGTAAATTGCAGACCTGAATCAGCCAGTTCATCTGCTTTGAGGAGAGCTGCTCGAGCTGTTTCTACTGACCGTGTGGGGCATTGAATGAAGATTACACTACCTCATAAAATAAAACAGGCGGTGTGATAACTAAGCGGGGAAACACATGAAGGTGTCGGGGCTCTGGGTTTGTGACAAGCAGTTTGAGTTTATTTTGTATTGTTGATTTCTTATGCTAAAATAATGTTACATTTGTGTATTTTGTATTGTGAGATAATGTTAAGTTCTAGTATTATTATTAGTTTGTCTGATTTATGTTTCTTCTATGCGTCCTCGTCTATGTTGGTTCTCCTTGAATTCTGTCTCCCCAGTATGTCATGTGTTGTCAAGCTCGTGTTGTCATATCTACGTCCCATTGTGTTTCCTGTTTTATTTTGAGTGTCGTGCTCCATGTTCAGTGTGTTTAGTTTTGCTTCCTCTGTGGTGTTCAGGTGTTTCCACTTCCCTCATTACCCCTCTGTGTATTTAAGTCCTCTGTCTTCCTCTGTGTCTGTTTTCCTGTTTCCACTGTTCAGGGCATGCTCATGTTTCTCTCATGTTTCTGCTCAGAATCATGTTCACGTCTCTCTTGGTCACAGGTATTATAGTCTAGTTCTTTCCCAGTTTAGTTTTCGCCTGTGTTTTGTTTTGTACTCATGTTTTTCAGCCTAATAAACGGCTCGGCTTTTTGTTAAAGTTCAGTCCTGTCTCTTCTGTGTCCACACCGCAAACACACTGGCTGCTCAGCCATAACAGAAGGTACTTTAACACAGGAAACTTGGCACAGGAGGAGAGAACACCGATAGAAGAATTCGACTCCAAATCAACCCAGGACCAAGAACAAGACTAAATACACTAAAAATACTTTATATGAACTCTAAGAAAACCACGAATCACCCAGAATATTTAAATAAAAGTCAAACACACTGAGTTAATGAACCCAGAACGACTGCACAAGCATCATTTACATTTCAGGCTACATGGAAATACTTAAAGAGTAAACTCAGTGTTTTAATCCAAGCGTAAGCAGATAAATGGATCCAAAATACTCCTGACAGCAGCCATGTGATCCTCTCACTCTCAGGCTTTTATTTTTTTGTGTTATCAGTATATTTTTCCATTTTGCACGTTTTTTCTTATGAGCAAACAAATTAAATCGTCTGTTTCATTTTCACAATTCAGGAATTTTAAAAGTCACGAGTCTAGAGGCAAAACAAATAAACTGGAAGTGTGCGAGATGAGGTCACGTGATATAGATTTAATAACCAAGCTTTGTACTTTGACTTGATCTGAGAGTCTGAAACGCCAAACTTGAACTCTGGAAACAAAACGCTGCTGAACGATTAAACACGTTAGCGCCACTTCGCACTCCTGCCTCGCGTCCTTTCGACGGGCTCGTTGATTTCTGTGAATGTCGGACTTTGACATTTTTCCTCCCTCTCCGTCTCTCCCCGAGTGCAACTCTCTCTGCCTTCCTTCCTCCCACTCGTTCCGTCTCACTTCCTGTCTAACCCAAATCAGACTTCGTCCACGTCCCCATCTCACCCTCCTTCCTTTCGTTCTTTTTTCACAGCTCATCAAACCCAATCAATCTGGTGGCTTCTAGCTTTGTTAAAGAATTACAGAGTAGTGCGGTTGTAAAAACCTCTCCCCCAGACGTTCCCTTCACATGACAAGAGACAGACAGTGGTGCTGGCGGGGGTGATGAGGAGGGAGAGCAGTCTGGTACCAACTAATTAAAGAAACTCCCAGAATCCTCTTTTTTGTGTGTGTTTTTTTTTCTTCCCCTTACTGGCTGAGACAAAGCCATGTGACCCGTAAAGAGAATGAGCCAAGTGACCCATGACAAACCACAGGAAATAGAGTCTGTGAGGATGGAGAGAGGAGGAGGGAGAGAGTCGGGGAAAGGTGAGCAGGTGTGAGGGAGAAAGAGCTGAGAGAGAGAGAGAGAGGCTGGAATTAGCAGGACGCAGTAGCAATAATGTCAGGTCACGGCCTTTAGGGTGGAGATTTGTGGAGAGGGATGAGAAAGTGCGCTGAAACAAGCCGTGAGGTTGGGCTGGGCTTTATTAGGCGGGTGGCACGAGGTCAGCGTTACGCTGTGGTTAGTGTACCAGTCAGACATCAGTGTGTGGAACCAATGTGCCTGGAATAGCTGAGAAACCCTTCAACATGAATGTGATGCATCTGTATTTTTGTATATCTGAGCATTCATATTCTTCCTCACAGCGAGTCCTGACACATGACGCAGCTCGTCTCTGCCCGTCAGAGACCTCATCATGAACGATACTGGGAACAGTTTGCATCCAAAGTGCTAGCACAGCTGCACATTTCAGCTTTCTAATAGAAGTCCTTCACTCTGAATAAGGTGTTTCACCTTTAGATTAAGGCTAACAGCTCACTTCTAACTCAGAAGTCCTTCTTGTCTGCTGGATGTTAAACAGTGAACAGCAACACTGAGCCTTTTATTGGAGCCAAAAGAATTTGGGCCACTTTCAACTCTCGGTGGTGTCTCAGAGTTTGATTGATTTTTAGCTGAAGGGGAATATGGTTCCTTAAAAGTAGAAGAGGAGGCAGAGCCTTCTGGATTCAGGAAACAGACACCCTCTGTAGTTGTAGTATTAGGCTTCAAACTTTCCTTTTTGCTAAAGCATATAGTTAGGGCTGGACCAGGTGACCCTGAATCCTCCCTTAGTTGTGCTGCAATAGGCCAAGGCTGCTGTTAAAAGGAATTATATTTGTGTGTTGGGTTTTCTTTGTATTTTATTTTACTTTGAGGTAACTGTTATTTAAATAATATTGCACCGAATGTCTGATGATGTGGGAAAGGGAGCGGGCCTGCCTCAAAGTCCAGTTCAGCCAACATCAGCTGATAGCTCAGTGGACAATTTTATTTGTTTCTGTGTCTGCCAGCCACTTTGCAACCCACTTCCACCCCAGCTCCTCCTTAGTCAGAATCACATCTGCTTTATTTTACAGTACCAACACAGCAGTTCCCTGATTTATGCCTCTGGGTATTACAGGAGATAATGGATGAGTGGAATTGTAAGGCAAGTTATGAACAGAAAACTCGGAAAAATAACAACTACATGGATCAGCGTGCTTTTAAGATGGTCTCCAGGTAAAACTAGTTCTGCGCGAAACAGCCTGATGAGTTTTTCAGAAGCGCTCACAGCCAAAGCCGTCAGATAGATCAGAGTTATTCCAAAGTTTGGATGAAATATCAATTCAAATTGCATCAGTAGCAGCAAAACTACACGATGTGTTCTTACTGGCCAAGTGATCCCCACGTGCTCGCGTCTGCTCATTTGTAATAACCGATGGGAGGTCACGGCTGATTTTCATTTCTGTGCAAATCGATCATGTCTCCAATTTGTGGAGGAAATTTCCTGCTGCATGCTGGTGATGAAGTCCCCTGATGAAACTTGTCCCACAGGAATCAGACTCTAATTTCAGATGCAGTTTGTTTTGCTCATGTAATTTGTTTTCTTTCCTTTTAAATGAACCTTATCTGCAGCAGATGGAAATGTATGGAGACTAATATTCAATAAATTCTGGAGTGTAGACTGCAGGTCTCGCTGCTGTTTCTGTTAAATATTTACACCGAGCAGCTCGGGGGATTTGCAGTCAGGGGCTGAAGGGCGAGGCGTGCGTCAGATGAGCTTTTGTGTCACATTTAATGCTGCGATGTGCTCCTTTGTGCTGACCCACGTGGCTCTGGAGCACGTTCAGAGCAGTTTAACCCCTTTAGAGGCGAGAAGAAACGCTCATATTTGTTGCTGTACGATAATAAAATGTCACTTATTTAGTCTGATTCAACATTACTGCCCTCTTGGCCTAACACTTAGCCTCTAGCCTCAGCATCAGCATTCGTAACGAGGTTCGCCGATGCAGCCGGCCGCTCGTCACAGCTAAGTGCGGGAATGCGCCGGGTCAGTTTTATTTTACTGCCCTTATGCTTTATCCATCTGACAAATGTACACAAGCAGGAGCACGTTCATGAACCTGCACCGACGCAGCCTTCTTTTATTGTCCTTGTGAGAGCCTTACACAGACTTAATTTCATTTCCTTAACTTTAAAAGCAAACCGATGAATGCTACGCTCATAAAAGGATGAAAATGATGTCCATCCTATAAGGCCAATAACAAGGGATTCTGTCCATTATAGTTGGAACAGTTGGTCCTTAAAATAAAGGAAAATATTGCCCTTTCCCTGCTATGACCGCTCAACACATAAACACGCCGTGGTTCCCGCGCTCTCTGAGAGCGAAGGCTGCTGTGGCGGCTCACATTTATTAAATATTAAAAACATTTAAATCCCATATCCTGAATCACATTAACTCTCGTACTACCCCCATAAACAGGGGGAAAATAACCTCAGACGCATTAGAGGTTATATTCTACATTCAGTAAACACAGGCTGTGATTGCCGAACGCTGGCGATTGAGAAATGAACGGCTGAGCGAGCAACCTGCTGGGCAGATTTCTGCTCTGAAGCTACAGGAGGGGCCAGAGAGGGGATGATGCTGTTTGAAAGCGCTGCTGCTGCTGAGGCTTTTTTAAACCAGAGAAGTGCAGGACTGGAGCAGGAATTTGATCATGCAAACCACCACACTGCATATTTAATGTGCCTCTGCGAAAATAGTACAAAAATAAGAAATGTTGGAACTGAGAGGTTTTGTTGTTGTTTTATAGCTGAGACTTGGGCCTGAATAATGAAGAACCAACAGCTGCAGTCCCTCCAATGTCCACCAGAGGCTCCAGCGGTGAGTCAGTCCCCATAGACTCTCATGTTACAAGTTTCCAGCAGAAATAAACACATTTACAGCCTGATACAAAAACCGGTTGGTCCCGGTAATTACCGTATTTCAGTATTGGGGGCGTGGCCTCTTTGACTAACAGGTGGATGGTTACACTGCTGTAGCTGCTGGCTAGACTTTACCGCAGCTCACGCTGGAGCGTGTTTGTGCTGTCGGAGCCTTTTGGAGTATGAATGATGAAGCTTATGTGCATGTCTTTATCCTGTCTTCCTTCTCTCAACCAATCACAGCAGATGGCCCCGCCCCTCCCTGAGCCTGGTTCTGCCGGAGGTTTCTTCCTGTTAAAAGGGAGTTTTTCCTTCCCACTGTCGCCAAAGTGCTTGCTCATAGGGGGTCATATGACTGTTGGGTTTTTCTCTGTATGTATTATTGTAGGGTCTGCCTTACAATATAAAGCACCTCGAGGTGACTGTTGTTTTGATTTGGTGCCGTGTAAATAAAACTGAATTGAATTAAGTTCAATAAAGAAGTTCTGTAATCAGTGGTCTGCTTGTTTTCCTGTGTGTTTGGCTGCTTATCTGTTCTTCACATGACTATTGCCTTCCAACACTGTCAATCTCAATACTGACATCATTACTCTAGTCCAATCCTCTCGCCCACCTTCTTTGAGACAATCACCCTCCACTTATCTGACCAATAATATGGCTGCTGTGCGTCTGAGAGGGCTGCGCTCCAGCGCTGCTGAGAGGAATTCTAGGATTTTATTCATGACTGAGCAGTAATTAGCGACATCTATTTCAGTAACTGACAACTTATCACTCAACCCTCTCGCCCAAACATGTTCACATCTAGCTTTAGAAAACAACATGGTGGTCATGCCCGTCTTTTATGTACAGTCTTTGGGGAAACGAGAGTAAAAGAATCTAAAATCACTCACTTGGTGAAGAACATGCAGTGATTTCTTTAATTATTTGTAAGATGATAGTTTTTATTACTTCAGTTAACTTCAACCGTAATTATAGGAGTGTAATTATATGGAAAGTACTTTCTTTCACAATTGGAAATAATTTTCTGCAGGTGATACACTTAATCACTGCTCTCTAAAACCAACCTGTGTGTCACACACACACACACACACACACACACACACACACACACACACACACACACACACACACACACACACACACACACACACACACACAGCTGACAATAACATAAGCTTCCAGTGCTATTCGTCAAACTGATTTCTGCACATTTGTCATTTATGCATCGCTGCTGATTCATCACTGTTGCTGCACCTCACACTTCAGCTGCTCTCGGCGATGCCGAGGTTATTGAGACGGGAACGGTTCTGCGTCTGTGAACGCCCAAGTTACAGTTAATGTTTGGTTTACAGCTCCCCGGCATCGCTGCAGTCTTCTACTGAGACGCTCCTCTAATCTCCTTTTATCGCTTTGTCTTTCTGTAATGCTTTTGTGTCTCAGGTACGCCACTTTCAGCTGCTCTTTCTGAGGAAACATGCCATAAAAAGGTTTTTTTAATCGTGAATCACATTCAGTTCTGTAACGGATCTGAACCTCAGTCCCAACGTGCTGAAATACTATAAGATCTTAGTGGAAAGTGGAGCCGAGACTGGGAGAGGTGGTTGGTGTTATTTAAAACGAAAGCTCAGTGTGTGTGTGTGTGTGTGTGTGTGTTTGTGGGTCTGCTGCATCTGTGTGTGAAGGTAAAGGGTGTGTGTGGATGTGTCTCTCTGTGCATAACAGTGGAACAGAAGAGCTGCCATCTGGTAAAGCCGTCCACCTGCTCACACTCTGGTGGTCCTCTCCTTTCTTTGTGTGTGTGTGTGTGTGTGTGTGTGTGGGTAAGGTAGGTAGCATCTTGGTTGTCTCTTAAATCCCTGCTTCTGCCTTGGTCTGATTGAGCAGTGTGTGTGTGTGTGTGTGTGTTATTGCCACCTGCCCTGTACATTTCCCAGCATGCACTGTTGCAAAGCCGAAGCTTTGAAGGTTTAGCTTTCACACCTGTAAACTCTCGTGTATGTACGTCGGTAAACAGGTGAAACATCAGTGAGCCAAATGTGCAGAGGAAATAAAACTATGACTTCATGGACACTCAGTAAGTGTTTATGATCCAGGATGAAGAGCAGCGTCGTGCCTGAAAAGCCTCATATTAGTATTTGTTATAAACAGGTGCAGCAGCTGTTATCTGTGCTTTGGAAAGCTAAACGTGTGAATCACAGGAAAATACCCCTGAAGCACTAAAACACCCTTCAGAGTAACGGCTGGACTAATTAAATATGAGACGACTGTTTCATCACATTTCTGCCCTGCTGACACCTCATTCTTCTTCCTGAGCTCTTAGGTCTTCAGGTCAAAGGTCATGGGGATCTGGCTTTTCAGGCAGTGGCACCAGGGTGGTGGAATTCTCTTTCAAAAGCAGCTGAGACATTTTTAGACAGACAAGCTTTTAATTGATTTGCTGTTTGATGTAGTTTTCCATTGCTTTCCAGTCTTATGGTGCATTTTTATTCTCACGTTATGCTGAAGCAATAAAAATTTGACTGACTTTGTGTCACGGGGACATGAGGTGGAGAGTCTTAAAGTCATCGACAAACACAACCAAAGAATTACAAACACGCATAAATGATAACGCAACAAATGTTGCACGTGTTTGGTCCGAGGTTTTTGGTGGGAGCTCAAACTGCGGTAACTCCAGACCATCGGCAGCCACGTTGGGCTCAGCTTTGCAAAGTGTTGCTGGAAACAAATCAGTGCTGCTCAGAACCAGTCCTACAAACATGCGTCCATTTAGAAAAAATAACGAGCTCGTGTCACAATTGCGCCACCATGTGGTCAATTAGATGTGCGACCCAGTTACACATTCGCACTTTGCTTATGGCCTCACCAGCCCAAAGAGAAATCACACTGAGAAACATGCAAGCTGCAATTTCAGCTGCTGTTGATGCTCATTTAAAAAAACGAAGAGGAAGAAGAAAACAAATCAGTGCTGGGTGGGAGTGGACTACGCCGTGTTTTGGGTTTCTGGTTTGCTCTGTTAGTTTTTCCTGCAGCCTAGCAGGACCACGTTAGCCCTCCCCAAACTTCCTGTAATTGATCAGCTATCCATATATAACACACCAAAACAAAAACCCCAGAGAGCGCAGCATGGACTTTATAAAGCTGCAAAATGTCAGCCCTGTTGACATGCAGAAAAATGCAGATGTGTTGGTTACTTCATGCGTGGACACTAAAATGTTTGGCTTTGGTGCTTGTCCAGTAAACGTGTAACCTGATGGTCACATTACAGCGAGTGAAAACCCCTCAAACGTGGGTCAGTGGAGGTGAAAGTGTGTGTCCTGCCTGACTGCACTCACCTCCTCTTCGCTAACACTCTTCCTCCCACCGTGTCAGGTGAGTGCCAATCTGCACACCGCCTCTGGCGACGTCTCCATGGAATCATCCGGCACCGGTGAGCGCTTTTACATTAAATGCAAAATAAACAACCCAGGCCGCTCATTAAAAAAGCCTGACTGCTCCCGGGAGCCGCCGGTCGCTGTGAATATTTTGAAGAGGGAAACGGGGAAAATGGCCGCCTGTCAGACAGGCCTGCAATGGTGTGTTTGCCTCTTTCATTAACTGTCAGCTGTGAGTGTGAAGAAGGATTCTTTTGACACAAAGCACAGGTCAGATTATCGAAAGGCTGCTGTCATATCATCGTTTATGGCCGCACTGTGCCTGTGCTGTTGTTCTTCAAAGAAAACTGAGAATAAAAAGAGATGAAGAAGAAGATAATAAAGGAAATGCACGACAAAGAAAAAGAGAGAAGGCAGAGGAGGGGCGACCGCGAGCGCAAGACACAGAGGAAGAGGGGGGATGCTCAGTAGCCGATGATCAAATGATTCGTGACAAGTTAGCTCAGTGCACAGACCTCTGGGGTCACCCGGGAAGATAATGGGGAGGGTAAGAGCAAGGGAGGGGTCACGAAATGAGACAGAGCAGAACAAAAAAGGAAGGGAAAGGAGAATTGGAAGAGAAAGATGGGAAGATTAGCAGAGGGAGAGGAAGAACCCCAGGAAGTGACAGTCGGTACAAAAGTGGGTCGACTGAGAAAAATAACAGAACAGGAACTTCTAATAGTTTGTAACTCAATGGAAACTGTGCATTCAGAACAATCTCCGGCTGCCGGCAGCGAAGCTCGGAGACACTCGGTGATGACGTCACCCTGTTCAGCAGTTCGCTCCACTCAGAAATATCCCCACAGATATTAGATGGACTGCAGTGATTGTTTCCCACAGACCAGAGCCTCACCTTAACCCCTCCAATGCCACCAGCAGGTTCACATTTATAGTTGTAGGGACCAAATTTGGAGGCTCATGCAGCCCAGTGAAGACACATGCGTGTATTTACATGATCAGGTGCAGGTTTACCTGATGTGGTGACATGAGTATTTAAACCAGTTTATTTTTATTTTACTGAGTGAGTAAAAGGATTGTAGCTCAGAAGATACCAACCTGAGATATTTATTTACAGACCGCAAACATTCACCTTCCATAGCATAGGAAGCTAGCAGACAGCTAGCAGTTACAGCCGCCTGTGTCACCATCCGCCTGTCAGTCAAACGTTGAGCCTTTGAACAGGTGACGACACCAATCAGTTTGTGCATCAGGCTGTAAACGTGTTTATTTCTGTTGTAAAGTTTTAACATTGGAGTCTATGGGGACTGATTCACTGCTGCCTCTGCTGGACGTCAGAGGAACTGCAGGTTTGGGGCTTCATTTTTCTACCCTTGAAGTTGACCCAGTTCCCCCTTTGTTCTGCTAGTTGTGTCAAACAGAGTCATTATAACCATTATTTTTGTCAATTAAAGTCTAAAAGCGTGAATTTGTAACGAGACACTGTTGACCCGAGTGTCCTGATCTCTCCTTTGCACATATTTCAGCGCACCTTCAGCTAAAATCCAGACGCTATTGTGCCGTATACTTTCACCAAACAATCAGGAGAACTGAGCTCCCTGAGTGCTTTTCAGCGATCGGACAGAATCGGAAAATAAAGATGGCAGAGAAAGAAATTACTGCTATACGAAGAAACGGTGACAGCCCAGAAATGACAGGACGGGGAGCAGAGAGACCCGGAGAGGTGGCCTGACTCATCAGAGAGCCCATTATCTCTGTGGAAGGAAAACAGGAGATGTGTGAACAACAACAACACACAGCAGTAGGGCAGCAGAGAATCCCAGCGTTTGCCTGTGAATGTGACCTCCCTCTGTGTTGGTGGTTAACAATAACAGGTCAAGGAGAGGGTCGGCACAAACATGCCATTAGGAGGGGACGGGCAGGCTGCTTTAACAGCTAATCATCCCTCATCGTAGTTGCAGCGCGGTGGCATTTCTTCTGCTGTACAGTCGCTGCTGCGCCTGCACTTCACTCAGATCACTCGTCAGACAGTGAAAGGGGGGAAGACGGACTCGCTGAGAAGTCCGGCCTTTATGAAACGTGACGTACGGCAGCGTAACGATCTACAGCATACGTCTGAAGGGGTGATGGCGGCCTACTGTCTGTGTGCGCAAATGTAATATCCACACAGGTGCTTCTGTTACGTCTCAGTCAGTTTGAAGTGCAGGAGGAACTTTAAAAGAAATGCATGTTTAAAAAGAACAAAATCATTTTCCAGCCTCATCGGGGGGCATTAAAAGTCTACACGTCACAGAATGAAGTGACTGAAGTTTACAGAACGTTTATGCCAGATGGAATCAGCAGGAAGGACTTTGCTCTGTGAATGTTTATTACCACAGAGCTCATAAAAGATGATCAGATTCCTGAAGTGAAATTCAGTAAAAGCACAAAATGTGGTAAAAATCCTCCTCCTTCCAGCTGCTCCCTCGTCACAACAACCCTCTGCATGTCCTCCTTCACTACATCCATGAATCTTCTCTGAGCTCTTCTCCTCCCACCTGGCAGCTCCATCTCTTCCCTTGTCCATCACATCCACCCTCCCTCCTCTGCACATGTCCAAACCCTCTCAGCCTCTCCTCTCTGTCCCTCTGACGGACTCATTTCTGATCCATGCTGCTCAGTGAACATCTGAACATCTTCGGCCTCCCCCGTCTCCAAACCATCACAGCAGCTCTCACCACCATCTTTAAACCTTCTCTTTCATTCTTGCTGCTCTCCTTCTGCCCCAAACCACCCCTGACACTCATCTCCACCCTGCCTGCACTCTCTTCTTCTTCTGTCTGCATGAGCCCAGGTATTTAAACTCATCTACCTTCACTGTTTGCGTGTCTCTTTCACACACATGTATTCTGTCTTGCTTCTATGGTAGTGATGGGATTTCCAGCTCTTTCAGCTCCGAACCGGCTCTTCGGGTTGTTTTGTTGCTTTAATTAATTTATTATTAACAATAATATAAAATTATGCACAAAAGGAATTACTAATGTAAAAAAAAGTGGTTTTATTTATATATGTTTATTTATAAATATATGCGGTGGCCCCTAGAGACAAAGCACGTAAAAACTCTAGGGGCCACCGTAAATATACTTTTATTTATTCACTCCACATAAAATGTAATAAATAAATCATATAATACAAAAACCAACTATTCACATTTCAACTTTTAACTATTTAAATTTTCAGCTTTTTCCTTTTAAACAAATTTAAAGTGAAACAACACAAAACACTGCAAACCACAACACAATTAAATATAAATTACAATATGAAAACAAAAAGAAGATGCACATTCTCTGTCATATGGACCTGCATGAATAAACCTGAATCCTTTATCATCTGCAGCTGAAAATAGTTGTGGATGATTACTATACCTTTCTAATGTGGCGTTGTTGTCCCTGGCTCTCTCTCTCTCTCTCCCTCCCGCTCTGTTCCTGTGCTACTGAGTGTAACTACCGCCCCTCCCCCCTCTGCTCAGCGTAAAGCTCAAGGCTGGCGTGCGGAGTGAAGCGGGGAAAAAAGTGCAAGAGAGAGGGCGAGAGAAGGAAAAAAAACCCACGGCTCGCGATGAGCCGGCTCGCGTCGTTCACGTCAAAGATCCGTCTCTAAGAGCCATTTGGTTCGCGACCGACACATCACTATTCTATGGAAGTAAGACAGAATACATGTTCTTCCCAGAGCATGCCTCCTCCTCTCCAGGTTCTCCACCTGCTCCCTACTTTCACTACAAATCACAGTGTGGTCCACAGAGACTCCTGCCTGACATCACCTGTCCGTCACCACTGCAAATAAGAAGGAGCTCAGAGCAGATCCCTCAACTTTAACCCATCTGTCAGTCCCACCACACCGTTCACCACTGCCTCTCTGTCCTCATACACCTGCACCACCCTCACATACTTCTCTGCAGCACCACAGTTCCTCTCTTAGCAGCCAATCATCTGCTTCCTCTGATCCAAAGACACACTGAAGCTCCTTCTGACCTTCTCTAAACTTCCACCACACTCTCAAACATCTGTAGATGTGATGTTTGCTTCAACATTCTCAACATGAAGCTGCTCACTGATCATCAGCTCTCTTCTTCACCGAGCTTCAGCAGCTCTTTCTTTATCTTCAAAGTACAGCTCGTCAGATTTATCCCTCTGTGTTTACCGCAGCTGCACATCAGCCTCGCTCTTGATGTACACTTCTTCTCCATTCATCAGCTATCATCTAACTCTCCAACACCGTGTTAATCTGGTTAAAAGTCCACTGCCATATCCATACCTGCACAGGTATGTATGTCATTTGGACCAAAGCAGACATTAAACCTGCAGAAACTTGATTTTATCGGGTTTGACTGATTGAACTTAGCCTCTGTGCTTAATGTTTACTGCAATCGTGTTATTGTCTTTATGTGTTGCAGATGTTTACTTTTGCTGATTTTAATTACAATATTTGACACAAAATATGATTTCACTGTTGTATCTGTCATATCAATGAGGAGACTTTCCACTGTGCATTAATCACTTGCTCATTAGCGTATGTTGAGAACATAATTTGATCACTTGTATGCTGACTTTGGTCGTAGTGTTTGGTCTAAGGAAACTGTGAGCTGTAACATTCATATTTTAATTGTCTAGTATTTGTGTTCATGTGTGTATCGCTGCTATGTTGGTTAGCCTGAAGAAATTCTAACATCAGTTACAATTGAATGGGTTACCCGGAGAGGACCACACGTTTTCTGGATGTTAAATATTGCAAATTGCAGTTATTGTTTAATTGTTGAACTTAAAATTCAATTCAATTCAATTCAATTTTATTTATATAGCGCCAAATCACAACAAAAGTCGCCTCAAGGCGCTTCATAAATACAGAGAAAAACCCAACAATCATATGACCCCCTATGAGCAAGCACTTTGGCGACAGTGGGAAGGAAAAACTCCCTTTTAACAGGAAGAAACCTCCGGCAGAACCAGGCTCAGGGAGGGGCGGGGCCATCTGCTGTGATTGGTTGGGGTGAGAGAAGGAAGACAGGATAAAAGACATGCTGTGGAATTCACTTGTTATACAAGAAAATGTAAAATAAAAGTTAGAATTGTATGACTGTGAGGTGACATCGTGTTTGTAGATACAGGTCAGGTCGAGCTAGAGCTCCGTGTCAAAGGTCCAGTGTTTCCACTAGATGGCGAGCCTCCCAGCGTGAACTCCAGGATCCAGATCTACACAAGCAGGCAGACGGTGAGTAATTCATCTGGTTCTGGTGGGATTCCAGCAGTCATCCTGACATCAGGTGTGAAACTGCTCCAGACTTGTGACGTTGCCAACCCTGAGTTGTCTGACTGATCATTCCCTCGTCTGATCTGTTCTGGGACTTACTGACCATCGACTCATAACTCTGAGAAAGAAGTTAAGGTTGAAACCTGATCAGATACCTTTTAACCCTTTACTCACCAAGTACCGTAGAGGCCGCGTGGACTAGTTCGGTAATTTTGGCTGTAAAAGTGTCAGAAATCACGCTCTGATCTGGACCGTCGCTCTACTGCATTTCAGTCATAACCCGGCCGGTGACCTTTTGCGTTATGAACACAGAGTGACGAAGAAACATTTAATGCATCGTGGGAATCCTCCCAGAGTCTACTGCAGCATAACTAAGGGTTCCTGTAGCTGCACGGCTGTGTGACAATAACGTGATGCATTCACATTTATGTGTTTACTGGAGTTCATTACTGGGGCAGATGAGCTCAGCGGGATCACATTTCTGTCTGTGGAGAATCGATGAGGTTGAAGTTCTGCCCCTTCCTGAAGCGCTCCCCTTTATTCTGTAAACTCGATGATTATTTCAAACCCCAGCAGCAAATCAGAGACGTGTCTCTCCGACTCTTGTGTGTCACGCTCGTACAGTTTGCGTTCCTCTGGAGCATTTCATCTGCCGTGGCCGTGTATTTTCTGCAGAGCGGGCCGGCTGCTGTTAAAACATCTGTATAGTTTCTCCTGGAGCTTCGGGATCTGATCACTGAGAAATTACCAGAACAGCCTCATCATCAGCTGAGTGTGAGTGCTGAGTGCGACGCTGTGACGGTTCAGTCTGTGGAGCTGATTAACAGAAGATCAGTTACAAACACGTGTGCTGGATGATGATGATGATGGTGAAGGTTCTGTTATCAGCGCAGTAAACTGTCTTATTTCCTGTCATCTGCTGTTCCCGATGTTCACATGAAGCAGAGTGTGGGTGTTGGAGCCTTCAGCTCCTCCTCACAGCTCCAACTTCCTGCTGCTTGTTTTTTGTATAACCTGAAAAAATCCAGTACGTCTGTTATTTTTCAGTAATAAACAGTCAAACACCACAAACCTTCTGCTCGTACACTGGACGAAACAATAATAATCAGTAATGAAACCCGCCAGAGCTGCCTACCGTCACACAGACCTCGAAATCAAATCCTGCCACAGAAATCTGTCGTATTTCAGTCTGAAGTCTTTAAAAACTGTCAGAAACTTCGCTGCTCAGTCAATTTATCTTTATTTGCTTTTTTGTTTTTACCTGGAGGTCAGTTGAGATCAAGTCTCTTACAAGACAGACCTGACCGAGGTATCAGCAGCCATCCAAACAAAGTAAAATGCAGTCTACACGACATGACGCACAACGACAGCAACAGCAGGAACACGGTGATCTCCAGACGCAGCGCATTGTTCAGGAAGAAGAAAAATGTGCTCCAGGGCCGGCAGGAGGAAGAAAACTTTGGCTGGAAGCAAAGACTCCTCATCCCTGGTAGCAGATTTTGAGTTTCATTACGGTGCTATGCAGTGGAGTGTGGTCAGGCTGACCGAGCCCATTAGCCTTTCTGAAACAGGAGCGTGAAGTCCTGCCAGAAGCAACAGAGCCAAGTAAGACCAGATGTAGAGAAAGTTATCTGCCAGAGCGCACTGCTGCCTACAGCAGGAGCTCCTGCAGCACACTGCACACTTCTGCAGCTGATGTAAACACACAAACTAGGATCTATTAATACTTTTGGGTTTGATTCCATTATGAGGCTGTCGTTAGATTTTATTTATGTTTTACTTTTATTTTTAAGTTTTAATCACCGCTGTCCGGAGGTGTATTTGTTTTTGCATGTATATATTAGTGTTGGGGTGGCCGTGGGAGAGGTGCTGCAGAGGTGGAGGTATGCACTAAGAAGGGAGGTGATGATTAGAGAGCAGCAGTGTGGCTCTAAGACAGCATACATGTGTGTGAATGAGAGGTGGGAAGGCGAGCACGCGAGAAGTAGATGACTATCGACTGTGCACAAGAGAAGTTAAGGAGAGAAAGCAGGCAGGGTGGAGATGAAAGGGAAGGTTTAAAGATGGCGGTGAGAGCTGCTGAAGACGTTCAGATGTTCCCTGTCAGAGGGACAGCGAGAGGGAGGGTGGATATGCTGGACAAATGATGGTGAAGATGGAGCTGCCAGTCAGGAGGGGAAGAATGGATGTAGTGAAGGACATGCAGAGGGTTGGTGTGACGGAGGAGGATGCTGGGATAGGAGGAGGTGGAGGCCGATGATCTGCTGTGGCGAAGGAGCAGCTGGAAGAAGAACAATTCGTTTTTCATCTGAATTGGATAAAAAGTTTGTGGAAAATGGTGCCTGTGATTTTTTTCCTGTAACTAAGCGGTGCTACATGAGTCACTGTTGTTTATTCCAAGCAGCGAGGAATCTAATCGCTGTTTGTGAACGCTGTGCAGTCTGTATTAAAGAACAGCGTCGGGGCGAGCGGTCGCTGTAACAGTTAATCAGCATTTTGAACGCAGAGGTCTCGGCCATTTCCCCGTCTCTGAATGTATCTGCAGCTTTGGCCTTCCCCTGTTTGGCCTTTAATTCCTACCATCATTTTGCATCAATTGGCTCAGTAGATTGAGCAATTATGTGCTTGAAGATAAAAGCCTCTGCAGTACAGAGTGGTTCTTCTTTTTAACCCATCGCTGATGTAAACAAACAGAACACCTCTTTTTGTCTGAGCTGTCATACGACGTGGTTACCCAGCTCCTCTCTGTGAACTTACATGCAAAGCAGTAAGTCAAAACTAACAATCTGAGGATTTCTGAAATCCACAGGACATCAAAGAAACGCTGCAGCTGTGCAGAGATTTGTGTGGCTGTTGTTTAGCAGATGCGTTCCCGCGGCTCATAACGAGCATCAGAGCGGCGTAGTGAGGGTTAGAGTTGTTCCGAGCGTGGCGTTAATGCATGCCGAGGCCTGATGCAGAATACAGAGTTTCCAGGATGATTTGAATGGAACGTGGAGGAACTGCGAGGGGATAGGGAGCGTGGGGGTGATGGTGCACAGCCCAGAGTTGACTTCAGGGGAAAGGGAGCTTGTTCCTGGGAAGCAACAGAGCACATCTAAGAAAGCGCAGCGTGTGTTTGCACAGCGGTCTGTGTACCTCGCCGAAATCTCTTCCTCTCCATCTCTGTCCCCCCGCTGGCCTCTGGACGTGCCGGCGTCTATCAAAGACGAACCGTCAAAGGCTTTGAAAGATTTTCCACTCTGTCTTTTTCTGCCCCCCCCCCTTTGAATCAATGGGTGTCGTGTCTCAGAGACAGTCGGTCAACAAATGCAGATGATGTAAAGGGAGCGATGGGGCAGAAAAGAGAGAGAGTGCAGGTTTAAAAAGATAGTGCACTGCAACATTTGGCAAGATGACTGAAACGAGGCCGTCTCATTGCCAGAAATATTAAATAAGATCAACTTTAAGTGGATTTTAATTCAGAGGATAAAGTGCAGACGTTCAGCTTCGACAGAAGTAGTGCATGAACTTTTTTGTGTTTTTAAACACACTCCTTCATTTTCAGAGGCCAAAAATGAATTCAGTTCAGTAGTCTCCTGTAAGGTGCAGTAGACCCCACAATGTTACAGAGATTATGTCCACATGAGGTTTGTTCCTCTGTTATTAGACGATACATGATGCAGATCAACGATGTGGAGCTGATTCCAAGAGGCGAACTTGGAAGAGCACAAGCAAAGGAGGCATAGTTAGGCTGGAAAACCACAATAAACCAACGAGTGAGCAGAAACTTTGGAACGCAGCAGCTCAAAGCCCGAAAGACCGGAGAAGACAGCTGAAGTGCACGATGACAACGTTTGTACTGTGGTTCAGAAAAACGGCTTAAACTGCAAACACGACTCAGCAGTTACTCGAGGCCCAGAAATGTGAGATGCAAGACAAAACTGACGGCAGACACCCAAAGCAAGCAGCAGCTGAAGGTGCTGCATTAACGACCTGCAGAGCATCTCTGGGAGGAAACAGCATCTGTCCATGAGCTCCAGACTTCATCACGGACTGCAAAGGATTTTACTTTGTCCAATTATGTTTGAACCTCTGAAAGTGGAAAAAAAGTGTAAAAATCCTCAAAGTGTGCATTTTAATCACATTTTGATTGATCTGAAATCCACTGTGTTGGTGTACAGAGGAAAAATTACCCCAAAAATGATTGTAGATGATTTTTATGAAAAAAGATCGAACAACTACAAAAGCTGTGAGGTTTAAAGAGCAAAATAGAAGATTTAGCGGGAGAAGGGGAATTTAATTGACCCAAAGGAGCGAAAGGTGCTGGACGGTGGTGAAAAGAACAGATGTGCGAGGCTGTAACATTATTTTCAGGCTCTGATTTTTAGTCCAGAGACGGCTGAGCTGAAGCTCCCCTCAGGCTTCAGCATCTTTTCATTTTAGGAATTCCCTTCCAGCAGTTGATACAATTTAACAAACATTTAACCAGGTTTTCTTTTCTAACCGCGTTCATTTCCAAATGAACCTTTAACTTTGCAGGTTAGCTGCATAAATTAATTGGACGTTAATTTCCTCTGTCTGCATGCAGACGTCTCTGATCTGTGAGATTAAAGCAGAGATGATCTCTGAGGTTTGGGGCAGTCAATTTAACACAAACATTGAGAGCGAAATCATATCAAAATGGAAAATCTGAAGCTGATTAATGGATGTCGAGGTGTTTCTTCCTGGAAATTAGACGGGACATCAGGGAGCGTTTTTCTGATCATTTTCCGTATTTGATCTTTAATCAGGAGAAAACGTGTGATCCTGGAAGTGCTCGAGGCCTCAAAGAAACGAGCAAAGAGCTTAGCCCACGGCTCCGGATGCTTTGAATACTTTTTAAGCACCGCTTAATTATTTGTACTGGATATAGTACAGCTGTCCATTTTATACTCGGGTGTTGTAGACTAGTGGAAGTCTACAACATGTCAGAAATGGCTCTGACTGGGCACTTTCGAGACAGACAACGATTTGAAAATGTTCAGGAGAAAAAATCTGCCAGACTTTCAGAAAGGCTGAAGAGTTATTGCTCCAGAAACTGAGCAGAAAGTCATTAAATATAAAGAACTGGGGGTGGCTCAAGACTTCTGCACACAGCAGCATAATAATTAGAAAAACAGAAACTAAATGAACTGAAATGAGCCATCCTGCTTTGGAAAGTAACATAAATTAAACCGAGCTAAAAACAGAATCAGCAATTGTGAGTCATAACAGGAAATAAGATTTTACCTCCTCGCTGCTGGACGGTGAGCAGCCAAATGACCCGGGTTTGCATCATTTAGGACATCACGTCTTACCCTCAGGTTCTTTTTCTGCTTCCTCTCTTACAATGGCAATAAAGTGCTATTCTATTCTATTCTATTTTATTCTATACCTCCACTTGCTCCTTAGATTTTGGCACTGAAAAACCACACCAGAGGGAAACACACAGTAACGTATGCACTGAGGGTGAGAATGAGCTGACGTTGAACAGACTCCCAGGATCCGGACAATTACTGACATATAAACCAACACAGAGCAAACATCCAGTTTATTCTACTTCAGGAAAATCAGAGCAAAGAATGAAAGAAGGAAAAAACTGTTCACGCTAAGTTAACCGACATGTTAAACAGCAAACGCCGAGTTCACTTTAAAATTCTGCTGATGAATAATTCATTCGCCTCTCACCAGAAAGAGAGCTTCCTTCCTGTAAAGAGGTTGAATGCACTCAGATTCTGTATCGATATACTCTTTTGGTGCGCTTCATTGTGAATCAGCCTTTACATCAGCTTCTTATGCAACCACCTTTTGTGCTGCTCTATTAAACTCAGATGAACACATTTCCTCATCTTTTCTGCCAGTTCCTGTGTGTGTGTGTGTGTGTGTGTAATTAGTTTGGTATAGGGGTTATCAAACGGGCGCCTCCCAACACAGATGTTTCGTTAAATTAAACCCACGGCACCTCCACGAGAGCGGAGCAGTAAATTCTGATAAAAGCGCATCGCTGCCACTTAACTGCACTGAGACTGTGCAGCACTTGGACTCTCTGTGCGCTGTAGTGTCATTATGGTTCATTAGTCGTACTAAGGAGGAACTGCAGTGTTATGATAAAGTAAGTGTTGTACAGCCTCATTAATATTGCTCTGCTTTCACTAACTGTCCCCTGTATGAGCTTTATTATTATAGGATACTCATAAATATACATAGAATAGTGTCTTCCAACAAACAGATATATTCTCATAAACTTATGTATTTTTAATACATTAATAATAAGAGCAGGTTTGTGGTTTTTGGTAGCGACCATGTTCCCCCACCATATTTGAACAGAGTAGCATATCCTCAGCCTCAGTATCACTGTCATCAGTCAGACGTGAGCTTCTCTGCTTCACTGACTTCTCTCAGACTCCTCCAGAGTAATGAAGGTGGGCACTCGTCACCCAGCTGAGGTAAACGGTGAACTGATAGCTCGAGCTGCAGCTGTTAAAGGGCCTCTAAATGTTTTTGATCTCAGTTGGCCGACTAAAACATGTTTGTCCCATAGCAGCCACCATAGGACCACACAACACAGCTGATTCCATTCTGCTGTAACTGTAACATTAAAAGATGATTTGGTTCCATTTTTTTTAAATTTTCTTGCTTTGCTCTGTTGATTGTCACTTTGCTTTCATGTATTATTGTTTCTATTCTTCCTATGAGTATAATCCATGTCCCAGCTTTAATTTCAGTGCAGTACTGCGGATATTGCACACAATCGATTTGCTTTGACCTAAGAACAAACACCCAGAGAAAATCCTGTAAAAATAACTGTTACCAGGTCAGAGACAGGCTCGGCCGACTCGCCGTTAGCAAAGCTGCATTTCTGCTGACGTTCCCCCACAGACTAGGAACCCTTAGAGGACCGGGCTCCAAATGAAACTCTAGGAAAACTATTTCGTCCCCTCAGAACAGATTCAGGTGGAAGCTGTAAAGTCCCGACAGCTGAACAGACACATCTTCAGCACAGACACAAATTTAGCTGCCAGAAACACCCGAGAGGAGGAAACTGACGTCCACTGATGGTCGCTGCTGCTGCTGAGCAGGACCGCATTAGCACAGCTTGGCCTCCTGCAGTGATGCTGTAATGGAAACACATGTCATCGCGGCACGGCTCAGTGTGGCGTGGCTAAATCAGACCGACCTGGGCAGGCTGGAAATCCTTTTTATGACTAAAAAGGATTTCCAGGACATCATGCTTGTACAATTTATTGTACAAGCATGAGAGTTGTTGATCTTCATATCTAACCTTTGATGAGAAAACAATTGAGTCTGTTCTCCTTTAAAACCAAAGTTTTCAGGTGTTCGAGGTCTGGTTTGTAACTCAAGTATATTTCAGTCATCAGAAATAATAGAGGAAAAAAGCGACACTTCCATCGTTCGATCTGGGATCCGGTCAGCTTAGAGACTCTGACAAGCTGATTATTTTAATAATCCAGTAATCTGATAAGAAATACCTTTGTCATATTAATCAGCAATAATAAATATTCAAAAGAAAACAAACACATCTTTCAAAATAAACTGCTCACTGGTTTCCATTTGAGAAACTGGTTCTACCTGCAAACAGCATCTGTCGAAAAAAAAAACTAAACTAAAACCTTTGATTGTATTTGAAAATTAGATTTTTTATATTTAACAATATATAAATAGTCTCGGGTCCAGTCAAAGGTCAAAGTCAGTGTAGATTACGTATATATCTTATTTTATTTAAGGCATGAAAACATCTTGACATTATTATGAGACCAATTTTTGCACTGCTGAAAACATTAATTATTATTAATAATAATTTATTGTCCAAACCAACAACCCTCAGATTAGAGTGGCTCAGAGTTTATTGGCTTGTGAAAAAAACTTAATGCCGTTTAATTAAAACAATATTGATTTATTTGAAAGGATGGAATCAAATATTTAAACCCGGGACGTCCAGAATTACATCCTCGTGCTTTATGGACTGTGGTGTAGCTCCAAAGGCTACATTTTCCAAAATGTGACAGTGTTGAGTTTTCCCACCGTGACTGTGGAAAAACGACTGACGTGGAAGTGTTTGAGCTCCTGTTGTTTGAGCTCCTGCATCCTCCGTCCTCATTCTTGTATTTTCAAAATAAACTGATAAACAGAAAATATGAAACTATATGTTTTTAATTTCTTGGGTCCCTTTAATAACTGTAGCTGTAATGTGATTACTGAATTTAGTAACCTGACAGGTTACATTTCTGCATTTAAAAAACGTGTGATTGCAATAATGTGTTACGTCCAACACTGATCCAGAGTTGTGCTCGAGTGGGAAAATGTGCTGACCTCAGCCGAGCAACCACGCGCTGACTGTCGTGGTGATTTTTCAGAAATGTCTCTGAAATGTCATTTTTCACCTCAGGTCTGCGGCGATGTCAGAAAAAAAGTTTAGAGAAATCAATGCTGCTTTTCCAGCAGCCAGCCTGCAACACGAGCATCAACTTTGGCAATTCACCTTGAAAAGCACACAGGTGTGTGTGTGTGTGTGTAGAAGGCTTGATGCCAAACAACAAAGCACCAGAGAGAGATTCAGGGTCAAAGAGACAGGACGGGTCCTGCTCTCCTCTGAGAGCAAAGACAGAAAGCTGGACAGACAGATGGAGATGGACGGGGAGCAGGCGAGGTAACGGGGTTGGAGGCTGAACAGGCAAAAATGAGCAACCTATCTCCTCTGCAACAGCTGTCTAACATCTGCTGCGTGCCAATCAGAGCGCTGGGAACACGAGAGCTGTAGAGCAGACGAGGAGAAAGTGGGAGAGAAGAGAAGAAGAATGCTTGAATTTGCCTGATGGGATTGTGAGTGGGTTGGAGAGTCGGAGAGAGACGGCAGCGAAGCAGGATGCATGAGAGTGATGGCAGAGAAGTGAATGAGTGGAGGTGGAAGAGAAGGGATATTGTGAATGAGAAGAGAGAGGGAAAGAGAGAGAAATGCATTATTGAGAGCGCTGCAAAGAGAGGGAGAAGACTCTGATGAGAGGATAAGTCTCCAGAGCAGTAAACTTAATTAAAGAGTTTCTTTTTTTTCTGGCAGACTGACATTGAACACTGGTGGATGAGGCGAGAGGAGTGAAGTGAGGGGAAATGGGCAGGAGGCCTAGAAAGACTTAAAAAAGTTAGCAAAAGTGAAAGATACTGAGCCAAAAACAAAGTTTACCCTCAGATGAAAGGTGCAGGTGAAAAATGGTCCTGGAAACATATCTGCACATCTCATGTTAGTCAGGAGGAGTTACAGAGAGGAAGGAGGAGTTACAGAGAGGAGGGAGGAGTTACAGAGAGGGAGGAGGAGTTACAGAGAGGAGGGAGGAGTTACAGACAGGAAGGAGGAGTTACAGAGAGGGAGGAGGAGTTACAGAGAAGAGGGAGGAGTTACAGACAGGAAGGAGGAGTTACAGAGAGGGGGGAGGAGTTACAGAGAAGAGGGAGGAGTTACAGACAGGAAGGAGGAGTTACAGAGAAGAGGGAGGAGTTACAGACAGGAAGGAGGAGTTACAGAGAGGGAGGAGGAGTTACAGAGAAGAGGGAGGAGTCACAGACAGGAAGGAGGAGTTACAGAGAGGGGGGAGGAGTTACCGAGAGGAGGAGGTCGATGTGTTGAACACGTGGACACAGTTTCACATCCTTCAGTTTCACCGCTGTGGAAAAAAGTCACATTAAATGAAATTTAATGGGGGGAAATGCAGATGTTTCCACATGCAGTGCTCGATGATGCACCTGTTCATCTGCTCCTCAGCACACATATCTAATCAGCCAATCACATGGCAGCAACAAGACACGGTCCAGACCCTCTGCTGAAATCAAATCGAGCATCAGACGGTGGAAGAAAGGTGGTTTTAGGTGACCCACCGAGCATCGTTTAAACGCCGCAGCCTCCCTGAGTATTGCTGCTGACCACGCCTCTTCCTTTATCAGCACAGTGTACCATCTCCAACTGACACTGTACTCAGATGACCTCTCAGCACATCTCAGTCCAGGATGTGGTGAAATAAGCCAATCACTTGACGTGATGTCGTCATGTCAACATGAATGCTTCTTTTACTCGTGAACAAATCACATTTTTCTGAGCAGTGAAATCACTGTTTCATTTCCTTTTTTGAGTAACAACCTCAGCACTGCCTGCTGCTGCATCCCAGGAACGAGCTTCAGGTTGGAGGACAAGTTGTTTGATGCGCTGGAGATCAGGATGAAGCTGCCGATCACCATGAACCTACCTCTTATTTCCTTCAGTTAAAGTCCTCCATACTTTCACTGACGCTCTCAGAGGAGAAAGTTAAACGTGTGTACGAGGACAAACAGTATTTAAATGAGCGCTGTGATCTCTGTGGGTGATGCATAAACCAGGGGAAGAAAAATAAGCATGGCCTCCACCCTCACATACAGACGCCTCCTGTTTGCTCTTCGCTGAGCAAACACTCGGAGAAACGGAGAAACTGCCGCGTGCTTTTTTTGTCATGCATATGAAAGGTGATAATCCCTTTAACTGTGACATGATTGGTATTTCCATAAAGATTACAAAACCTCTGCAAAGCAAGCAGTGCTGCAGATTTTTCCCCTTTTGGAGCATCTGGAGGCCAAAGTAAGACAAATGCGGGATGATTTTACTGCCAGCACAGCATCTCTCAGGGGTAACGCACCTGCCTGCTCAGTCAATATGGGCTCGGGTATTAAAGATCCAAATCTCCTGCACATGATTTTCTTCGGCATGTCCAGAGTTTATGATTCGTATTTGTGCTGGTTTTGTCATGACAGTGGAGCCTGCACGTTATGAGGCAGGATTAGTGTTTTGTCGAGCAGTCTCGGGGTGCAGTCCATTCACCCTTAATAACCTCTGTTAAAGAAGCGAGCTCTGCCACGGTTACGGCTGAACTGACTGAAGACGCTGCTTTTAGTATAACACGTGAACGCTTCATCAGTTTGATACAGTTTCTGTTGTTCCCAACACAATGTTCAACTGAAGTGATGCTTTCACATCCACATCGACTCATCATAGCTCATAATAATTAAATGCAAGTCTGTTATAAATGACAGACCCACTGCTGGGTTTATACACATAAACAAAATCCACCCAGTTTCCACTCAGCAGAAACTAAGCCATTCATTTTTTGCATCTTGTAGTTAGAGTTATCTGAATCATACAAAACATGTTCAAGATAAACATTAGTCATATTAGCGCTGATCTCTAAAAGCTGCAAGCTTTCCGATGGCCAGCAGGGGGCGCCTCTGGTTGTAAAGAGGTGAGGCGTAACCATCCATAACAAGGCGATTCTGATCCACCTTCATCTGTGACTATCGTCTTTATTAAAGTCCAGTAGAAAGTAGAAAGCTTTACCAAACTCAGCTTTCAGTTTCAATTTAATGTTATTTGCATAGCAACAAATCACATCAACAGCAGCTTTAAGGCACTTTATATTGAGACCCTATATGCAGAGAAAAGCCCAACAACCGGTTGGGGTTGAGGGGAGAAAGACAGGACAAAGACGCTGCTGAAGAGAGCCAGAGATTGATAATAATTATTATAATAATTATTCATTCAAAAACAGAACTCAGATTTGTGTCACTCGGCATCAGAGCCAGGCTATGCTAAATTTCTTTGGGGTCAGTGGCCGAGTTCCTCCACTAAATAAAAATCAAACTGGGAGGCAGCTCTGTCGCAGGGTGGAGGAGTTCCAGCTCCATCAGGGAGGCACAAGTTTGCCACCGCTGTCTGGACCTGCTCCAGAACCTGACCTGCAGGTGACTTGGGCCAAACTTAATGCAGCTCTGTTCATTGCTGGATGTTTGCAACGTTTGATCAGCATCATAAGCTGTTTTTAGACGGATATTTCCTATTTAGTCTGTTTTGCTGGGTTTGTTTGTTTTCAGGTGCTTCTTCCATCTGCTTTTTTGATGAGGTCAGAGCTTTCGCAGCCTGAGGGTTGAAACGTGGGGTTTATGCAGGAAAATGAGTTTTTGAGTTACAGGCTGTAGTTTAAGTGTTCGGGGGCTTCATCCTGTCCCTGATCAGTCTTAGACTTTAGTGTCTTGCTCCTGTTCAGTTTAGTAAACTGTTCTGTCCCAGATTGATGTGTTTTAGTGCTCAAACTGAAATCTATCAGAGTGACCCAACATTTTTAAACTGTGTCCTCACTGCTGCACAGCTGACACGTCTGCTTCTTGTGTGGAGCGGTACAGCTGAGAAAACTTCTCCTCCACCCTGTTGATCACTTTCTGGGAGTTTGGAAAATTAAAGAGGACCAATGGGAAGCCTGTCACTTCTCCGGTTTGAAATTACTCTCATTTAATCCACTTTTCTGAGAGATTTTACCTACATCAGCTTTTAATGAATATTTGAGAGGAAAAAAGCGTTTCACTCAAAATCTAATAACCTCAATGAAGCCATAAATCTGAGTAACTGTTTTGGTGACTCTGGGGGCCTCACAGTTGCTAGACTGGCACATTGTTCCTTTTAATTGGAGTAACTCCAGATTTTAATTAGCCAAAGTCTTGCTAGGCTTGCACAAAGTCTCTCACCTATGAGTCTAATTACACCATGTCTCGCTCCAGGCAGTGTTCAACTTAAATACAGAACACGGTGGGGGGGTTAACAAATAGTTCCCAGATCGTTTTGGCATAAAACTCTGAAAAAACTGTGTTGAAGTCATCTGTGACTGCAGGAGTGATGCAGTCTGATCGCACATAAAAAACTCCTCGGAGCAAAGGGAGCAGGAGCCGATGAGCGATGGGAAGGTTCGGCACCGGAGGTTTGCTCCTGAAATGCTTGAATGTCAAATAATTTATCATAAGAATAATAATGGTAATAACATTAACAAAATGGGCACGGAGTCACTTTAATTAAAGGTCAGAAAATAGAGCAAGTACAATCATATAAATATCTTGGGACCATAATCAATGAAAAACTGAACTTTGATCAAAATTGCAAATGAGTTTGTAAAAAGGGTCACCAGCACCTTTATTGTCTTAGGAAACTTGCTCATTTCCACATTGACCAAAACATTTTAACTTTGTTTTATCGTTCTTTTATTGAGTCTGTTTTATCCTTTTGTTTGGTGGCATGGTTCGGTCAGACCTCTGTCACAGAGAAAAACTCTCTAAATCAGATAGTGAGATGGTCCAGTCGTCTGATAGGTGAGCCACGGTCTTGTTTAGCCTCCCTGTACTCTAAGCAGGTACAGAGGATGGCTTTATCAATCCTTAAAAATGGTTCCCATCCTCTAAGGGGTGAATTTCAGCTTCTTCCCTCAGGACGGAGGTTTCTATTGCCGAGATGCAGGACAAAGCGTTATAAAAATAGCTTTGTCCCCGTTGCTGTCACTGAATTAAATAAGAACTGTTTTTGATTCGAAATATTAAAATTACTATATATGTGCCACAGTGAGGTTTATATCTTTACTAGGTATGTGTGTTTTTAAAGGGATGCCAAATGCTGTCATTTTTTCTGTAAAGCAAATTTACCTTGCCTATGGGTATAAATAAAGTTACCTTGACCTTGACCTTGTGTATCCATAAAATCAAGGGAACAAAAGGATAACAAATGTAGTTTAAAAGTAAAAACAAAAACATTTTTTTATGTTTTGCTGCCTCAGGACGATGCCCACATGCTGCAGTCAGAAAAACTGCATCTCCTGGTTATTTAAAGCAGCGAGCTGTGGTCACACGGCCTGTGACACAGACAAAGATGGAGCGAGTGTGTGGTGGCAACCCCGAATCCCAGCAGAAAACCAGTCACACTGAAAACACAGCAGCTTAGCTGATGCAGTATTATGGTGTAAATGATTCTCAAATATTATCATTTTGCCAAAGTTTCCTTCAGTACTTGTTAAAAGAACTTTGTGGGCACCAAAAGTCGTTGATCCGGAGACCAGAATCAGAAGGTTTTGGGCAGCTCGGCTGTAACCGGCGGCTGTTGAGCTGTCTGGATTCATCTGTCTCATTAGTCCGAGCCGGGGACGATGGGCTGCTTTCCAGTGTCATCACGTGACTGTCCCACATGGCGTGTCGGCACCTACAGCAGCATAAAGCCATCATACGGAGGCTTCTCTGAAACATTAAGTATAAATACACGTTTCTGGCTGTGACGTAGCGTCCTCGTCACTCATTTGAACAGTTCTGCCAGTGCATATGTTCACAAAAGTATAAATTACTGTTGTTCAGCGTTTTTTAGAGCCAACATCCTCTCAAACAGCTGAGCTCCGTCAACTCTGAACACACAAGCAACACAGAGCCGAACACACAATGGCAGTCCGACCCAAAGAGTGTGTTGGTAATTATAGTGATACAGGCTTGTAACAAATGTCAGATAAGGTGGGCTTTATCACATCTGTTATTAATTGGATTTTATTTGAGCATAAAAGCTCTGTCTGTAACCTTGAGCACTTTCATTTCAGTCTTATTTGAGTGGAAGTGACAGAAAATGTAAAAGTTATCAAATGTTTCCACAAAATAAAAGTGTGAAAAATAACTATAGATGCTATCAGTTACACTACTCAAAAATCTGAATAAGACAAAGTAAAAAAAGAAATCATAGTCGGTAGAGTAAGCTGCAGTCGCTCTTTCTCTGATGATGAGACTTACAGTGGCCGAGCTTATTTCCTCAGGTACATGGATCCAGCATCTCGGAGCTCTGACTGCAGATCCTTCAGTTTTCCTCTGCTACCCTGCGATGTGCTGCTCTGTCGATCAAACCCACATTCTTTGCAGCAGGCTGGGTACGACCCAAAGGGAAACTGGCTGATGGAATCTGTGGCGTGGGTGTGGTCTCTGGCCGGCTGCAGAGGAGGGGTGGCGCAGCGAGCTCCCGGGCCGGCGTAGGGGCGGGGCGAACAGGTGTGCTGGGATGTGAATGTGATTGTGACTCTTATATGTTCACAGTGACAGTCAGAGTGGAGGAGAGCGGACGTGACAGCGGAGCGGGACTGTCTGTGTCCCACTGTGAAACCACAGTAAAACCAGTAAAACCGAATGTCAAAATAAAGAAGTGCCGTCACCACGTCCGTGTCTTGTCCAACTTCACAGAATCCAACAACAAGCATCTCAGTCCCTCGCTCTTTCTGTGAAACACATGATGCACAGTCTTTATTCATGACCTGCACCATTCAACAGATTTGCCTCGGATCATTTGGACACTTGAAGAGGTCCCAGTCACACGGACCCAGAGACTGGTCAGCAACCATCTGGAAACCACTGGTCACTGTGGGAAAAGGAGTGTTCTGCAGCTGCAGGCCACTGGTGGACATTGTTGGCAGTTATTAGTCGTTTCGCGGTGGAAGAGTGGGAGACCACTCACCTTCAAACTAAAAGCTGTTCCTTTTGCTTGTAGCAGTAAGATGCAACTTTTACTTTGAAGGTGAATGTTTTCCATTTTCATACAGTTTTAAAGTTTTACCGCAGCTCAGAGCATGTAAACTGCGGGTGACCATGGCAACCTGCTAGCAATCAAAGCAATAGCAAGGTTTGTGGTGCAGCACAATCTTTGCAACTAATTTCACCCAGCAGCAATTCGCCTGCTGGTCCGGGAGCACACATTTCCTTAGCGACGGGTGGTTGCCAGGGGTCATCAGCTGGTCTCCGGGCCTGTAACTGAGGCCAAAACTTTTACTGAGGGATTTTATAAAAGCAGTCAAGCTGAGAGCGCCCCACAGGTGCACGAGGAGATGACTTTGAAGTAAAGATCAGTGAAATTTATGGTTTTAGGCGAGGTTCAGGGAACTTTTTCATGTGACTCAGTTGAATCTATATCAGCCTGATGGTTTTTAACTAGTTACTTATTAATGCTCAGTCTGCGGTTAAAAAAACTCAATGCATGAGCTGCAGTTTTTGGTCGAGTCAGCTAAAATGCGGGTAAACATGGACACGGTATTTTTGTTTTTTCTCTTAGCCTCGCTGACCTTTAAATGCCATAAACATTTGGAAAGTCTTCACACTACCTGGTGATATATAACCACCCCATAAATATTGTCTTGCTGTAACCAATATCACATTCTGCCCCCCAGAGATATATCCAGTGTACGCTGCAGCAAACAGAGCTACGAAATCCTTATTTACAGCCTCGTCTTAAACTCTATTTCATTATTGCTGTCACAGATATTTAGATTGTGAAGCAGACATATTTATGGACCGCCACCACAAAACTAGGTGTGGAAACAATCTGTGGAATTGCTATTCGGAGCACATTTGCAGATGTACTTGATTATCCGACCACAGAGCACGTTGTTCTAAAAGCTGCCTCCCCTCCCTGCGATTGCCTCATATTTGGCGTGACTGTTGAGCTGCGTAGTGAAAACCTTTGCATTACTAAGTGGCTACTTCCTGAAAGTAGTTCCACGTGTATTCGAGCCTTGGGGACACATTCAGACAGCGTTAATACCAACGAGCTCCTCCTCATTTCCATCAAGGTCATCGAGGCCAAAGACTAAACCGCGCTGTCCCTGAAGTTTTCTCCAACTGTTGTCGAGTTCTTGCAGGGCTGGGGGGCATTCGGGGAGTTTTTCGACAACACGCCAGCCTCTCTTGATGCCGTGCCAGCATCGCTTAGACCCAGCCTGGCTGTGACATTCCTCCTGGCAGAGAGACTGTGACTCGGGCAAGATTTTCAAACATTTTTCAAAGCCCCAATGAGCAAAATTATGGCTAATTAGTCACCAGGCTGCCATGGTTTATTAGGAGTGACAATGGCACATCTATAGCTGACAGCACATGTCTCTCGCCCTCCATCTCTCTGTACATCTCTTGCTTGCGGCCGTCAGCGGTGTTGTTACAGGAATGGAAGACATTATTGAAATAAATAATTCAGCATCACATCTGTTATCTATTCACAGTAAACATTTCTGTCA
Organism: Perissodus microlepis; assembly: GCF_051167445.1. Classification (NCBI taxonomy): domain Eukaryota; kingdom Metazoa; phylum Chordata; class Actinopteri; order Cichliformes; family Cichlidae; genus Perissodus; species Perissodus microlepis. The sequence continues at coordinate 36,623,449 of NC_140465.1, forward strand.
TCAGCACTGAGACGTGTGAGGCTCATCTGTCAGCACCTTTGACAGTCTCATAATTTTGTGCTGAGTGTACAGCAGCGCCAGCCACTGCGATGAGTACGTTTCTCTGCATTCCCGCTCTACAGAGCTTGTTTAGCTCACTGCGTTCAGCCGCGACGATGACTCTCAGAAAGTTCTCAACAACTCAAAAAGTGAACAGGAATGAGGTCCGGTGTATCTCTGCCAGGTAAAGCTACCATCTGATAAATTAACTACGGCTATGCAGAAGCATGTGACAGCAGTTTGGGGCTGTAGTTTAATGGCTCACCGTAAAAATCAAAGTGTATTTTTGGTTTAAACGCCCTTTTCTAGCTCTTATTTCCACCGATTTCAGCAGCATTACCAGAGTGATGCTCGGACTTTATTTCAAAGAATTCCATGTTTTACGTGGCCCGTCAGGATGTGCACTTCCTTTGTCTCCCTCATTCCTCTGTGCCTCTCTTATCCCTCACTATCCTTCTCCAGGCCCTTATAAAAACCATATTAGCTGGATGTCAGCAGCAGCACCAGCCTTTGGCGACATGCACGGGGCTAAGGGACCTTAATTAAGAGACCCATTTATGGCTCCTCATGCCGGAATGGCAAAGCTGCAGCTTTCAGTTTTGACACAGCTCTGCCTGTCTGTTTGAGTGGCTGCCTGTCTCTCCCCATCTGTCTTCTCTTGCCATATTGTTCTTGAGGGCCTGCCTGACCTTATGAGAGGCTGTAATGAGGAGGAGAGCGAGGCTTACACTGAATGATATACTGTGGCAGGATAAGAGTCGTACTGAGCTTTGAAAGAGAAACTCTCATGCCAGTAAAACTGTGGCAGCGTGAATAGTTATGATGTGAAAATGGCATCGGTGACTGCAGGAAACTGTTTAGCATAAACTCGGCGTGGTGGCACGTTGACTGAAGGAAGGCTCACTAAGACATGACGTGTCGGTTATCACGTAAAACATTCTTAGTAAAGCGTTAGGCTAAAGTTGCTAGTAATATACTAAACCAGTTAAACAAATAGATTACATCAGGTCACAAGGCCTCAGTCTTCGAGGCCTAAAGACGGGTCAGCAGTCATCAGGCGACTGGAGGTTGACGTGTCTGAAAACTCACTAAGTGGTAGTGAAGGTGGAAAAAATGTCACATAAACCAGAAAAGGAGAACGATCACAGTGAGAGTAAAAGTGTGCAAACAGCATGTTTTTTTTTACTGTTTCTGGTTTGAGCTGCACTTTTGACAGTTCACTACTGCTTAGTGAGACCAAAGGTTTTTGTACCATATACGTCTTTGCAAACAGTTTCATCTAGAGACTGCCAGTAACCACTTTCCTATCGGTTGGAAAGTGGTTGAACTAATTGATCTAATTAATTCTTATACTGAATTTCCTGGAGGAACCCACCCTAGGGATTAATGAAGTTCTATCTAATCTAATCCAATCTAATTGCCACGTGACACAGACCTGGATAAGCAGAAGAAAATGGACTGATGGTTAAAACCCACGCAGGTTCAAAGGGATACATACACGCTAAAACGTGTACATATAACTGCACTAGTGTTTGGTTAAATGGCCCTTAGCAAGTTGCACCTCAAAAAGCTTCTGACTGGATAGTTGACCACTCGTCTCGGCAGAATTTAAGTTGGTTGGTTTAGTGGCAGTGGCCTGGCCTTTAAGTGTCGTTCAAAGACTTTCAGTAGGATTGAGGCTGGAGATTAGGATGACCATTCCAGAAGCTTAATGTCAGCCTGCTTTATCCAACACCAGTTTTGATGTGTGTTTGGATCTTCGTCCTGTTGGAACATCAGAAAGTGCGATGCTACCACCGCCATGCTTGACATGTCCAAACATACCGCTTGTTATTGTGACCAAATGTCTCAATGTTTGTCTCATTGACTAAAGGACTAAAGCTGTGTTTATAGTTCAATAAAAATTCTCCTTTAAAAAGATGAGTTTTTCATATCAGTACATGCACGATGTTTGTTGAATTAATGAGTAATCGATCAACATAATATTGATTATGATAAGCAAATGTTAGCTAGCTAACACCTTAACACCTAATATATCCTTAAAAATCCATCCTTAAGTGTTCCTAAGGCCACAAAACGGCCACGCCCCAAAAAGTGCTATAAAAATATTATATATTCATATTTTTTCCACTTTAAATGAGTCAGTCTTTTAAAACTACTTCTCCCTGAAATATATATATGTATATATATATATATATATATATAAAGTTTTTATTATATTAACCCTTTAAATCCCAGTTTCGTTACATGAGCGCACTGGGTTTTTAGCCGAAAAAAACAAACAAAAAAACATAAATTATTAAAATTATTAAAATATTTTCCATAAAATACATTTGAAGTAATATTTGATTGTTATTATCATTTTAGGCCTTTAGATGGACCAAAGATTGGCACCAACATTCATTTTGATACATTACTATTTTTTGCAGAAGCACACTAAATGTAATATAGTGCTATAGCAGGTTTATCTTTTTTTGCTTACACTAAATGCTTATTACCGTGTTTTGTTCTAAAATAAATTTAAAAAATGGTCTAAATAACAATACAAGATCACTTTGAACCAGAAAAGGATGAACATGAACGTGTCTGTGAAGGTTCTCAGTCATCCAGGTCATCGTAGTCAAAGGAGCTTGCAAAGAAAAGCGTCTGGACTTCTTTAAGTTGCTTGAAGACGTTTCACCTCTTATCCGAGAAGCTTCTTCAGTTCTGAACATGAACATTTATGTTGCTGGGAATCGGGGAAAGTTGTGTGTCCGGCGGCCATTGCCAGCAGCTCCAGTGGCCGCCGCCAGCGGCTCCAGCGGCCACTGCCAGTAGCTCCAGCGATGGGATAGTGTTTGGGTCCCGGTGTCAGTGTCCCCAGCACAACAAGTCCGATACCGCGTGAAAACAAATATATAATTTTCTGTTGTAGCCCTTAAACTGAATGATAATGTAACGATACTAGTTTTTCACTCTTTTTTTTCTTCAGAAAACAAAGACACAACTTCGCGCATAACCCCAATCCAGTGGAAACATGTTCCATCTACTTTGGCACGACAGGTCACATAACACGATAGCACGTGTGAACAATAAGATTCAAGATTCTTTTTTTTGTCACATGCATAGTTATAGAAGTACAACACGCACTGAAATGTATCAAAAAAGTTCAGAATGCCAGCGCGTTTCACCCGGCGCGTCTTGCGCCTCGAGTGAGCAGCCTGTCCATTGTTTGTGCTCCGCCTAACATCTCAGTCGGCCTGGACGGGTCGGGTTTAAAAGTGTCCAAGATTACATATGCAACCTTGTCACCGACGTTAAGAAGTGATCTGCTGTCGTAGACTATAAAACTAGAGGATTTGGGGATGTAAAACAGAGCAAAAAATAAGTAAACAACTAAAACGGCGCATAGACAGGAAGGAAGTTGTCGTGACGTCACCGGGCCATCTTAGACTTAGATGAAATATAATTTTCTGTTGTAACCCTCAAACTGAATGGTAATTAACAATACTTATTTTTCACTTTTTCCCACTTTGTGGGTACTCTCAACAGCGGGAGCCGGGTGTTTATTTATGGGAGTGCGCACTTTGGCACACGGCGAGTCCTACCTTTGCGCTGCTAGTAGGCTACGTTGCGGAGCCTCGCCATTGTCCGTCAGTTTGTCGAAATCCTGCTGTGACTGTTCCCATCGATCTCATCTTTGCTCACAATTTGCAGATAGTTTGTGTCGCTACCCGATCCTTGACAGTTGGAAATGGAACGCCGCTTTCTTCTCTGTTCAATGTGCTCTGTGTTTACGTACACGCTACATGGCTTTGCATCAATGACTACTTCTGGGGCATGGGTCATTCACCCGCAGCTGTGTTTAAAAAATGCGCTTGAAGGGAAAAATAAAATCTAATTTGGTTTTGATCCTTGCTTTTGTATTTAATTTGTTTGTATTGCAGTTTGGCCGTCTGAGAGAAAATACTTTTGAATACTTTTGAAAAGAAAAGTGTGTTTGTGTGTCTTTTTTGTTTTTAACATGTTTTAATGTTTTGTATCTTGTTCTATTTAATCTGAACAAGCCCCTATAAACAGTCGGTGATCACTTTCGGCCTCTCTCGGTTTTTATCACCACTGTTCATTTTAAAGCTCAGTTTTTAAACCCTTACGGTGTAGCTACAGCCCATGCAGCAGTATATGAATGACTAACCTCGTATTGTGGATGGATTATCTCAGTTGTTCTCCTGACTGAAGTTTGGTCCGTTTACAGCATCCTGCCATGCGATTGCATTTGTCTCTAACCATCAGGAACCCTCACGTTAACTTTTAACTTTTAAAAAGGTTAGCGTTCATCCTCCAGCTTCACTGTGCTAATGTTATGCTAACACAGCTGTGTCGCTAGCGCTCACGTAGCACATCATTATATACCAGCTAGCCCAACTTCAGTAACCCTACAAACGTCACTGCTGTTTAGTTTTCCGTCTTCATTCATGTTGGAAGTGATAGCAGAGCTGTACGTTTGAATTTTGTCAGAAATTTCTCAGTCAGAACATGGTATATCATGTTTAGGTGGAAGCTAGCGAAGTAACTCCCTGCTAACTTAATACATTTTGTTTTCATGAATGCCTGGATGTTAAACTTGATTGTTACACCTGGTAAAGCAGCAACGCTGATCATTTTATTAAAGATGAAAGAATTTAGACAGTTTTTAACTCTCAGTGATGCCGCAGTGTTCGTTTGACTTTGGGACCTGAAGCAGAGTTTGGACCCGGAAACAGCTAATGACGTCAGCCTTAAAGGCCAGATAGGTGTTCACTATGGCAAAGTCGTTTATGTTTCTTGATGAAATTATCTCTATTGTCTCTTAAGCTCGGAAACAGGAAATAAAACAGGAGTGTGTTCACTGCGAGCGGACTATCAAAGGGGAACTTCTCTTTCATCCCCATACGCGGAGTTTCACATATGGAGTCATAGCATTTGATCTCTACATTATTTATTCCTTTAGTTCAGGTGTAAATGATCAAAGACTGCAGCCTCGTATGTAAGGTGACAAATAATACATGAGCTACAAAAGAGGTAAGTCACATCATTTTTTTCATCATCATCATTTTCTTTCGGTTGCATTTTAGTTAAGAATTTAGGAGCTGCAGAAATAAATGCATATATATATATATATATGTGTGTGTGTGTGTGTGTGTGTGTGTGTGTGTATGTGTGTGTGTGTATGTGTGTATATATATATATATATATATATATATACACACACACATATATATATATATATACACACACACACATATATATATATATATATATATATATATACACACATATATATATATATACACACACACATATATATATATATATATATATATATATATGTGTGTGTATATATATATATATATATATGGGAAGCAGAGGCACTGGGGCTTCTCGTGCTATATTGGCATTCATGTATGTATACAAATCATCACGTGTCACGTTTTGATTCATGGGGTGAACACTGTCCACAGGCGGCAACGGTGCAAACTACCCAAACATGCACACACGCCCGAGGACGTGACGTGCAGTCTATGAATTATACAAATACCATAAAGTCAGAAACATTTGAATAATCGAGTGTGCCGGATATCCTTTTGTGGACCCGTGTGAGCAGGTAACAGTGAGCAGAATCTATGATATGGATCATAAAATGTTACCGTCACCGGTTTTAATAACGCACCGTCTGACATTTAATTATGATGCTGAAATGAGTTATGTGGCGTGGAGCACGCGCTGCGGAGCGTCTTCTTCATCTTCCAGTGCTCGAGAGCCGGACCGGGCCGCACGACAACAGCAGGACGTTCAGATAACCACACTTCCAGTTTGTTTCCTGACATTATTAAATCTGCCATTATTCCATAGGAACGCGCCCAGCAGTCGGCATCGCTGCTCTCTCATATCCTTAAATGAATTCTACATCAGTGTAATTGAAACTCGGGAGCACGCGTGGCGGTAACGCTCGGCACACCCAAGGGTGGCTTGGATTTTTATCAGGGAACAAACACTGCACTTACTCACAGTCAGAAACGGGCAGAGACAAGGTGGGCAAGTTTAGGAAAACAAATTAGCGCGGAATTATAAATGCACTTTAAGAGGAATTTCACTGAATTTCAACATCCGCATGTTTTATTCAGCACGCCTTGGGGCAGTTTAGCTTGTTTATGTGAGCATGTATTATATTACTGCACCCCATAGGAGCAGATAATGATAAGGAAACAGAAGAGCTGTGGAATTACAAAGTGTGGTAAGGAAGCCCTGACTACACGATGACTAATGCACAAGTCGAGGGAATCCGTAACGAAAACGAGCGTAGACCTGTTACGAGGTCCCTGGTTGGTGTTTGAAAGATGTTTCATATCAGATGATAAAAACACTTGATGTCACGTACTGTTTAGCCCTCTGTAGAGGGGAGCGTGTACCAGCACGGTTTTATACTAAAGGTACGACCCAGCTTCCTCGACTGCACCGCATCTCCTCCATCCCGCCCTCTGACAGTGCGCTCCTTATCACCTCCTCTTTCTTTGCCACACTTTTCCAGTCTTTCATATGTGAAGCAAACTACAACTAAATTTCAGATGTGGCAAACATGCTATCACAGCGCCTTCATCTCCCTGATAATATGTAATTTGGTCTATTTTCTGTAAATACAGGCGTGCCTTGAAAGTTGGCTTCCTCGTTGGTGTGTCCACAAAACGTTTGGACATTGCTGATCTGTTTCATTTTGGTGTTTCCCACAGATTTAGTTTGTATTTGTGCCGAGGGAAGGGTGCATGTGCATGTAAATGCTTTCCAGAATGAATTATTAAGCATTAAAATATTGATTTATTGTGATTAACAACAGAGCAATAAAGAAGCTGTTTACAGGAGCTCTTGTGAAGCGATCCTCGCTCTCTCTGCAGCCTTGGTAGTTTTGGATATGCGTGTTTGTCTGTGCATAGTAGAGGTCTGTGAAGGTTTATTGTTTATGACTATGCACTTGCTAAAATGACGATTCCTTTTTGCGTGGGTTCATTTCTGCACTGCTCTCATTAACAACAGGTGGGCAGCTCTGCAGGATTTGGCCATTTGGTCTTTGCAAATGGAAATAATGCACAGGTTTATTAGCATATCGAGCAGTGAAGTGAGACCCAACAACAAGCGGTCACTCGAGACAGATGTTAATGCCAGGACACGAGACCTGCTGAAGACTGCAGTATGTCTTTAAAGCAGGCAGCAGCCTGAGCGCGCAGAGCAGTAAAACGAGCAGCAAGTTTTATTCTTAATTTCGGGCAGTGGAAATACGGGTTTGCATTAAATATTTAACATGTTGGTTTAGAATCAGATGTTTATAAATGTGTAAATGTGCTGTGTTGTTAGTGTTTAGTTTTAGGAACATTTTTGTGTTTTGGCAGATTTTATCTTTATTTTGAGGGTTAAACAGGATTTATAATAGAAGATGATGTCCACAGCGGTGTGCTCTTTTTCTGCTAAAAGGTTGGGCATTATTAAATCAAAGGGGTCCGGCACAGGAAAGCTAACAAACCAGGCTCTTCTCATAAAGAAGTACCAGCTGAGACAAGCTGAGTAAAGACCCCCGACTCCGAGAGACACCTTATGCATGATAGCATTCGGTACTGCGGCATGAAAAACCACACCAGGGCCTACCCAGAGATCTCTTGCCACAGTTAAGGTCCGACAAGGACTCGCATGTCTTGCAGTGAAACCGAGCTGCAACCTGCAGGACTGAAAACTGCAGCCGACACTGAAAACTGCAGTTCTTCTGACGTCCAGCAGAGGCTCCAGCAGTGAGTCAGTCCCCGCAGACTCCCATGTTAAAATGTCAGACAGCAACTCACCTTTTTAAATTAGTAGTGAGCCTTAAAGTTTGCATTTTAAGGTGTGGCCTCTTTAACTGACAGGTGGGAGGAGGTGGCTGTAGCTGCACTGAGCCCCTGTACTGCTTGTGCTGTTAGAGCCTTTTTAAAGCCATTATCTGACCCATAATGTGTTTGCTGTGAGCTTCAACAGACTGTCAGAGGAGTCTGAGTCAGAGTTTCTTGCATAGTGAAATTTAAGGATTTTGATTTGATGCAGCAAAAACGCTAATTAGGCTAGAAAATAAGAGTTTAATAGCAGTGGGTGACATAATCCTTTATAAGGCACGAGTCTTTATTAACACAGACATGCACATGCACAGTTGGTACTCACTTCTCACCTGGAGACTAACGGCTTTTTATTTTATGATTAAGACTTTTTTTAAATCAAATAAATATCCTCACAAGTTCCTTAAGAGAGAGAGAGCGTGTGTGTGTGTGTGTGTGTGTGTGTGAGACAGAGACCGATAATAATGAGGAGGCCCTGTGCATGCTGCCGTCACACCTTGAGACTCACCACAGTTTCAGACAGTCATCAATAAGCCATTTTTCTCACCTCCAGTGTCGTTTGTCTGGACGTCAGAAACCAATAGGAATCCATTATATTGAGCACCACCCTGATTTCAGTTGGACAGTCGCCTCTGACAGTGACCAATTGAGCTCTGAGATACAGTCTCTGCGGTCCAATACAGTTCAAGGAGAACGGAGGGAGATCAGGATTCTAGATCACTAATAAACTCTTTAGCGGATCCTCTTCTGCATCCTCCCCGTGGAGTCTCTCTCGTACCTACTTTATACTTTATATCAAGATAAGTGTGACATTTAGTCTCTCTGTAGTTCCATGCTACTGATGGTGCTGTTCACAGGGTACCCCATCAAAACTACGGAGAGACTTTCTGGATATGTGTCGTTATGCCCGTTTCAGTCTGTCTTCCAGTGTGGCTGGTTTTATTTAGAAACGTAAATAATTTGGCCTAATGTTATTTCCCCCTCACCATAAGTGTGAATCATCCAGATCCCAAAGGTTTTTTCAGGACTGGGCTTCTCTTTACCTTTTCTGCAGAGTCACCTGTCAGAACCAGCTGTGAGGAGGGTTAGGCGACTTGCTCCATCGTCCAATCATCTGATCGTTCCCCTGTGCCATCGCCAATGACTGATGGCATCACCGCTGGGTGGCAGAGAAGGCTAACGCGCCACCATTATGGCAGCGCTGTCCACCTTCTTTAATGCAGAATGTGGTTCCAACGCAAAAGAAATAATGGTTTTAGGTCAGAGCATTCATTGGCTCTTTATTTTGGTAAAACTTTGACCTATAATTCTACTATATTCTACTCAAATTCATAATTCTGAGTGTCAGTTTTGTGTGGAGGTACGACATAAAAGTAGAGCAAAGAAGATTCAGTTTATTATGAACCTCAAAATAATGATGTCAAAATCTGCGTTGATTAGAGAAGTGTCCTCAGTAACTTTGACATCACTGTCCATCAGCACAACCCGAGTCATGAGGAACTCGCATCTCGATTTCTCTAGTCCTGATGGACCATCGTTGCCACGACAACAAAAACTAGGAGGTCGGTTTGTGGTTCGGGTGAATCGGGTGTCAGCCTCTCTTTGGTTTGTAAAAAGGCAAAAGGCCCAACGTCCGACGTTTGTGGATACAGACTGTAGAAGTTATGGTACAGTTGTGTTTAACACATAGTCGAAAAAACAAAAGGCAAAACCAGCGTCCTCGAGAAGTAATCGTACAGAGAACTCGTGGAGGAAGATCTAAGATACACTGGAAAGCAACGTGGAACGACTCAACCAAGGACAACAGGAGACTGAGGCAATAAATATCAAACGTAATGCAGCTAGAGGAAACGGGCGGGGAATACAGAGGGAACAAATCAGAACAGGAAACAACCGAATGCCAAAATAAAACAGGAAGTAACTAAACGATACAACAGAATCAATCAAATTCACACACCTAAGTCTGCTCCCTGTGACCTATGACCTCAGTGAACACTCTCCTGAAGCGTTTATGGTCTCAGCTGCTGATTTCAAGCCTCATTGAAGACAGGCCGAGGTCTATTTTGCAGTAACGTCATTAAATACTTGATCTAAGTTTGTGTAGCATCCAAAGAAAGAGGTTTTAAAAGGTTTAACACACATTTATCGCACTTACAGTAACACAATGATAATGATTTCTCCACTCAACCTCATCATCACTCCATCTGCCGCTCTGTTGCTCCTCTCCGCTCTATGAACAGAAACCAAGCAAAAGACTAGCGTGGCCGTGAAGGTCCTCGGTAAAAGTAAGCAGCCAGACCGTCCATGTCCTGTTGGTAAATGTCAGACAGCACAGAGACGCATAAAATAAGGAATCGAAAATAGCGCAGACATTTTTCTCAGAATGTGTCACATTTTTCTGTTGAGTTGTTGTCGTCCCGTCTTTTTCATCATAGCTGTGTTTGGATCCTGGAATATGAACATTTTCATTATTATTTTGGTTATTAGCGCAACCTGCGGCTGACTTTGGAAACCTGGTTTTCCAGAGTCAGCACAACATGTTTTTCCATCAGCATTAAAATCTGAAATATTTTAATTACACTTAAAAAACAAATACTGACTAATTTTGCTTTATAATACAACTAAACAGACGACAGCACATTTTGTTAAACTTGTGGCTTGGTCATTAAAAACACACTGAAATATTTATAAAACTACTCCAACAGCTGCAGTTTCTCACTACATGTAAAAACCAAAGGGTAGCTCAGCAACAAGCTTGCCACACTCATTCTGTTATTCCATTAAGCTGCACAGTTCAGCTGCCCTAAAAAACCAATATCACCACAGGAAACTGACACGAACAGAAATAAAATACCTCCAACAGGATATAATCTGCATATAATCGACGTAAAAGTGTTAAAACACACAAAATCTTTGATCTGAGCTTTAATTTTACTGCCCTGCGGGCGACACAGGTCACATGATGCAGACATGACATGTGGTCAGGATAAAATCATCACGTGACTGCAGGGACTTACACTCTGCAGTCACTATTTGTTTCCTGGCTGCTGAAAAATGTTTCATGTATGAAGCTGAGAGACTTCACCTGGTTGCACAGATGTGTCAGATGGCTCAACAAAGCTGAAAACAGACCTCCCACAGGAGAGGTGCACCATGTGACTCCCTCCCCCAGGACAGGGTCCAGGATGGGCCACGGTAACCCTGTCCAGGGCAGGTATCATGGTCTGTTGGTCTGTCCAGCCTAGAGATCATCAGAACTATGCTTAGTCTGGGTCATCACCCTTCCAGCTCTTGATATCATGATCCACTTGCACACGAACCCCTAAACCTCCTTAAGGCAGTGATTCTTGGTGGAGCTCAGAGCTTCACAAGGAGATAACTGTGACTACAACACCTCCTGGACCTCGACAGCATGTCCAACTAGGTGGAGGCTGTCTCTGGATACCCTGGAGAGATTACATCTTCGAGCTTGTCTGGGATCACCTCGGTGTCCCACCAGAAGCCCCCCTGGGGGGAAATGTAGCTGGGGGAGTGGGGGTCTGGGCACTCTGTATAGAGTCCTTCCCCTGTGGCCTGGACCGGGATGAGCGGCTAATGATGGATGAATCGTTAGATCAATCTTTTTAAAGCACCCAGGCTACCTTTGAAGAACAGTTTGCTTTATTAGCCCTTGACAGGCTGCCGATGACTACGTGGGTCATTGCATATGGTAAACATATTTAATCTAACACTTCAAATGTCCTTTAGAAAAATTACTTTAAGGAGGAATGCCTTTGGATTGAGGTTTCTGCTTTTTACTTCCAGGTACAGAAGCACCTTAAATGTCATGGTTGTTTGTGGGCAGACCAAACATTTGATGAAAGGGAAGCTTCACGTGGCAGCTGCAGGAAGCTGGTCTCTTCCCTCTCTACCTTCAGGTTATTTCAGCCGAGGAGCTATCTGAGCACCTCTTCAGCGACGCGTCCTTTACAGCGCTCTTGATGAAAATGAATGGGGCTGCTTTATTTGTGAAGAGCTGTTGTCGGATCTGCTGAAGCCCACACAGCGATGGAGCCACAGCAGTTCTAACTAATGAGTGAAGTCAGGCCCACCGGAGCCTGTAAGCGCTCCCCAGGCTTCTGTGCTCGTATGTAATTTGCGCTGTAAACATCTCCACATTTCTCTTGACCTTTAACACTCCAGCTGGGCTAAGAAAAGTCCTGCCAAGGAAAAACCATCATTCTGCCAGCTAAATTCTGCCTTTCAAATAGCGCGCCGCGTTTTATCGTCCGTTTTACTCAAAAATGAAGCAATAATTTAAACGGTGAACATTTGATAGACTAAACAGGACTTCAGACTGGTGACTGGGAACAGAAAGTGGTTAAGAAACACAATCATTTTTTCACAGATGTGTCAGGAATCTCGTAGCTGGATGATCATGTCCGATGCTTTTTTTCTGCCTTTTTCTTTTGAGTCGTGTTTTTGTTTTTGAGTGCAGGCCCAGAACTGCTGCACAAACACTGGTTGCACAGATTGAATCTGAACAAACGTGATGAAACAGCGGAGGCAGACAGAGCTGAGAGCATGGGGCTGTATAAAGAGAAGAGTGCAGCGATGATGGAGTTTGGTGCTGAATGAGGTAACATGTTGACATTGTAATACATTTTTCTGATGCTGGTTTTCTCTTTTGACAGATATTGTTTCTTGACTGTGCTATTTTACACCCCCTCCCTCGGGTGCAGCCTTTTCCATTTCTTCCTCTCCACCCCTCCTTTCCTCCGCCCCTCCTCTGCCATCTCTTAACCCATGGGAGGGAAGGACGAATGAAAGACTTGGAAAGAGTAAAAAGCAGCTCAACTTTCTTTTGTTCCGCAGCTGGGATCCACTGCAATTGTTACTCCTCTAACTCTGCTTTCCAGTACATTTGGCTCTGCTCTTCCTCCTCCTCCTCCTCTCATCTGCCCCTTCTGCCCTGCTGCAATATGGCAAATCTTTTCCCTCTAAAATAATTTTCCTATCCTTCCTCCTCTGCTCCCCTTCCTGTCTCATTTCGCCTCTTTCTGGTTCGACCCCTCTGATCCCGAACCCGCAGGGGGCTAACGCAACCTTTGATAACGGCTCCTCTCTGTTTGACACGACTCCTCGGGGGAACGAACGTACCCAGATGGAGGAAGAGCGAGCAGATGAAGAAGAAGAGGGGGGACAGTTGGATTCCACTGATACTTTAAACGCCACTGTCTTTGAAACAGATGACTTGGTCTGTATATCTCACTGCCCCAGGCAAGAAATGCAGCAACATGAGACATAGGTCACGCTGCTGTAAGTGGCGGTATGTGCTCAGAGGACACGAACACAGAAAAGCTTGCCATATGAGAGAGAAGATGGACTGTTTTTCTTGCCTTTACAATTTACCTCACCTTAATATTAAACCAGCATTTCCATGCAAAAGTCACGTACAGCTCTAGGAAGCTTTACTGAACTGGTGCATTTGTAGCTTTGGCCTCAGCATGACATGTAAAGGTGATCCGGCACGTCAGATTTAAGATGTGAAGTCATAAGAGTTCCCTGGAATAATGTGATGTCCGCAGTGGAAACATTTACAGGATCACATTTCTATTTTTTTTGTTGTCAGGCAGACACGGCGTGATCAGATTATTCTCAGAGCAGATCCATAGAAATCAAATCGTACTTAAAGAAGGTCATCTTCTCGTGCACCTCTGGATCATTTTCAACACAGGTGCTTTCTTAAAGTCTTTAAAGCCATTGCTGGGTCACCACTTTGCACTTCAGGAGTTGCTTAGAGCCATGCAGGTGGAGCATTAAAGCTGTGGTCGAAAAGCTTCCTGAATGCTCCTGTAAAAGTCTAAAATGTGGCTCATCTCACACTCGGGTTCATCTTCTCGTGCACCTCTGGACAGTTGTCATCGCGACTTCTATTGTTTGAGTCCCGTCCTCTCCCCTCCTCCTTGCAGGGAATCAGATCTGCTGAACATATCAGCAGCTGAAAGATTGTGTTTGCGTAGCCGGGAAACTCCTGTGTTTTCACTGCATGTTGAATATTTCACCTTTGGGGTCACATTAATGGTGCCCAGCTCCTAAGGCCACGTCCTGCAGGATAACAGGCTTGGCTGGAACGATGCTCTATAAACACTCCTATAGAATAACTGAAAGAGCGCAGAGAGATGACCAACATCAAACGGGACAAAACACAAACTATCAGAAAGAAAACAAAAGTTTGACATGCTGTAGAGAAACATACACACAGCCGGAGTGAAAGGACAGACAGGAAGGAGAAACAGTGCATCATGGGAATCCCCGGCAGTCTACACCTATTGCAGCATAACTAAGGGAGGATTCAGGGTCACCTGGTCCAGCCCTAACTATATGCTTTAGCAAAAAGGAAAGTTTGAAGCCTAATCTTGAAAGTAGAGATAGTGTCTGTCTCCTGAATCCAAACTGGAAGCTGGTTCCACAGAAGAGGGGCCTGAAAACTGAAGGCTCTGCCTCCCATTCTACTTTTAAATACTCTAGGAACAACAAGTAGGCCTGCAGAGCGAGAGCGAAGCGCTCTAATAGGGTGATATGGTACTACAAGGTCATTAAGATAAGATGGGGCCTGATTATTTAAGACCTTGTATGTGAGGAGCAGGATTTTGAATTCTGGATTTAACAGGAAGCCAAAACAGGAGAAATCTGCTCTCTCTTTCTAGTCCCTGTCAGGACTCTTGCTGCAGCATTTTGGATTAGCTGAAGGCTTTTCAGGGAGTTTTTAGGACTTCCTGATAATAATGAATTACAGTCGTCCAGCCTGGAAGCAATAAATGCATGAAGTAGTTTTTCAGAGTCACTCTGAGACAGGATATTTCTAATTTTAGAGATGTTGATCAGATGACCTGTCCTGATCATTTCCTGTTAAAAAATAACTGCAAGGTTCTTCGCAGTTTAAAAAGTCTACATCTTAAAGGCTACCTGCAAACTGCTTCCTTTCTGCTTTCCGCTTATGTTCCGTTTGCGAATCCCACACAGATGTGACATCATGAAGGGTAAAAATAAACACCAGAGCTACAGGAACACTGGATCGTCTCTTAGCTCATTGCTATTCTGCCACTAAAATCCACCCTCAACAGCCTCTTATCCTTTCGAGCATCTACAGGCTGCCACGGATGCCAAAGTGAATCCAGCTTTAAGCAGAGACACAATAATACTGAGTGTTTGATGGATGTCTGAAATATCGCAGCACTTTTACTCAAGAGTGCTGTTGCATGACAGACCATCAGTCAGTGCTTTTAGCGTGAACATGTGAAGAAACACTGAGAAGCCAGCGCGATGCATTTTACTCTGCTGGACGAGAAGTTAGATGCTTCAGATGAATTACAAACAGGACACGTTTCTAAAGGTCAGCATTGCCAGATAACACAATTACTTTCATGACGCCAGCCAGCAAACTGACCTCAGGTCAGTGTTGGACTAGCACTCTTGTCCTGTCCTTGAAACATAACTTTTTTTTTATCTCATGCAGTGTTGCTGTGTGGAAAGGAAGCACGGAGAGTTTGTTTGCATCGATGCACAGGACCCGTACGTCTGAGAGTCGAGGCTAAACTGGACAAGGAAAAGTTTTAAGCTCGCAGGTATTCGAGGTTTCCACCTTTACATTCTATATATGGATTCTATCCGATCTATTCTATTAATGGATCGGTCACAGAGGATATTTATGGCCTTTATATGTAACAGTGAGTCACTTAATGACAGCTGTGCTCACTTAAACAGCTGATTCAAAAACAGTCAAAGATGACTGTTAAGAAGGAAACAGAATGCAACGTTCTTCAGATCTTTTAAATGCTTAATTTGTTGAAAACTATCAGCTCATTTTTAATTTGATGCCAGCGGCATGTTTCAAGAAAGCGGGGCATGCTTCCCACCGAGTGCATCACCTCTTCTTTTAACAGCGCGCTGTAAGAACTGAAGAGGATGATTGCTGTAGTTTCAAAAGCTTCAGGCGCTCCTTTAGCATATTTTTTTTCTTCATAATGGCACAAATCTTTTTAATGGGTGACAGGTCTGGATTGCTGTGAGGTCAGTTTGACATCTCGACTCTTCTACGAAACAGCCGAGCTGTCAGAATATGTGCTGAATGTACTTTGTCTTGTGAGACCTCCCCTGAAAAGAACATCGAGGTCTGATTTCATTTTGACCCATTCCACATTCATGACCATTTTTTCTTTGCACTTCTGGACCCTTTTTCATCTCTGTGTCCATTTCTGGATTTCTCTACTTGTACTGGCCTAGAAACTGTTGGGTGACTCCCTGGAAATCACTGCTCATCGGGGAAAAATATCTGTGTATTTGTTGAGTGATGGATTTTTCTTTCTGAAAAAGTCGGCATCTTCCATGCAAACTATTTGTAATACCCTCTTTGAGATTTTGAAGAATTCATCCAGTCAGCCAATACACATTTTCCCTAGTTACCAGATGTTGCCAGGGCGTTGCCCCCAGCCTCTAGGCCTGTGTGGCCGAGGCGTCATGCTCTGTGATGTGTGTCAAAGTGATGTCAAATTGGCTGATGACTCGTTCTTTTCCTTTTTTCGGACAAAATGTCTCCCATGAATGATTTACTAGCAGACAACCCCCCCCCCCCCTTATATATAATAATTCAGTAATTACTTCCTCCAAACCATCAACGTGTCTTTTAGACCCCATTCCTACAAAACTGCTCAAAGAAGTCCTGCCATTAATTAATTCTTCGATCTTAAATATGATCAACCTATCTCTAATAATCAGCTATGTACCACAGGCCTTCAAGCTGGCTGTAGTTAAACCTTTACTCAAAAAGCATCTCTAGACCCAGCAGTCTTAGCTAATTATAGGCCAATCTCCAACCTTCCTTTCATATCAAAAATCCTTGAAAGAGTAGTTGTCAAACAGCTAACAGATCACCTGCAGAGGAATGGTTTATTGAAGAGTTTCAGTCAGGTTTCAGAGCTCATCACAGCACAGAAACAGCTTTAGTGAAGGTTACAAATGATCTTCTTATGGCCTCTGACAGTGGACTCATCTCTGTGCTTGTCCTGCTAGACCTCAGTGCAGCGTTCGATACTGTCGACCATAATATCCTATTAGAGCGATTAGAACATGCTGCAGGTGTTACAGGTACTGCACTGCAGTGGTTTGTATCATATCTATCTAACAGACTCCAGTTTGTGCATGTAAATGGAGAGTCCTCTTCACACACTGAGGTTAATTATGGAGTTCCACAGGGTTCAGTGCTAGGACCAATTCTGCTTACATTATACATGCTTCCCTTAGGCAGCATCATTAGAAGACATAGCATACATTTACACTGCTATGCAGATGACACCCAGCTCTATCTGTCCATGAAGCCAGATAACACACACCAATTAGTTAAACTGCAGGAATGTCTTAAAGACATAAAGACCTGGATGGCCGCTAACTTTCTGCTTCTTAATTCAGATCAAACTGAGGTTATTGTACTCGGCCCTGAAAATCTTAGAAATATGGTATCTAAGCAGATTCTTCCTCTGGATGGCATTACCTTGGCCTCCAGTAACACTGTGAGGAACCTTGGAGTCATTTTTGACCAGGACATGTCCTTCAATGCACATATTAAACAAATATGTAAGACTGCTTTCTTCCATTTGTGCAACATCTCTAAAATTAGAAATATCCTGTCTCAGAGTGACGCTGAAAAACTAGTTCATGCATTTATTACTTCCAGGCTGGACGACTGTAATTCATTATTATCAGGAAGTCCTAAAAACTCCCTGAAAAGCCTTCAGCTAATCCAAAATGCTGCAGCAAGAGTACTGACAGGGACACGGACACTGATGTCTCAAGCTCTCTCAGCGTGGGTATGTTGGTTTCTGTTGGCTTGTGGGCTGCAAAATTTAAACGTTTCCACCAGCGTCCCTCCCTCTGTGACACGTGTGGTACAGCAAGCGCTCAGTTTGAAAGGCCAGACTCATCTTATTATCTGAGGATTTAATTCCAATCAGACATGATCATTACTGTTGTCTTGGTTTCTCCCACACCTCGTGGGACTGGGAGGAAGTGTACACACAGATTCAAGGGTACACACACACACACACACACACACACAAGTTCAGGGGTCTTGACTGGCACATGCAGCAAAAACAGTTAATGTCTCACACACACATTTGGCTGAGGAAACGCACACTTTCACCCGACTGGCAGAGAAATGTGTTGCTTGGCATTCTGCAAATGTCAGAAGGACAGTGTTCACAAATGCAGCCAGGCACCTGGGAGATTACATTTTATCAACATACAAATGAGCACTGCTTCATAGTAAACCGGGCACGGTGACAGAATACTAACCATGGCTGAGATGATAGTAAAATGGCTGTGACATTGAATTGTGGTTCCCCTGTGTGGAGTGTGTGTGTGTGTGTGTGTGTGTGTGTCCATGCACCTTGCTGTGTGTGTTTGCTTTTGTGATTCCCTCTGCAGCGTTGTGTGCACTGTGTGTGTATGTGTGTGTCTGTGTGTGTGTGGTGGATGTTTGTCGCCTGCAGTGTTGCTGAATTTGAAAGGAGAATA
The DNA here is from genome assembly GCF_051167445.1 of Perissodus microlepis. Taxonomy (NCBI): domain Eukaryota; kingdom Metazoa; phylum Chordata; class Actinopteri; order Cichliformes; family Cichlidae; genus Perissodus; species Perissodus microlepis. The sequence goes on from NC_140465.1 coordinate 36,641,910, forward strand.
ATCAAATATGGAGACACTGACGCTCACTTGTGTTTATTTTATCTGCAGACCAGAGACTTGAGATTAAGCTCAAATGGCTGCAGGACAAAACATGTTATTAACCTAATCTGAAAATGCAGCAGCGTAGCATAACTAGCCAGCATCAGCACAGCCAGGGCTGTCCTACTGCAGAGTGTGCAGAGGTAATCATCTGAAGCACCCAAAATTTATGTTAAATATATTCCAGGTTATTTCTAAGAGATTTATGTTGTTTTTTACAGATAAATAGTGATTTTGCATAAATCATTTCTGAGCATCTGTCCTGGAGACTTTATTAAGTACGCCTGTGAAATCTGATGCAATCCCTTTGTCACAGCAGTCTGGCGAGGAAGGAGCGGCTAGCAGGTCCAGCGAGCGCGTGGTGTGGAGGTTAGCCGGATAACTCAAACCCAGTCAGTTAAATCAAACAACAGACCTTTATTCGTCGTCAGCAAAATAAGACCATACGAGCCAGGTCTCCACGGCTCTACTCTGTCCGTACATACATGTGCGGGGATCTGTAGTCGCCGGCGCCAGCCCGTTACAACGGTAAGGTTTCTCCTGAGAACATAACATGAGCTGCATGTAATGACTGCCGCTATACTCACACACCCACTAGGAGACTCCCCCCAACTACTACAATAGTAGGGCAACCACCCCCTAGTGGTGCTATAACACAATAAGGGTTGTTACACATTCCAACAGCTCTATCTTCTGATTTTATGAACCTTCCACATTTTCTGTTTGCAAATCACATTACGGTACAGGATTTTTTAGACCAGTAACAGTACTTGGTGATCATAAAATCTAAGATTTGAATGATATATTTTTTTCTTTCAGATGCATGAAACATCAAGAGATTCTCTAAAAGTTGTCAGAAAACGGTGTGCGGCAGGGAGAGAGTGGGCCCAGAATGCAGGCCTCTGCAGGCAGAAGTAAACTCAGTCTCAGCTTTAGTTATGATGGAAAAAGACTGACTTCCACAGGAGACGCTGATGAAGAGACTGTGCATGATAAGAAAGTAACATAATCAAACACAAACCAAGAACTAGAAATTAATAATAAAAAAGCCCAGAGTCCAGAGTGCCCTCTGATCGACAAACTATGCAATGTCCACATTCGACAGGGGGTTTCCCTGTCGTTTTGTTACTTTGCCATCCATCAGTGTTAAAAATGCAGATAAAGAGCTCATATTTACTGATATACTGGTGCCATCAGTGTGTTGGTGGGGCTCTAATCTACATTAACCATTAACATAAAAAACATGGATAACCTTTGATGTCTAAACTCTGCAACTGCAGCATTGCTTTATTGTTTTTGGAGCGAGAACTGACTGTATTTAGACAAGACAGAGGACTGTTAATTCATCAGCTAATTCCAGCTAGCTTTATTAGCAAGCTATGTCTAAAGACTGTAAGGGAGCCTCACGCAGACATTCAGAGAGCAACGTGCTCTATCTGGCCTTTAAGTCTGATGTCATTAGCCGTTTCTGGGTCCAAACTCTGCTTCAGGTCCCAAACGAACACTGCGGCATCACTCAGAGTTACAAATTCTTTCATGGTTAATAAAATGATCAGCGTTGCTGCTTTACCAGGTGTAACAATGAAGTTTAACATCCAGGCATCCATCAAAAAAAGAATTTATGAAGTGTAACGGAGTTAGAAGTTAGCAGGAAGTTAGCTCGCTAGTTTCCACCTAAACATGATATAGCATGTTCTGACTGAGAGATTTCTGAAAAATTCAAACGTACAGCTCTGCTATCACTTCCAACATGAATGAAGACAGAAAACTAAACAGCAGTGACGTTTGTAGGGTTACTGAAGTTGGACTAGCTGGTATATAATGATGTGCTACGTGATCACTAGCGACACAGCTATGTTAGCATAAACACAGTGAAGCTGGAGGATGAACGCTAACTTTTTTCTACTGGATAAAAGTTAACGTGAGGGTTCCCGATGGTTAGGGACAAATGCAATCGCATGGCAGGATGTTGTAAACGGACCAAACTTCAGTCAGGAGAACAACTGAGATAATCCATCCACAATACGAGGTTAGTCATTCATATACTGCTGCATGGGCTGGCCAGCAGGCCAACTAATCCGGTCTTTAAGTGATGTTACATATAGACCAGACTGGGGTCGACGGGGTGTGATTATTCAAGACCTCGTATGTGAGGAGAAGGATTTTGAATTTAATTCTGGATTTAACAAAGAGCCAAAGAAGAGAAGGGAGTACTCAAGAGTCTCTGAGGATTGTGTACTGCTGGACGTGGAATTCTCCTCCTGTTTGACGGGTTCACCAAAAACTTCTTTATGCAAGTGAAATCCTGCCTTCAAGTTTTAATTGTCATTATTGCACTTGATTAAATGGATCAACATGTTTAATTCTGTAAGATGAGTTTAGGTCAGTTATTTGTTGTTCTTGGGAGACGAGTCTGAAATACTGGATTTTTCAGTGGTAGATGCTAAATGAATGAACATTAGGGTCGTGAAAACTGCCCAGCGCATCGCCGGAGCACAACTTCCTGCCATAAAAGACATCTACAGGAAGCGGTGTCTGAAAAGGGCTGGGAAAATCATCAGAGACCCCAGTCACCCATCACATGGACTCTTCACCCTCCTGCCCTCTGGGAGGCGCTACAGGAGCCTCCGGACTAAGACCACCAGGTACCGGAACAGCTTCTTCCCCACAGCTGTCAGACTCCTGAACTCTGCCTCCTGACATCTGACCCACGTTAACACATGGACTGAACATACACACACCCACAATGGACAACTGTACCCTCAAACACACAATAATAACATGGACTGAACCACCACTCACAATCACTAGCACTTTATATAGATACTGTAGAAATTATCCACATATCTAATTTATCTTAACTGCACTACTGTATAGCTCTGTAAATAATCATTCTGTACATACGATAATTTTTAACCCTACAACTGTTTACAACTTGCATAGTTCCCATTTCTGTATAACTGTATATCTCAGATTTCTGTAAAGTTATTTATTTCATATTCTGTATAGTTTTTCATATTTATATCCTGTTCATAGCCTGTACATAGCTTGTACTCACTACAGCCTGTACATACCTATAGTTATAGAATATTCACAACATACCTCATACCGTGTACATTATAACATACCATAATAGACCCATTTCTGTAATATACTTACATATCTATATTATTGCTAATATATATTGTTATATATCTATATCACTAAAGCACTTCTGGATGGATGCAAACTGCATTTCGTTGCCCTGTACCTGTGCATGTGCAATGACAATAAAGTTGAATTCTATTCTATTCTATTCTATTCTATTAACATTAATCAAGGTAGCGTAATTGATTTTCTCAACCTGCAGATCCATCCTGAGACCGACACAGGGAGCAGGAGATATGAAATGTTGATGGCTGATTGATTCTGATTTTTCTGACACTGAAAGTTTAGACTTTTTCATAAACTCGTTGATCCAAACGGACACCTATGTCAGAGCTCTCAGCTTAATGGACTCCAGGTATTGATTTGAAGTCGAAAACGTTGACCTCTGTATTTAAGGTCTCCACTCTGGTGGTTGTACAATGAAGTTAGAGGTTGATTGGCCTTTCACTGACTTTAACTTTCTCAGAGTGCAGTCAGGATACTTGGAGAGAGCAATGAGCATACTAAAGCGTCTGATCTCATGTACTGCTGCTGATGGTGTTCAGTACAGTGAACAAACATCATGTTAATCGTGACTCTTTCCTTGTGAAAGTCACGGCGTCCCCATTATAATCAGTTACTTTATAACTCTCAGTGAACCGGGTTTTGATTGGTGATTGTATCACAGAGTGTAAAAGTTGGACATTACTGTCATGACGTTGGCCGTCCTGTTATGAATCCTCAAGCACGGCCTTTTTCCGGTTCGATGAGAGGTGAAACATCAGCGATGCTTAAGGCTACCACGACCTTGGTACCATGAGAGGATGAAAATAAGGACCAAGAACATTTCTACTAAAGACCAGCTGGTCACGAGAAGAAGGCCAAACAGAAGTTGAAAGAATGAGATAGAAAGCAGTGAGGAAGATTTAATAATAATAATAATATTTACTCAGTGAATATCAGAGGATATGAAAACGTATTGATGTCTGTAGCGATGATTGTAGCATGTGACGCTCTGATCTCAGAGGGTTTTTTGTTGTGAGCCACAACATCAGCTTAAATCTCCACACAGCTCATGAATCAGATGAGATATTGATGTTGAAATATGCCTGAGCTATTTCACAGGTATCAATATGAGATTTATTCATTTCTATTGTACACTTGAGATATCTATCTCTATGTATGCGCTCTTTATTTTCCCATCAATATGCTAAGGATTATGGCTGCATATAGTGCTGTCTAATCATTTGATTTCAAAGAAGAGCAGTTTATACAACCGAGGACAGAGAGAGAGGCGCAGAGGAGTTCCTTCATCTTAAATCCACTTTCTTTACCTCCTGTATAATATATATGATGCATGGCCACCACAGAGTCACAGAGGGCGAGGGGAGCATCGTGGATGGATGGTTGGATGTAGCTGCGGGTTCTTTTTCAGCACTATATAAACATTTTACCTTGTCAAGCATGGAGAAAAGGCTTATCTCTGTTTCTACACAGACTGTATCACATACTTTGTCAGTTTATTAGGTACACGGCTAAAACAGGAACAGCCTGAGGCTACAGGTTTGAAGAACTCCCTTCACCCCATCCCTGAAATGAGTCCTTGGGTCCGAAAGGATATCTGAATCTGACTTAGTCTGAAATATCTTTTGAGTCTTTCGAACAGCTATCGAGTATCAAAGCAGGGTGTTCTCTGTTTTCTTTTTTAAATTGATATATTTGTGAAAGTATGAAACTAAACGCCCTGTCTTGTAAAGAATCCTTCCAAACATCCCAGACATTCCACTACAGATTACAGATTACAGATTACATGACCCAAAATGTAGTTTGCAACATATTCTGTTAACGCCTTGATGCATTCTCAATCATCCAGGGAAGTAAATCTCCAAAAAGTTGATTCTGTTCATCTGGACATAGCATTTTGTGGGAGAAACGTTTTGTCACTCATCCAGGTGACTTCTTCAGTCTCAGCTGACTGCAGGTTTCAATCTTATAAACAGGACATTTGCATAATGACTGAAACCAGCCCACTGAAGGAACAATGGGCTGGGAGGTCAGTTCCTTGCATAATTAAGATTAAGGAACTGACTCCCTACTGTTTAAAAGCTACGTGCCTTGCTAGCCTATGCTAACAATTTAGCACTTTGACCTTCTCTTCCAAATATGTTTACGTCTGACCAGATAAAAAATGACGAACAAAACATGGAAGTTTGAAAATGTGAAGTGTTAGCTTTATATTTCACAGTGGAGTCAGGTCTGGGTAGGAAGCCACGTGTTGCTCTTCTGTTTTTGTTTTCAAATGGAGGTTGGCACTAGGGTTGCCAACCGTCCCTTGAAAAACTGATTCATCCCGTATTTAAAAACAAAAGTGCACGTCCCGTATTGAGCTGAAAAGGGACGCACTTTGTCCCATAATACAGTGAGAATCAAAAGTAGTCTATAAATGTTGGAATTAACGCTTTGTTTGAAAACATAATTCCCAGCCCCTCTCCTGCTCTGTGAGCAACGAGCTGACAGCACCAGTGTTGCCAACTCCTCAGTAAGGAAAATCGCTATTGCCTGTCCTAAAAGTCGCTAGAAGTCGCTAAATGACGTCACCGCCTAATTTGCATAATTGGTCATGCTAACGTAATTGTAACCTACGTTGTTGGAGAGAGAAATAACATCGTGGAAGAGACATAAAGTGAGTAACAAACGTCATAAATGCACTTAGAATTTATTTAGAACTACAAATTACATGTCACAATTCCAACCTTGCTCCTTTATCCGGGCTTGGACCGGCAAAAGTGACCCGAAATAGGCACTCTGGTGGAGTTACTTTGTGTGTGTGTGTGTGTGTGCGTATAAGTATTTTTAAACCTTGTGATCCACAAAACAGCATAAGAGTAAAAGAAGAACTGACTGCGTTACAGTCAGTGCGGGAGCAGCGGCTTCGCTCATGCGCGATTCATTTGCAGTTTGGACGCACAGGTGTGAACGTCTCCTGCCCTGATAGCAGCTGGGGGAGGACTATCCTCCGCCCGTGAGCGCTTTGGCACGGGCGAGGTGCCCACGGCAGCACCGCTGCTTGTTGAGAGTAAAAGCGATACGCGTTTTCACGTCAAAAAGTCGTCATAAATAAGTCTCCAATAACACCAGAAAAGGTCAGATTTGTCGCTAGTCGCTTTTTAGAAAAAAAGTCTGAAGGGGGTCTGAAAACTCGCTAAATATAGCGACAAAGCCGCTACGTTGGCAACACTGGACAGCACACTTACGCACGAGTATGACAATTCAGATTACCGCTTATCTCATTGGTCGAGGAAAAGTCGCTTGCGGAGAAGATACCGGAAGACAACAGATCACCACAACAAGAAGCATGGCCAACAGGGAAACAAACGCCGACACTGCGGTGCAAGTCTCGGACGACAGTACACCTTCGACCAGCAATGTTTGTACCCCTCCGAGAAAGAAAAAAAAAGGCTGCAAAAATACAGGGAGGAATGGGAAAAGGAAAACACCTGGCTGGAAAAAGTGAGCGATAACACCTATAAAGCGCACTGCACTGTGTGCCGGCGCACTTTTTCCATAGGCCATGGTGGACTGACTGACCTCAAGCAGCATCCTTCTAGTGGTGGGCACATGAAGAACATGAGGGACGTGAAAGCTCGGGGAGCCCTTGACCAATTTGTTGTCCACCAGGCCACGGCAGGAGCAGATATGGTATGTAAACATTGTTTTTTTTAAACCCTCTGGTTAAGGTTAATATGGGCGTGTGCAATGAATATATTGAAATTATATTGAAAACATACATATATATGACCATACCCATTTCTTACAAGTTGCATGTGTAATTTATACTTTAAAGGCAGTTGATAAACTACACAAACTATACAGATATACTGTAAAATATATATATTTCTATTTTACAGGTGACTGCTGCAGAGATGGCCCATATCTACCACGGTTTAAGTTATAACTCAGCTGACTGTGCACTCAAACTGACTGTACAAACGCTGAATGACTCCAGTTTTGCCAAGAGGATGTCCTGTGGGAGGACGAAAGCTGAAGCATTTGTCACAGATGTCCTGTCTCCAAAGGCAATAGAAGAGGTGATCAAAAAATTGAAAAGTGGTGCAACTCCACTCCCATTCTCTCTTCACACTGATTCTTCAAATAAGGGAAATCGGAAGATGTTTCCCTTGGCCTTGCAGTTTTTCACACCAGAGGCTGGAGTTGTCAACAAGATATTGGATTTTGTTGAAAATCCAGATGAGTCTGCAGAGGGAATAGTAAAAATAATACAAAGCTCTCCTGAAAACGTGGGGCTATCCTTAGATCAGGTTTCTGCATTCAGTGCTGACAATGCAAATGTAAATTATGGCATCCACAACTCAGTCTTCACAAAATTGAGAGAGACCAACAGTGAGATCCTTCATGGCAACTGCCATGCACATATTGTTTATAACACTGTGAAAAAAGCCCTGGGCAAGCTCTCTGTGGAAACTATTGTCCTGAAGATATACAGCTTCCTTTCCCCCTCTGCCAAAAGGAGAGAGTCCCTGAAGGAGTTCTGTGAATTTTGTGACGTTGAATTCCATGATATCCTGCGCCATGTTGTGACGAGATGGCTGTCACTCAACCCTGCAATCACCCGCCTGCTGCAGAACTGGGACCCGCTGAAGTCATATCTCATCAGCATTGGTGAGGAATGTCCAAGGCGCCTGAAGGAATTGCTGGAGTTGAGGGAGGGGCAGACATTGTGGAAGTCTACCTCCTCTTCTGTAATAATGTCATGTGTCTGTTTGAAGAAGTGGTGAAAAAACTGGAGAAGAATGTAACCACGTCTGTTGACCTCTAATCCATCATGGAGTGTTTCCTGAAAAGACTTATTCAGAGAAGAGACGATGGGTTCTGATGATGATGGTACCTAACAAGGCAAAAGCTCCAGCGTCTCTCGCCATCTGATGCTGATGGTGCCAGGCAGGAGTTTACAGCCTTCCTAGACACTGCCATCAGTTATGTCCGGAAGTGGTTTGACTTTTCAGAAGAAAACTGGTTTTTCCACCTGCAGCCCCTCTCTCTAGCATCTGGGAAGATTTCCTTTGATGACATGGAGAAGATCATTGAGTGACTTCAACTGGTTGGCAGGTAAGAAGAAAACATTTGCCAGTGAAATGATGATGATGTTTTAATATTAATGATGGTTAGAAACAAATAAATACAATTGATAGATAACATATATAAATAAAACCATAATCATTAACTTTGTTTGGAGTGTATATACGCAAACATGCAATTTTTATACACTATTTTACAAATTCAAACAGTTCATATACTTAGTATAAGGATGGATAAATACATAATAAATAAACTATACTTGTATTGTTTAAATGCTATACAACGTTATAAACATATATAATACATTTTTTTCCATTTATTTACCATGTGCCACTCAGGACTCTGGTCAACTTCTCATCTCTATTGGCAGGTTAAACATCTCTATGGATGAGCTTTATGAAGAGTGTGTCACTGCAACCAGCCTTCTGGAGCACCTCAGCAAAGAACATCAGGGAACAGCAGGTGACCTCCCCAATATCCAGGCTGTTGTATCCTTTGTACTCAGCATCCCATCTTCCACTGGGTTTGAGGAGAGGATTTTCTCTCTTATGAAGAATAAGTGGACTGATGTGCGGAACAAATGTTCTACTGAATTAATTAGAAGTGAGCTCATTGTCAGTCTAGCTTATGATATTTCTTGCTCAGAGTTTTACTCTGCAGTACTGAACGACAAACAACTCCTAACTGCAGCAAGAGCTAAAAAAAAATACAAATGGAAAAACGAGTCTATTTCCACCTAATGTGGCTTTGAGCTTTTGAGTTCCTGAGTTTGTTCTTTTTTTACTTCAACTTTCGGCTACAGTCGAGGCCTTTGAGGCACAAATATTGTGTTTACAGGTGTTCCACAGACTTTCTGTTTGCACTTTTCTAATTGCACTAAATGTGCACTGTTACAAGAATGTTGTTCTTTCTATTGTTTTCTATTAATTTATATAATTTTAAGTTAAGCAGCAGTTCTTTTGGTATAACTGTGTGTTTATTGAGTTTTAAACTTTACACTGACACCAAGATTAAACAAACAAACAACCAAAACAACAAAAAAAAAACAAACAAGCAAAAAAACAACAAAAAAACAAACAAAAACAACAACAACAACAACATAGCAGAATGAAACAAAACAGACAAAACAAAACAAACAGGCAACCCGGCTCATGAATACAAAGAAATAAGTGGAAAATCCAGACATTTTGATTATGAGATACGATTAACAATACATATATGTAAAATAGCAGTGATCTGCTTGCATTATACCAAGGCCCGTGAGAAAATAGCAGAAATATCCAAACCGACATACGCCATAAATGGGTCCCATATTTTATGAAACTTTTTGTCCCTACTATGTAGCTTGCATGTTAGGAAATCTAGTGACACATATTCCAATACCGTCCGATGCCATTGAGTCTTAGATGGGGCCGTGTCCGTGATCCAGTTCAAGAGGACACATTTCCTTGCACAGAATGTTAACAGTGCATAGAGCTGCTTTCCAAACTTCCCCCTAATTTTGTCGTTTGCCACTCCAAGTAGCATACACAGTGGATTGCATTCAGTGTCGTGGTGAAGATCTTATCCAGTTCACACTTTATGAGGAACCAGAATTACTGTATTTTCCGGAAGGACCATAGACAGTGCGTGAGGTTGCCCACCTCTATTTTACATTTAGGGCGCAGCGGAGAAAGGTCTGAATTGTATTTATGGCGTTGAGAAGGTGATATGTGAGCTCTGTGTAGGATTTTAATTTGCATTGCCTTAACTTTATTACAGACGCTCAGAGATTTAGCATTCTCCCAAACTTTGTCCCATACCTCGTCACTGATCTCTATATTTAATTCCTTTTCCCAAAAAAAGGACAGAGTTCTTTTAAAGAAAGATTTACTTATATTCTCAAAAGTTAAGCATGACAGGCTTCTGTTTAAGAAAGAGACGTGTCTTATTGTGTTAATGTTGTCATTTTGAGCTAAAAATAAATGGCTAAATGATCATTTGTTTCCCATGTGTTCATATCACAAATAATACACATCTACTTAAATCAACTTCAAGTCAAATGGTTAAAAAATAATTTCACACACAAAAAAAAGACCTAAAAAATTCACCACACTGGCAAGGGTGAAGACAATCGGGTCGCCCAGCCCTGTCCACGAGGTGTCCCTTATTTATTTTTCGACCACTACCCAGCAGCGGTAAAAACAAGAGATGTGAGATCAATTTTGTTTTAATGCTAAACGAGGTCGAGCCACACTCTGAAACAGCTGGGCTACGCTGTGAAGGAAAGCCGCGGGACGAGCAGCTTACATTCAGACAAATTCTAAATCTAAACTTTTCATTTTATTATTCAGCAGCGATATGGTGGAAAACACGGCCAACGCAACCGAAGAGGTCACGGTGAGGAGGAGGAGGAGGATGAAGGTCCGGCTGAACAAACTAAAGATGACATCTCCAGGACAATCACTGCCGTCACCTAAAATATAATAAAATGTAATCATTATACTTGTCTTCTGTAAGTCACCACCTTATCGTGGTGGAGGGGTTTGTGTGTCGTTTGCTGTTTGTGTGGGATGATGATGTCAAAGGGGTTTTGCCCCCTCCCAAGGCAAACAGATTCAGACAGCCCCATCAAAGGAAATGTTTCCTCTGTATTGTTGTAGGATTTTAACCTTACACTATGAAGCACGTTGAGGCAACTACTGTTGTACCTGATTGGAGACGCTTGAAACACATCACTTAGGAGGTGTCAGAGGTTGACGTGCCTCCTTTTGATGTGGAGGAGGAGCAGCTGTCCGCTCGTAACAAAGTCTCTAAAGATCAGATTTAAAATGAGTTATTTTCTAAGTTGTCTGTAACGTGTAGACTCAGGACTGGTTCATCCTTCATAGGTCAGACTGAAGTGCTTCAACAAACAAAACGTTATAAATGTGTTTAAAGGGGTAAAAAAAACATAAGGCTGCTAAACTAAACAGCTATGTTATTATAATAACTTTGTTTTAATTTGAATATGGCCAAAGAGCAAAGAAGAAATGTGCAAACATGGTTCAGGCTGTAAGTTAGAAGGACACAGTCACTTATGATGTAAAATATTTTAGCAGCAGCACAAACTGCAGCCTCCAGAGAGGCGTCCACACGGAGCCAGCGGCTCTCTAAACGTCGGCATTCATTTTAGCGAGGAGCGCCAAACAAACTGGCAACTGAGAGTATGCTCCTGATGTGTTGTGGAAAAGTGGTGCAAAGAAAAGACACATTTTCCTTGTCAACCAAAACATATCACGTCTTCTATAGTTATGTGTAATTCTCAAAATGGGTCATCCACACACACACACACACACACACACACACACACACACACACACACTCAGAATGATGGGTTTGAAGAGGACGGGGAGGAACTTGTCAGTAGTGCAGCATTTCAGAGCAAAAAAAAAATGGTGGAAAGAAGAAAACGGCAGACAGGAGCTCATTATGTGATTTACCAAAGCAATGGAGGGGTGGTGGGGGGCCGCAGCATAGAAAGGAGGGCGGGGGGGGGTGCTATTCACACCCTTCTGTTGGATGATGCAAGGTCAAGAACACTCAGCGTGACAAGACGCGTGAATGGAAAGGAGTTTAAAGCAGAATGTGTTCCATTAGAATAGCTGGGAATGAGGCGAGCGCGGCGCCTCCGAGAGCGTCTGTCCACACATCACACGGAGATGGACAGATCTGGATCACTGGGCAGACAAACAGCCACGGGTACGGCTCAGTAATGAGGAAAACTGTCTCTAAATGTAATCCGTTCCCTGCACTGTCTGTTGTATGATCACCACACAGCTGCACAGCTTCCAAACAAACATGAGGATGTGCGAGCCGTGTCATTAAAACGCAGTGAAAGTGGCCTCGTTGAACCAGAATCTTCTGACGAAGCTCATGAATACAGTCAGTAAGGAATATTCAGGCGAGAGACACGTGTCTGTCTGCATTCTTGTCCTCTCTCATCATGACTACCCAGAGAGCTTCACCCAACTCTCCACCTACTTCATCTCCACCACCAGCAGTGGTGTCTAGACTCTGCTTTACTTCCTGTTAATGCTGGCGCTCCTCTCTGCTATGTAGTTTCATCTGAATCTGATCAGCAGGTCACTACTCAAACACTCTGCTTCAATAAGTGATGTTCAGTTCTTCCACGTGAGCTCTGCTTAATGAAATGCAGCTGGTTAAGCAACTCTAGAGGACCAGTTCTAGCCACCATGCCACTCGCTGTGCATGAAACTCTGAGACTGCAGTGCTCACTTCCTTATCCACTGCTGTCATCAAACTGACTTTGTTTCTATCAGAAGTCGGTCTCCTATGACTCTGAGACTGAACGGGGTCAAGCTGGCTGTTTGTGATAAACCAGCAAAAATCGAAAATCCTTTGCTTCCTAACATTAAGAGTCCAGCTCTGAAACAGAAATTCCTCCACAGACAGTGAGGCAAGCAGGACGATAGTGTTACTGCAAAATGACAAATGCACCTGAAAACCTTGGTTGATTGCAATATAACCAGAATACAAACATCCATCCATCTTCTTCCACTTATCCAGGGCTGGGTCACGGGGGAAGCAGCCTAAGGAGAGAAGCCCAGACCTCCCTCTCCCCAGCCACCTCCTCAACTATCTGGGGGAACACCAAGGTCCCAGGTCAGTCGAGAGATATAACATCTCCAGCGTCTCCTTGTTCTGCCCCGGGGCCTCCTCCTGGTGGGACATGCCCAAAACACCTCTCCCAGGAGACATCAAACCACCTCAACTGGCTCCTTTTCATGTGGAGGAGCAGCTGCTCTACTCTGAGCCCCTCCCAGATGGCCAAACTCCTCACCCTACCTCTAAGGGAGAGGCCAGCCACCCTTCGGAGGAAGCTCATTTCTGCCTCTAGTATCCACGATCTCGTTCTTTCAGTCACTGCCCACAGCTCGCTCAGGGTAGGGACATAGATCCCTACCCTGGTTACTGAATACAAACAGCTGAGCCAAATCCTCTGTAACCTGGCACATCATGGCCAAGAACTCTCTGAGAATCTGAAACAAAGAATTGTTATTCTACATAAGAATGATGCAACACCCTGAAAGTGAGCTGCAGCACAGTGGTCAACACCATCCAGCAGTTTAACAGGACAGGTTCCAGTCAGAACAAACCTCGCCGTGAGCGACCCAAAAAGTTCAGTGCACATGCTCAGCGTCATATCCAGAGGTTGTCTTTTGACAAGCAGACTAAGGACATGGATTACGTGTGGTCTGATGAGACCAACATAAACTTATTTGGTTCTGATGGTGTCAGGGGTGTGTGGTGGCAACCAGGTGAGGAGTACAAAGACAAGTCTTGCCTACAGTCAAGCATGGTGGGGGATGTCATTGTTTGGGGCTGCATGAGTGCTGCTGTCACTGGGGAGCTACAATTAACTTAGGGAACCATGAATGCCAACATGTACTGTGACATACTGAAGCATGATCCCCTTCACAAACCGGGCTACAGGACAGTGTTCCAGCATGATAACAACCCCAAACACACCTCCAAAAAGACCAGTGCCTTGTTAAATCTACTGAGGGTAAAGGTACGTGACTGCCCACGCGTGTCTCCAGACTTAAACCCTATTGAGCATCTGTGGGGCATCCTCAAATGGAAGGTGTGCAGCACTTTCTGTCAGCTGTGGTTGTTTTAAAGAGCTTTATAAATAAAGGTGATGATGATGATGAGTGGAAGAGGATTCCAGTGGCACCCTGTGAAGCTCTGGTGAACTCTGTGCCCAACAGATTTAAGGCAGTGTTGGAAAATAATGGTGGCCACACAACATACTGACACTTGGGCACAGTGGGGACATTTTCACTCGCTTTTGTTGCCAGCAGTTTAGACATTAATGGCTGTATGCTGAGTTATTTTGAGGTGTTTCAGCATATTTACACTGTTGTACAAGCTGCATACTCACTACTTTACATTGTATCAATGTGTCATATCTTCAGTGTTGTCCCAGGAAAAGATATAACAAAATATTTACAAAAATGTGACGGGCGTACTCACTTTTGTGAGATACTGTATGTAAGCATCTTGGGTGTATTTAACACAATCGCCTCATGTTTGAATAACTTTAATAGTGTTAATTTAATCAGCTGTTTAAGTTGCTACCAGAGCAAATCATCTGTGTGTAACAATGTCCACTATTGAATGCAATAAATCCAACATGTTCTTTTTCTCAGTGAAGGTCATTTAGAATTCCCAGTTAACCTAAGCCCACATGAACTCTCATTCTGATTAGCTCGCCGGAGTTTTTCCTCATGTTTTACCATCGACCTTACTGAATCTATACCACGTGCTGTCATTATTTGCTGTGGTTTAATTTGGCTTCATAACTCAGTGCAGGTAACAGGAAGAAACTCAGGAACAGAACGAGCGTTCTTACTCTACCTGTGTGGCTTCTCTCCAGGTACTCCAACTTCATCCCACAGTTCAACTACACGTGTGTAGGTTACCACTGGAACATAAACACTTGAAGTACTATATACCATTAGCATTACTCTGGTTCAGTGGCATCTATGGGAGAAAATCAATGATGGCAATCAAGTTAAAGGGGGGACCAGTGCAGCATATGCCCCCGTCTCCCCACACAGATATATGTCCATGTTTATCTGTTCAGTAAGATGCTTCGCAGGTCAGACTGTCTCTAAATCTCACATGGTGCTACTATCTTCGTTTTAAATTATTCAAGTCGTTAATCCTTTCTTTTCCATTTCTAAAATAAACTTCACAAATAGAAGAAAAATAACTTCCTCAATAAAAAGAAGAAACTGCTAAAAATACGATGGAGTGGTGCTGCTCTCGTATTTTTAGCAGTTTTTTAATCTAAGGCGTGTTCCTTAGAACTCACCACCACTATTATTTATTCAGAACTAATTTGGTATTTATTTACTTGTCATGCACCTGAGAGAAAGACCATCCTAATTTATGAATATTTTCTCGCTCTTATTTTGAAAATCCCTGCTGACACATCTTCCTGGTTTGTTTCCATGACAGCTGGTTGACCGTCAGTGAAGTGGCGGTCCTCGACATCATCTGTTCTGGAGGATGGAGGTCCACTCCAACCAGAACCTGCAGCAGGTGGAGGCCTGGTTGATGAGCAGGGACCACGTTTGCTGTTCGCTGTCTGAGCTGGTGTGAAACCAGAGGACGAGGGACTCACCGGAGAAGAAGCAGAGCATTGCTTCATCGACTGAGGCTGCTCATGTTTGCACGGTGTGACACTATACTGGTACCAGTGTGCACATTTAGCCGCTAACACACTAATGCAGCTCTGCAGTCGTATATTCAGCCTGCGTTAAGTATCTGTTTGTGGTTTGCACATCAGCGAATGACCTTGGGACTCAAACGCTTCAAGCTTACGCTGCTGAGCGGGTCAGGCTGTAATGAAGGAGCATGTCATCGTGGACGGTCCTCATGACCGCACGGGTAATAGCCAGGCTGCAGCAGACCAGCTGAATTGTTTTCTGAATGACTTTTCCTGGGATTGATTGTCAATTTATTTCCAATTTAAAGTCCTGATCCTCAGCTGCACAGTTTCCACCCACCTATCAGACTCCTTGCACCCCCACTCCCCCCACACACACCTTTAATAGAGACCCAGTGCACTCGACTGCATTCAGCTGTAGCCTGTGTGGCCAACGAGAGTTTTAATCAACCTTCCCTGCAAAAGAAGTGTGATAGTGAAGCCTTTGTGGCTGCGGCTATAATGTTTCCTCAAACAAAGCCCTGAAAAACTGTCAAAAGCTACAATCTTGTACCTTTTATGAGACCGTTCAATTACTGACAAAAAGAGATTCAGTCAGCTGAAATTACATCTCATAAAGTCTGTCACAACTCCAGAGAAAACTAATCATGTATCAGAAGGCTGACTCAAGCAAAAACGCGTTTCCCCTGCTCCATTCTGTCCGATCCAGTTTTACCTGCTGGGGAAATTTTCCCCGTGCTGTTAATGGTTTCTTGTCAAACCAGGGTGTGCTTTTTGTGATGTAGATGAAATCTAAAAATGATATAAAAGATACATCCTTCAGATCAGAATAGAGTGTTAAAAGAAACCTAAACTATGCACGTAAAAGAGATGAAAATCAGCCCCTTCTCTCGTGAATCTAAAACCAGAAACCAGGGAAAATCATAAGATGTGTTTCGGGAAAGTGACAGTAATGCACATGCTGATCTCAAAGCTGAGGAAAGGGCCTTTAAATACTTTCTGAATGGGTTCATGGTCCCTTCTTGCACGTTTACAGGTTTAGCTTCCTGTGTTTGTGAGCAGAGGGAGCTCGTAGTCTGGGAGCGTTTCCTCCTGAAGTCAGTCTGAGCTCCTCCACACGTAAAGCTAAAAAGCATTGCGACGTTTCAGTTATTAAAAATGATCAGGTTTTCTGCCCTTCACCGTTTCTGTGTGACATCTGTCACGTCCGGCCATGCTGTGAATTTAATTAAAAGCGTCTCTAATTATAAAACTTGAGCACCGTTGCACTTCTTATCATAAATCCAGCTGCAGCTGAGCTGTAACAAAACTATTTATGACACGAATGACGTCGCTTTAAAATGAAGGTGAGGATGTCTCTCTCTCTGTTTTTACCTGCTGCCTCGCCACCTCACAGCTCTGGTAGGAGGTGCTAAGACATGAGGAAATGAGACAGGTGCTTGGTGTTGTCCCGGCGGGATGACTGACGGTGCTTCTGGAGAGTCGTTTGTGTCGCTGAGTTTGTGAAAGTCGATTAAATTAAAAGCACAACCCGCACAGTTCTGCTGATATGACAGTTCATTATATAAGTAAATGATCTGAATATTGTTGCTTTTCTCTTTAGCGTTACAGCTACAACACTGGACTAAATTCAGTGTGACTTTTTTCAGGGCCTCTGGCCTGCAGGACTCACGGCAGTACCACAGATCAGTATCGTGCACCTGAACACGAAGTATTTCTTTAAATGACCTCTATTTTATAACGTACTGTAAACGTCACACTCTTGTTTCTCCTCCAATCAGAATCAGTATTAATGAGCAGTGTATGACCTATGCCGACGTCTTCAGAGGGGTGTAACTACAAAGCGTAGAAGGAGAACAGGTGTGAGCAGAGTTTTAAAGATGCTTTGCAGCAGGTTGGGATCAGTGAGCAGGTAAAACCAGGGGCACCTTTGTGGCACTTTAGCCCACTAACCTTGTAGTTGCGCTCAGATGAATGTCTAAGGGTTATTTAGGTCCAGATCTTCCCCTTTGTGTAATTTTTACCTGTGTGAAATATCCAAAGGGAAAGGCCAGCTTGCTGAGCTTGTTTAGCATGTTGCTAAGATGCAGTCTAACCCGTTTCTGAGACTGTGCTGGTCCACTTGAACTGAAGCCAGTAGCCTTTCACACTTCTTTGCTCGCCCAGTGAGTCTTCACCTTGACCCCCATCCTCGGGGGCTGTCGTGAAACCTCTTCGCCGTCTCGTTGGTCATCAGGGATACTGCAGCTAAAGAGCCGTCAATTTCACCCTTTTTATGACCATGCTGCTCATTTTAATTCAAAGGTCGAGAGTCTTGTCATATATGCGCACACCGAGCCACCTCACGGTTTGCCTCAATCAAACCCAGATCAATCCCCCGTTAATCTTTGTCATCAGTACGACCCGTTTATCAATTTCAGCATCTACGGACGTCCCGGGAATACATCGATCATCGCTTCCCCTACTTCCAAATTAAACTCTGTCGTGAATTATCGCAGAGGGACAACAGAGCTGGCAAATTGTTTACATCTAATCAATATTCCAAGTAATCAATGCAAATTATCTGTATGCAGCGTGTGGAAAGACAGAGTGAGCTGAGAGAGTGTTTTCACAGCGTAGCCTTTTTAATGGGAAGAGCTTTCAAACGGAATTGTCCAACTAGTCATTCAATGGCAGAATAATTTAGTACAAAAGGACAGCGGTACAACCGTTCCAGTGAGTCCAAAGACCGTAGATGGTTGCCAGGCAGCGAGCTGTCTAGGGAGGTAAAACCTCTTGTGGACTTCAGACGGATTGATTTATCAATTCAAGGCTAAGTGGAGCAGTAGAAAAGTGACAGTGACCAAAAATCTCATCCATAAACATCAGTCAGGGTGGGATCGGGAGAAAATATTTTCCCGGCAGAAATGTGTTAAATCAGAATGAAGAAAGGGGTGATTTTGCTTTTGTTTAAGGTACCACTTGGTTTTATTATTACAATGCACACTCCAAAAGCAAAAAATAAAAGCCTTGGCATCTGCACACCCGACAACATCACGACCGTACGAGTCACTCGAGCCTGCGTCGACCCGTTGCTGGGTTGACCGCAGCGTACATTATTATTGCAAAGGGTCACTTTCAGTTGAACTCATCATCAAACAGAAGGACATAAAGAAATAAAAGTTGTGAGTACATAAAATATGGATCATTCAATTCTTGAATAGTGGGAAATACACTTTAAATGCAAACACACACAGAGTAAAATAAAACGTTAAAACATGTGACCCATGACAAAAAAATCAAAGTACATAACTGAACCAATAATTGAACTTCTAAGCTAAGATTTTACAAATCACAGAAGACTAATCTTGAATCATTTTCTCGTTTTAATCATTAATCGATTTGAGGCTGTATCAAAAACTCTTGTAAAAAGAAAATTAAAACGTGATCTTATTGTTTCGGTGACTAATCGCATCCGCGTCTCGGCCTCCGTCGTCTCCTCCGTGAAATCTAAAATGGGATTATCTGTACAGTCCCGCGTGGGGTTGCCACGCGGCGTTCCTCGTCCGAGTGGAGCGAAGAACTGCCTCGTTACATAAAAAAATAATTCTCCCTGGTCCAAAATAAATTGCAGGGATGTTCTTCCTGTTAGTATACAACGTGGAGGTGTGTACAAAAGGGCAAGAGTTGTGTTGCTACATTTAATAATTGATCTCCAAATCTCGTCAACTAAATTTCTTTGTTGCTTCCATCTGATTGAGTCTGTCGGCTGTATTGAAGGGTGGAAGGTTCATGTTTGAATTGTGATATTGGTGTTTCATATATATATATATATATATATATGAACAGGAATAGAAAGCTCCTGCAGGTTATTTTAGTGAGGCAGTCCCTTTCTTCCACATTTCTTCGACCTCCAAAAAAATATAACAATCTATCATAACGTCTTCCAGATATACAGTGAAACTCAAAACCAATGAAACAAAAATTATTATTCTTCTCTAAATCTTTTTAGGCTACCTTGTTATTCTCATCTTTACTACACATTGTGAATAAGGATAAAAACAGACAACTAGTGTTAAAAGGCAAACCGTATTGAATCTGAATAAACACGCCCGCTCATTCAAACACACACTCACGCACACACTTCGGCCTCCTATTGTCTTGTGTCGTCTGCAGGGCTGAATTGAGATCCTCGCGATAGCTTTTCTCATATTCGAAGGATCTGTCTCCCTTTATTAAAAATGCGAGCTGTCGCCTGCAGCGGTCTGATGACAGGACGCCGTCTTCTCGCATTATTTAAAAGCCAGGCAGAAGAAGAGTTAGGCAAACACTTCAGTCCAGAGGAAAAAGAAAAAAGAATCTTGGGCTAAAAAGGTGAAAAATAATCCAGTATCCAAACTTGGGAGAAAAGAAAATGCTGGGACGGGAGCGCACGTCTCCCAGTTGTTGCTTCAGACCAGCTGGTCGAACCCAAAGCCAGCGTGATGAGAATTTGCTCGTCTTAGGCCACTGTAGTAGGTGGGCTACCACGAAAACAGTAGTCCCTCCCTGTGCACTGTAAAGCCCACCCAAATCATTGCGCCCCGACCCATCCCAAACCAAAGTCGCTTGAAGCCTTTTTGTACTATAGCACCTCTTGTCATCACTCCCTGCAAATGTCCAGACAGACGAACACCAGAAAGGAAACTGTCAGAGTTCCTCAGGCATCCTCACCCTCCGCCCTATCAGGGGAGGGTTAATCAAGTCTTAGGGCGGCACATAAGGAGGTGGAGATCTGTAGGGAGTTATGTTCTTCGGACGGGAGCCCTTGCCCTCCATAGGAGTGGTGAAGGGAGGAGGCGGTTGGTAGGGAGGCGCGTTGGGGTCGTCATCTTGCAGAGCCGTGTACTCCCCCAGCAGCTCCTGATTTAGGGGAGTGGTTTCTGGCGTGGCCATGTTGGGGTATTCAGGGGGTGGAAGTGGGGGCTTCTCTTCCTGGAGAATCAAGGGCATACTGGAGGACGGAGGTGGCTTGGAATCATCAAGTTCGTCTGCAAAGATAATCGGCACACCTTTCTTAATGAAGGTGGCCTGGTCCTCGATGGTAAGCTTGCCCTTTCGTTTCTTTCTATAGCAGATCATTGCAATAATTCCTGCTATTAGCAATATTGCTGCCACCACCACAGCAGGAATGACCGTGTGGAGGTAGACATCATCTGCGCTATCCTTGCTTGATCCCACAGCTGGAGTGACAGCTGGAGGTTCTGGGATATCGATGTCTCCTGGTGGGATGAAGGAATACATTCGGCAGCTTGCCCTCCCCTTCACCTTGACATCCAGTGGTTTGAATTCGGGGTCCATTATGTGCTTGAAGCTCTGTGAGGGTCTTCCGTCAGAATTGGCCAGCGTCCTGCTCATGACTAAGATCTGCTCCTTTGGACATGGATGCTGAGGCAGGCTGGTGTTCGTCCACTCCACCACAATGGACCCTTTGGTGATGTTCCTTAGACTCACCGTGCTGCTGTTGCGGTCCCCGAGGACATATGCCAGCTTTTTAACCAGGAGGATCTTCTTGTGGATGTTGTTCGTTACAGACCGTGGCTCACCCTCAAATCGTGCCGTAAATATAACGGGGGTTTTGTCATTGGTTGGCCAGCGGTTTACGCGTACCTCAAAAGCATCAATTGCATTGAGGTCACCTTTGTCAGCTGCCTGCATGAAGTATTCATGTTTTCCCACATGCTGGACATCAGGCAGTCCATAGAGGAGTTGGCTGGTGGTGTTGAACTGGATCCAGGAGTCCTCTGGAACTATTTCATTATGGTTTTGTCGAAGGGTTAATCGCAGCTTATCTGTCGTTCCATCCTCTTTGTCAAAGAATGTATCAGATGGGATCTTGACTTCGAAATAAGTGCCCACCAATGCATTGACCTGGTCGATGGGGTTCCTTAACACGGGCTTTTCGTTGAATGGATCTGGAACAGTGCGTGATGTGGTGGTCATAGGAGACTTTGTTGTGGGGGTCTTTGGCGTTCTGAATGCTGGTGTGGTTGTCTTCTGCTTCCTTCCTGGTTTCCTGGTAGGTTTTCTGGTGGATGTGGGTGTGGAGGCTGTGGCTGGTGTGGCGGTGGGTTGTACGTAGGTAGGCCTGGTCATGCTCGGCTGGATAGCAATGCTGCTGGTGGACTCCATGACCTTCGTTGGCTGGGAAGGTCCCGTAGTCGGAGTGTGAGCAATAGGGTCACGTACTCTAAAAGTAGGCTTTCCCGGAAGCGGGACGGGACCTCTCACGGGAGGGGCAGAGCTTTCAGTCGGTGCAGCAATAGAGGGAGAGGAGAGGGTTGGGATAATTCGCACTGGTGGCTCCACTGCAGTTGTTGGAGGAGGCACAACCAGAATAGGCGTCGGAGTGTTGTTTAGTTGTCGTCTCACTCGTTTGGGGACATGAGGTTTCTTGTTAGCAATGTGCCAGCCCACCACGGGGTAACCCAGCTTGGCTGACATTGTGCCTTCCTTTGCAGGACCCTGGACGCTGTTGATATCTGGGACTGTGCTCTGGTCCAGCGAGCAGCCGAGCTTCCAGGACAACAGAGCGCCGTTCTCCACCACCTGGAGAGACATCAGAAATGTTGATTAGATGTTTACCAGTTCAACCCATTGGTGACTATTAGAATTATTTATAAGTAGCTACACAAGGTAACTAATTTTGTTCTATAAGAAGCCCTTCAAATTGACACAAACTGCTCAGTTCAGAAAAGAGCTTTGAGGGTTACTGCTAGTAGAGTGAAATGACTATTCACTCACCTTTTTGGCATTCCCAGGTCCAGCCATAAACGCAGACATGTCAAACAGCCTGTTGTTGACCACAGGGAGCATCTTCATGTACTGAAGCCCAACATCAGAGAAGCTCCTCATGTTATCCAGAAGCTCTACCCTCTGCTCTGAGCTCATCTTTGTCAAATCAGCATCCAGGATCACCGTCAGCACTGTGACCGGTTCCTCGTTCCCACACATGAACTGTTGGACGTCATTTTCAGTGGACGCCTGGTTAGACGTCAGCTGAGCTGAATCTGAGTCCAGGTAATCTTCAGGGTGCACTGCGATGGAAAACACCTCTGAAGAAGACGAGGATTTAGTGTGGTTGGAGATGGACACGGTGATGTAGTGAACACCTTTATCCTCTTCCAAAGGTAGACCTTGCAAGATTCTGCTGCTGGCATCCCAGTGCAGCCATTCTGGGAGCGAGTCCTTACCCATCTCTGTAATCTGGAAGACAGAAGAGAAAAAAAAAAGAGCCAGATAATTATATATATTAGCAAGCTTAACGGTTTTAGCATGTAGCTACAAAATATCCAAAAAACTGATTTGGAAGGGGAGTTGGAGATGTACTATGATGTGGTTTGGTTTAGGCCAGGGGTGGGCAACATTTTAGATGTGTCCTTGATCCAACACAGCTGATTTAAATGGCTAAATGACCTCCTCAACACGTCTTGAAGTTCTCCAGAGGCCTGGTAATGAACTAATCATTTGATTCAAGTGTGTTGACCCAGGGTGAGATCTAAAACCTGCAGGACACCGGCCCTCGAGCCCTGGAGTTGGACACCCCAGGTTTAGGCTCTAATCAAACATGATTTCTGGTCAGCTTTGACAGTAGTCTAACAGTATCAGAAGACAGGTATGAAAGTTTTGGGACCTCTCTACTTTAATTTTGCAACGAACCCGATGTAAACGTAGCTTCTTTGTGTAAATCTGAAATGGCCCCTCGGTGCTCGTGCCGCTAGCAGTCAACCACAAATGTCGATGCTCAAATATAAATCATAGTTTGTCATCAGCGTCTGCGGCGGCATTAACATAACCCCTACGTCAACCATAAATCCAGTTTAAGCCTTCCTCCTTCAGCGCATATGGACACACTCAACAGAATTGTAATTTAAACCCGACTAAAATTAAAATAACTTGGCCAATTACACGGCTGGGGACGCCCACATGGCAGGAGGCTGATGGAGAGAAATGGATCGCAGGGGACTGACAATGCATCCGTGCACATAAATTCAAAAACAAGAGCGAATGCATCCTGCGCCGCCTCCCCGCCCCCGACCCTCCACCAGCCCCTACAAGTTAATTCTGTGGCTAATAAATCCTGGTTGATAAATTATGTAGAGGCAACGCTCCCTAGACACATCATTAATGCTCTAACCAGCACACAGGCGTCGCCGGGGGAAAACACACACAAACACACACAGCCATGCAAACAGTCGAACACACACACAGAAGCCTATTTTCCATGAGAGGTGCAGCGCATGTGGCCACCTCAACAAAAATCAAAAGCATGCCAGCAGCTGGACTTCTACCAGTTACCCCCTCGTGGACAACAAGTCTCCTAAATACCCCCCTTCATGCCCCCTGCTGGATAAGCGCCCTCAAGCCTTCTCTGGGAAACTCTTGGATCTCGTCCTTTTTTCCAGAAGCAGAGGAAACAGCAAAGGGACATAGTGGAAATAAGTTGTTCCAATCATTTTATTTATATCTTCCTGCCTTTTCTTTGTTGCCTCGCCTGCTTTTCTCATCCTCAGTTTCCCGTCAACCTCACTCTACTTCCCTTTCTTTCTGCATCGCCATGCTCTCCTCTTTAGTCCCGCCTTCCTTTTTCTGCCGTCATTTCAAAGTGTCACGATTAAAATCTGATGCTCCTTTTCCCCGCCGCCAGATAAAAGCTCATTTCTGGATGTCACGATTCAGCTCGAAAATTATTACTGCAGGAAAACAAATTATAGATACAGTTCTGTCCACATAATTATAGATTACAGAAAAGCAGACAGGGCCCATTATAACCGACACTTGAGCTTCATAACATAGGCTGTTTGAAACCAGCAGCCTCCTGCGATGCTGCGCGGCGAGCAGCAGAGACGGCAAAAATATCAGAGAACGGGTCAACGGCTGGAAATCAAGAAACAAAAATCTTCAGCTTCCTCGGCTGATTGAATTTGTCACAAAGTGTTCTCCAAAGACAGAACTTCAAACCAAGCGCCTCCTGACACGGCGCTGCAAATGAAATCACAAAGAGACGACGAAGGACACGCGAACTGTCGGGCAGCGATCTCCTCCAACTCGTCTCTAATTGCTCGGTAAATTGCTTAATTTGTGTCCGAATAGCAGAAGGATGATCGCTTACTTAAGAGTTGCTAATTAAATATGAGTGTGAGGAAAAAACACTTATCGAGGCCTATATCAGGAAAAACTCACTGCTGTGCTGTGTTAGTACCGTACGGGAGCCCCAGTAACACCAAACTGGGCCCCAGGTCCAGACAAACACAAAGGAACCGTTGCACCCCAACACCCCAATAAACATATCACCCTTTATACGGACATTCAAACAAATAATATTCAATAAACCTAATTTTAATTTATTCAAGTACTATATTTTTACGATCTCATTTCTTATTCTGCAGGGATGTAACTCCCCGGTGGGCTGTGAAGGTACTGCAGGTTAAAAAAAACTATTCAAAATCCTTAATTCTTATAAAGGTAAAAAAATGACAAAAGTTAAAATTTATATGACTTATTCCCTGAGGATTAAGCATAAAATCAAATGATAATCTTTGGTTTAATTCTTATATCAGTCAGTAGGACAACATCCATTGGGACTCGTTCGTCTATTAAAATCTTCCTTTGGACTTCAGTTTTCAATTTTGAAAAGAAGTTAAAAGACTGAAGCACGAATGTGAAGTTTAAAAATGATTTATTCTTCATTTTGGGGGTGCGTTTGATCCCGAATTCACTGAAGAGATTTTAATTAGAAAAGTAAAGCTGCTGATGAATCAAATTCAAGAAATGAATGAAAGGAAACACAAAGGGAACAGTTCATTTTCCTCTCGTGTGATGATCAGAGCCGTGATTACAGGTTCGGGTCGGCTGCAGAACATTTTCACATTCTTCACATGATCCGAACAAGCGGTTAAGATATTAGCAAATAAAAATGGAGCGATTCACGGAATCGGCTGAGATGTGAATTGGACTTGTGTGTAGCTTTTTCTGGCAGTTTCCTGTTATTTTTGGACATTTCACAAATAAAAGGTGCTCGAGTAAATTCATCTCCACTTTAGTTTATTGTGGATCTCAGTTCTGAGGACTTCCCTTCCTATATACATTTTTATATGCAGGAAAAATCCTGGTGAAATATAAAAATCTGCTGCTTGCTACCAGGCATCCACCACAGGGTGAAGACATGTCGGGAGAACGTGATGAGGGTGGAGCAGAAAATAAAAGATGACAATGAGAGGTGGTGCTGAATGATAAGCTGCAGGCCAGCTGTTCCCGTTAGCTGTGTGGATACAAACGGCAGACGAAGCTAGTCAAACCTGATGTTTTTTTTTTACTAAAAAACCCCAAAAACCCATCTTCCTGACCCAAATGACACTAAAACGGCAGCGGCACAGGCCCGACTCCAGCTGTGATTGGGTAAGAGCATCCCCTCCACAGCACATTCCCCAAAGCTGCTCTCCGAGGTAGCGTTCCTGGCTCGGCGTACGTTAAAACAGAACACAACAGCGCCTTTTTAACGGCTACATGAACGCAGCAGAGAGCGTGGAGTTTCCTGCTTCCCTAAAAGAACATGAAAAATACATCAAATCCTCTCAAAATGTCAAGAAAAATATTTCATATCTTTCCCTGGCACAAGTCTGCGGCGCAGAGGAGTTTGATGTTTGGCCCTAAAGGTTATCGTGCGCTCTCACGGGCTCCTCTGGCTTCCCTTCTTCCTCCCGTTCAGCATGCACCTTTGGCGAGGTTACAGCCCAAGCCCCTCTGAACCAGCCGGGAAACTTTGGGAGGATTGGTCTGGAGGAGGAGAATGGAGGGTAGGGCTGGGCCATATTATACCGTTCACGGTAATACCGGTATAATGTTAGGCAACGATAGGAAAATGAAATATCGCGATAGAATATGAGTAAAACGCGCATGCGCAGTGCCTTTGTTTTCATACGCACATGGCCGATTGTTGAGTGAAACAGATGAACCAGAATTGGTTTGTAAAAATGGTGCAACTTCAGTGATGTGGAACTGGTTTGGTGTTTGTCCGTCAGATACACGACAAAGCACATTTTTTTGCAGAACATGCAAGCGGCCGTCGTTATTGTCGTATTTGTCGGACTAAGATGCTCTTAAATCTGGGAGTAATCTGGGTCCTAAACTCCGTATGCTTCAGGTCAAACGAACACTGCAGCATCACTGAGAGTTAAAAACTGTCTAAATTCTTTCATCTTTAATAAAACGATCAGCATTGCTGCTTTACCAGGTGTAACTATGAAGTTTAACTTCCAGGCATCCATGAAAACAAAATTTATTACATTTAACGGAGTTAGAAGTTAGCCGGAAGCTAGCGGAAGTTAGCTCGCTAGTTTCGCTAGTTACCTAAGCATGATATAGCATGTTCTGACTGAGAGATTTCTGAAAAAATTCAAACGTACAGCTCTGCTGTCACTTCCAACATAAATGAAGACAGGAAACTAAACAGCAGTGACGTTTGTAGGGTTACTGAAGTTGGGCTAGCTGGTATATAATGATGTGCTACGTGATCGCTAGCGACACAGCTACGTTAGCATAACATAAATATTGAAGCTGGAGGACGAACACTAACACTTTTCCACTTATAAAAGTTAACGTTAAGGTTCCTGATAGTTAGAGACAAATGCAATCGCATGGCAGGATGCTGTAAACGGACCAAACTTCAGTCAGGAGAACAACTGAGATAATCCATCCACAATACAAGGTTAGTCATTAATATACTGCAACAACATGGGAATAGAGCAGCTGCGGAGAATTCAACATTAATGAATCAATGGTACAGAAGTGGAGGAAGCAAGAAGAATGAGTTTAATAAAGTTTGATTTATCTGACTGCTTTGTTTCGCTTAATGTGCCTTATAATCCCGTGAACCTTATGGTCCGAAAAATACGTACTGCACACTGCAGTTTAATGTTGCAAAGAACCTCTTTTTAACTTCAGTGGATATTATACATGGTTATGCTCAGGATATGTCAGCACATTTCTACTGGAAATGCCTTTTGGTTAAACTTTCAGCAAGGAATTTGCATTTGCAGTTTGCAGTGCATTTGGGGCGATCGTGGCTCAAGAGTTGGGCGTTCGTCTTGTAATTGTAAGGTTGCCGGTTCAAGCCCCGGCTCCGACTGTCTCGGTCGTTGTGTCCTTGGGCAAGACACTTCACCCGTTGCCTACTGGTGGTGGTCAGAGGGCCCGGTGGCGCCAGTGTCCGGCAGCCTCGCCTCTGTCAGTGCGCCCCAGGGTGGCTGTGGCTACAATGTAGCTGCCATCACCAGTGTGTGAATGTGTGTGTGAATGGGTGGATGATTGTGTATAGTGTAAAGCGCTTTGGGGTCCTTAGGACCAAGTAAAGCGCTATACAAATACAGACCATTTACCATTTATTTACCATTTTATAAAGCTTTAATGTACATAAAAACCAGCTTCTTGTTTAAGTGAAAATAAATGGAAGGTTGTCTTTTTGCGCTAGTAATGTTGTGGAGTTGTATTTTGTCTCGCATCAATTATATCGTCAGTTATATCGTTATCGCAAATTTTCAAATATATATCGTGATAAATATTTTTGGCCATATCGCCCTGCTCTAATGGAGGGCGCTAAACCGCTTTGTGGGACGTTATTAATGGTGAAGGCGAGGGACGTACAGATGTACCGAAGCAGCGAGCGGGATGAGAACCTTTCAGAGCTTCGGTTAAATGCTCGAGGACTTTACAGCAGAGAGATCCTTTGCATCCAAAAAGACTTAATGCTTAATGATGACGTTGGTGCTTTATGGCCGATTCAAAGACCGAATCACTGACATGCAGACAGAGGTGTGGATGCCCACCCCCCCACTTAAAAGACTTAATTAAAACCAAATACGTGATAATCTCAAAGTTGGGACTTGTTTCATCGTCTTTGAAACAAGTCCCAACTTTGTGGCTGACACATGCGTCAGCCACAAAGCCACCATGACTATCAGCTGCAACAAACTAGGCAGAAAATGTATTTGAAGTCTGTGTGAGCGACAGCCATGAAACACGAGGAGACGTTATCGCATATCAGCAGCATCATCCTCGTTTTCCTGCGCGCCGCTGGGCTCGCTCGTTCTGCAGGCTCAGCTTCCTCATTCAGAGTCGGAGACGCAGCCGCAGCCTGGACAAAAAGTCAGAGACGGATCGCAGAGTATTCGCAGTGTGTCTGACGTACAGAGGGCACGAGCTTTATTTTGAAATACCCCCTCTGACCTCTGGCACATAGGCGTGGACACTAGCAGGCTCTTTAACGAAGCACTTCTAGTTGAGCGTTTCGAGCCCAGTGTTTGAGTTTTCATTCCATTAAAGTCATTTTTAAATGAAATGAAATTGAATATATTTTATAGAATTATATTTTTAATGTTGGCCGTGTTATATTATTTATGTTCTATGACCTACATTAGCTGTTGTTAACGGCCGCAGCGTCTCTGCCTGAGAGTAAACAAAGGTTTTCATGTCCTCTCTGACCAGAAGGACCCTCGCTGCTAGCATCACAGTTGCTACGCTACAGGAGCAGCGCTTTTATAGACCGTCCCACCCGGTTCTGGCTTGTGAAGGTGTGGCCTGCATTAGCCACGCCCTGGATTTGGACACAGGTAACACGTGTTAAGGATCACAGGTGGTGTGACACATAATTAACTTCACTTCTGTCCTCACTCTCTTCACACCCGGCGCTCTAATGACCTGAGGATATGGCACATAGATGCACCGCCTTTATGAAACACTGGACACACACACACACACACACACACACACACACACACACACACACACTTTTGTTACCTCGAGAAAAATGCAATCACAGAGCTCTTTCAAAGAAGTCCAAGAGTGGGACTTAGAGCGAGCGCGAGGCAGATAGACTGAGATAGTGACAAAGACAGGAAGCAGGAATGAGAGAAAGAAAGAAAACGAGAGGTCAAGCAAGAATAATGAGAGAGAAAATGAGGGAGAGATCTCCTAAACATGGACATATTACGAGGAGGCGTCGAGTCTCGCAGCAGAAAGAAAGCAGCTCATTGTCGCAGCGAGAGGCGAACGCCGAGAAAGGAGTCCATTGTTACGGCGGACCTGGTGACAGCTCCACAGATAAGCCTCATATTTGGGAGGAGGACGAGGATGAGGAGGTGCAGCGGGAGCACAGTGATGCGATATGATGACTTGGGGCGAAATGAACCTCAGAGCGAGATGAAGGAGGACAGGAGCGTGAAGGGAGGAAGAGAAGGAGGAATGATGGGGGGAGCAGAGGAGTGTAAGGAAATGCAAAGAGGGGAGAAGTGGAGCGAGGTGAGAGGCTCAGCGTGGGGCGAGTGAGAAAGGTTGCATTCAGAGAGCAGGGGGGTGGGGGGGTTGCAGGAAACCTGCAGAGGGAGAGAGGGCAAGATGGGAATGGCTGCCTGGCACAGTCGAAGGTTTCCAGTGGAAAATATGAAGACGGACGGACGGGGGGGGGGGCTTCAGCTGGCCAACAGGCAGGCGGATGTTTATGGGGGGAAATCCATCTTAGAGCCTATTTTCTGCTGTTAAAAATTCGAGGCCCCCCCACAGCAGGCACACTCACACTCTCGCGGTGCAGTCAAGGAATTGGAAATATATGAGCAGCGAGGGCCGCGAGCTGTCCAACTCCCAAATGTCAGCTTGATCGCAAAAAACAACCAAGTTTTTATAATGGAAAAGTTCTGAGATCGGAAAATGGGTTTAAAGGCAGTTTGATACGAACGCCGCTCTCCAAATTCACTACAGAGACCACTCAAGCCATATTCACACAGGTCACTGTGGACTTTTTCCCCACAGTCGTCCTTCTGTCATGCGGCACAGGAAACACATTCTGCACTCCTGGAAATACTCTGTTTGTTATAGGTGACGGGGTCTGACGAGGCACCGCTCAGGAGCCACACGGGACTCTGAGCCAGGCTGAGCCCAGCACCTGCACAGCACCTCTGTCTGACACCTCAAAGGCTTCGGCCTCTACAGGAGCACGGCAGTAAAGACGTCCAACAACAGGAGGAGGTCATGCTGGGAGCGAGGACTGAACCCTGGACTTTTACCCAGGAGGCAACAGGTTTGTATTTGGGACCGTTTACTTTAACTGGAATGACTCTAACACAGCGCTTTTCTACAGCTTCATACAACAGGCCTCGTTCACCCATTCATACAAGCACTTGCTTCTATGCTGAAGTCCTTTCTATCCACCAATGACACGCATTCATACTCTGATGGATGCAACTTGGGGTTAGTAATATTGTCCAAGGACATTCGACATGTAGATTGGAGCAGCCGTGGATCAAACCACCAACCTGCTCTACCTCTGTGACTTATGCCGGGCAGTATTTTAGCAATAATTTGGTTTCCTGGGACCGTTTATTAAGTGTCAAAGACAACCTGCTTTGAGCAA
Organism: Perissodus microlepis; assembly: GCF_051167445.1. Taxonomy (NCBI): domain Eukaryota; kingdom Metazoa; phylum Chordata; class Actinopteri; order Cichliformes; family Cichlidae; genus Perissodus; species Perissodus microlepis. The sequence continues at coordinate 36,672,812 of NC_140465.1, forward strand.
GCACTTGTACTCTAAGTCTGAGCCTCAGTTAAGCTTAGAACACCATCATCTTTGGCGTTTTTCATCAATGGAACTGCTTCTTCCTGGTAAAAGGAAGTTTTTCCTTCCCACTTTCGCCAAGTGCTTGATTGTAGGAGTTTTCCCTGTATGATTGTAGGATCCTTACCTTACAATAAACAGCGTCATGAGGCAACAGTTCTCGTGTTTTGTTGTTATTAGAAATTACCGAACTGAACTGATACCACCCTTTGTTCTGATTTTCTAAGCGCTCATTCACGGGACTGTTACCTGCACAAACATGTGATCAGTACTGGAGTTCCTGCTGGCGAATTCGGACGAACACTGAAAATCATACAGAACGCACTCGTGGAAAAAACACAGATTTACACACAGCTACAGAGGTACGTTAGACACCGTGCTGGTTTGTAATCTGCTGAAAGCTTTAAGGTATCAAACATGATTTTCCATTCTCAGTATAACTAAAAAGAGAAGTGTTAATGTCGGCATTTCTCCAATAACAGCTGCCATATGCAATTATTATATATTATATATACCTGCATTATAAACTAAAATTGAATTAATACATCCTCAAATATAAAAATATACACCCAGAACTCTGCATGTTTGTGGAAGGTGGGTTTACTTCATGGTCATAAAGTCAAACAGGGGTGTAGATTCCCACAGATGAAACACGTTCCAGGAAAAATATACTCTTCCTATTAACAGGCTCTATTTCAGGATCAATGTGGGATCCACAGGAATCAGCGGCATCATCATTATGGGCTGTGGGAGTTTAAGAAGTCATTAAAATGTTTGCGACTGCTGCGCAGAAGTTTGCAGTTACACGCACACGTGTGTGCACGTCACACACACTCATAACCACACGCACGCGCCTATTATAAAGTCGTTAAAGTATGACGATGAAGCGGCTCTGGGCTACAAAACCTGTGCTGAAGTATGCGCTCTTTATATCACACACACACACACTGTGGAAAACCCGGCCGCCAAGGCCTGCGGCACGCTCACAAAGCTCTCCTCCTGTGTCTCTCTATCCCTCTCTCTCTCTCCGTTTTCTTGCCGTTACAATAACGAGCCAACAGAAGCCGGCCATTGTGGGATTCCAGCTGTGTGGGTGAGAGATTCAAAGGTAGGGAAGAGAAAGATGTGCGTGCATCAGCTGCTCCTGCAGGAGGAGAAAAGACGAGTGTGTGAAGCGGCCGAGAAAAAAGGTTGCAGGAGAGTGTGTGTCGTGTTATGACAAGGACGAGTGGAAGGCGAGCGAGGAGCCGAGCGCACAGCTTGCGGCCTTTGCAGAGACCGTCCGAGGAGCAGGCTCGACTTAGCAAACACGACGGAGCCGAGCTTCCTGCCGCGCTACGCCGGACGCGCGAGCGAGGAAAATGAAACCGTGTAAACAAAGCCAGCCGAGAAAGATGTGTGAGAAAGTGAAAGACTGCGTGCACACACACACGCGCTGCATGTAATGTGCGTGCACGTGTACTGTGTGCTAAAAACAATAAACGTGTGTGTTTGTTATCTCTGTCTCAGCGTGTGGCTCGTTTTTCGCAGACTCTCACTTTCAGCTCTGACTAATGCTGCAGCCCCACCACACCACAATTACTCACCACACACACACACACACACACACACACACACACACACACACACACAGAATATTCTCACCAGTAGAAAATGTTCCACTATCTCTTTACTCTCAGCCTCACGAGGAAGGCAGAGCACAGGAGTACACACACACCTACACACACACCCACATCTTCATCTTCCTCTGCAGCGCTCGAACACAAATACCTCAGAATAGAGACTGGCCTAAATATCTGTCAGCCGATGAAACAGATCTGCTCTCCAAAGCCGTCCTCTAAAATGACACGGTACCTCCGTCTCCACAATTCTCTCCATCTTCCATCTTTGTCTCTTAAATTTATTTTCTCCCTGTTATCTTTCCTAGAACCTCACCTTTCCTCACCTTGCATCTTGTAAACTCTTCCCGTTCATTACTGAACTCGAGCCGTCTTATTCTGTTTACTGATGACACAAAGTTATTCCATTTTTAACTGAAAAAAGTTGCCAAACACAAAGCAAACACCTGGGGTGGAGGTGGGTTGCAAAGTGGCTTGCAGGAGCACGCTGAAGCGGCTTAAATGGCGTGTCCTGCGTCGGCCGCAGAAGACCACATGGCCTCGGTCACATTTGCTGAACGTGTACGCTCGTCTCGCCGTTGAATTATGTCAGCGGCTGGGGTTTACGGCATCAGCTGGAAAAATATGTCTAAAAAATGACATAAAATCTCAAAAAGTAGCAAAAGAGAAAACGGTGCTCACAGCATTACAGTCCTGAGTGAGCCGAGCGAGACACTCAGCAGTGATTCACAGTAAAGAGTAAACTAAAGACAGCGCTGTGGGCCAAATAAGAACGCTGTTAAATCCTTTGTGACACGGCTACAATGGAGGGGAAAAAATGGACAATTAAGCACACGTCACCCAAAGTTACGCTCCCATCATTTCTTCTGAGATGTGAATAAAAGGAGCTCAACCACAATTCGATTTGCTCTTCTGTTTGACGGACTCAGTTTCCCACCGGCCGTCTTCATCGGGAGACCTGACAGAGCGAGCGCGTCCTTAAAGACGACGGACTCGGCCGAGGCCTCGCTTGTCCCCAGGTCAGCAATTACGCCCTTTTTCTTTGCTGAATAAAACATTAGCCCTCTATATCCGGCTAACGAGCTTTAGTGCCGACACCAGCCATTAAATTTGAAACGCGGTGCTCGGGGATAATGAGAGACACGGTATAGAGCGTCCTTCTTTTGAAGCGGCGGTGACGCTGAACGCTGCAGCCTGAAGAGGAGACAGAAATAAAATCGGTTTGAGATGAGAGGAACGACACGGACGGCCTCCTTCCAAGTCGAGATTTCAGCCTGTTTATGTTAACACCGTTGGAAGAGCGAGACCGAACAGAGCACACCGGGGGACTTGGGTACCGAAATCTAAGGCCATGTTTTTCTGGGGTATTTGTAGCCTTAACGATTGGCTGCCAAGTGTTTTCAGTGTGAGTCGACCACGGAAATGTTTGGTTTGCCCAGTTTAAGCCGATGAAGCATCTAAAAGTTTTACCTTGCTGCCTTTAGGGGCCCACAGTGGATGTGGTTAAACTGTTACCACTAATTAAACTGACTTCTCTACCTGCCTGTAGTCCACAGATGTCTTCATCATGTTCTTACCCCAAACCCTAATTATATCGGGGCCCTCTAGTGGTCGTGCAAATGGGTGCAAGGTTCTAGTGTGTTATTATGTAAGGGGGGCGGGATTCACCACAAACTGCATATACAGTGGTCCCTCGTTTATCGTGGGAGTTACGTTCTAAAAATAGCCCACAATAGGTGAAGTAGCCAGCTTTATTTTTTACAAGTATTATAGATGTTTTAAAAACCCCTCACTACACACTTTATACACTTTTCTCATACAGGCATGAACCTTCGTAGAAAAATAAGTCCAGTATTATAGAATGAAACCAAAGATCAAACCCTGTTTTCAGGTCCAGAACATTTAAATAGAGCAGCTGATAGAGAATTCAACATTAATGAATCACCAATGAATCAATGGTACGGAAGTAGAGGAAGCAAGAAGAATGGGTTGAGTAAGGTTTGCCTTAACTGACTGTTTGTTTCGCTTAATGCGCCTTATAACGCGGTGCGCTAGGGGTGGGCGATATAAACGATATACGATAGAAACGGCTTCTAACTCCGTTGAATTTAATAAATCCTGTTTTCATGGATGCCTGGATGTTAAACTTAATTGTTACACCTGGTAAAGCAGCAACGCTGATGATTTAATTAAAGATGAAAGAATTTAGACCGTTTGTAACTCTCAGTGTTCGTTTGACTTTGGGACCTGACGGATTTCTGCAGCCCAAATCGGTTCGAGGTCAGTAAGCACAACCAGAATTCATACCTAAGGCGCACTCTCGATTTTTGAGAAAATTAAAGGATTTTAAGTGCACCTTATAGTGTGGAAAATACGTTATACAGAAGAAAGGAATATATCGCGATATATATCGTTACCGCACGTGCTTCATATTATACCGCGATATTTTAGGCCATATCGCCCAGCCCTACGGTGCGCCTTAAAAAATATGATAACTTCTACCTTCTTTAGCTTTAACTTTTTGTGCGATGGTTAGCATCTTCCTACCGCAGATGCCTTTCATGGCACAAAACGTTTCGTTGACGTTGTTGTTTGTTGGCGAGAAAACGTACAAACATACAGTGCAGCACTTCAGAGTCACACTGCTAGCATCGAAGATTTATGTAAATTTGACAAGCTGAACGCGTTCTGGACTGTACGGGAGACACGGCACGAGATCGATTGACAATGAGAGAAAAAAAAAACGTGCAAAATTGCACCAAAAAAAATCAGCGAAACAGCGAGGCCGTGAAAGGTGAACCGCGTTATAGCGGGGGACCACTGTAATATATGCACAGCCACCCATTGGTCAGTGACGTCTGGCGTTTGTTTCCAAATTGACCTTGATGTTGTCAAATGAGACATATTTCTACACCCTGCTGGGTTTTATTACTATGACCTTCTAACATCCTGTACGGTTAAAGTACAGAGACAACTGTCTCTTATAGTCTTATGTGTAAATATGCTGGATATTTTTAATGGACTTTATACCTTTCAGATTTAGATGTACTGATTTTATTTACATTGCCAGTCTGACGGCCAGTAAATCCAGTAAATTCGTTATGTTTGTCAGGTGCACTGACTGGTGTCAAGTGGCTTTTCTGTTCTATTCTATTGTATTCTATTAAAAGGAATAGTACAGAGGTTGCATGTTGTGGAGGAAGCTGCCTGCTGACAGTGAATATGGGAGTGATTTCAGCTGATTGAAAGGGCTGATAGCGTGTCACGAGGACTCTCTCCTGATTGGGTTGCAGGCACCTCAGTGAGACATTCGGGCCGATGCCGTACTTTTCAAACTTTGTGCACACAGTGAAGCATCACTACTGCTTTGACTTATTAAGGCAGTCAACACACAATCTAAGACCGCAGCGTCTAAAAATAAACTGCCACTGTAACTTTCACACACCAAATATGGCTCAGCTCACCGAGCCTGGCAAACCAATGAAAGCAGCCCACCACGCTCCAGCTCCACTCCCCCTTTGGGCGACAACCAAGCATGCAGGAGGATCCCGGCCAGTCCAGAAGCCGTGGTTGCCTGGCTACGGAGGGACACACCAAAACAACGTCGCCGGGAGGCATTTTTTCAGCAGCACGAGCAGTATTTACTTTCAGAAACGAAACCACTGAAACGAGCTCCATCTTTCTCTGCCGTGCTTTTCTTTGGGAGGTTAGGGAGTCAAACGGTGGCTGTTTGGCAGTAATTATGTGTGCTAAAGGTCAATGGGAAATCACGCCCTGAAACCCAACACTGACATGAAGGCATCAATGTGAGTAGCAGAGAAGCAGCTTGACACTATGAGCAGGAGAGTCCCAGAATGTGAAGCGCACAAACCCTCGTTTTAAACAGAGCCATCAAATTGTGAATGAATTTGTGGGAGCATATAATTTGGAACATATGAATCAAGAAGCCTCGCCTGCTGTATGTTTAATTACATAGCAACATGGCCACCGCCGTCCCGGTGCCAGTAAACCCATCGCACCGTGCTAGCTTACAGCTAGGGTGACTCATATGTTCTGGTGTGTTTTTATCTTTGGGTCGCCTCCTCCCTCCTGCTCTCTTAATACCAGTTTTCCACTGCTATCCTGCCAGCTAACAGCTCCGGAGCTACAGGGGCTCACAATGTAAGCCTGTCTGTAAAAAAAGACTGCAGGACGAGCAGAGAGGCCCGCGACAAAGAGTGACAATGCTGCCATTATCAGAGGAGAGCCTCGAGAGTCAGAATGAAAAGTTTTTGTGAGTAAAGAGACGTGGAAGCAAATGGAAAGAGGGGGTAATAACAGAATGACGGCTGCGGTTTTAAAACCCATCGAAAAGAAAATGCAGAGGGAGTCTGGCAAAAAAGGAGAAAATTACAGAGAAGGGAAAGAAAGAAAAATAATTTTTGCTCGTGCTTGTGTTGCAAGCTAATCTGCAGTAGCTGAAATGGGAGACAGATTGCTGATGTGGAAGAAAAAAAGATGAAGCACAGAAAAGAAAGGGAGTTCCCTTCAGTCGTGGGCAGAGAGCGGTGGAAATTTAACAAGAAAAAGAGACGGCGAATGACAGAGGAGGGGGGGGGCAGGAGGACGAGATCTAATTGAGAGGAGGGAAAAGGATACAGCGGGGAGGAGAAGAGAAAGTTAGTTTTCCCACCAAAATGCCCCCGAGGGAGCCGCCGTTAACAACAACAAGCCACTGTCTCCGTTCATCAGGAGGGGAGTGATCCAAACAGCGAGTCGATGTGTTCTGACAACCGCACGCACGCAGCCGCTTCCTCCCTGCGTGCAAACACACAGCAACACGCAGCCGCAAATATGCATGCATCTACAAGTGTGCGGCCACTTATTCTGCTGTATGTGTGCAGGAAACTTGAAGATTTGGCTGTTTAGATTTGGATCCACTACTCCGTGTCATCGGGAAGAAGCGCACCCGACTCAAATTCAGCCTACAGCAGCACGGCGAGCCCAAGGAAGCGCCAAGAAGATGACGAGACAGGCCTAAAGAATCCCAGCTTTAAGCTCCTCGGACCTGGCGTACACATATGTGGACGTCACATTTTGGGTTATTTAGACCAAAATACTCAATTTTGCTCTACAAGGGCCTGAATCCACTTACGAAGACGTTATACTGCTACTGTTCTATCGAAATTTTAAATGAATACCCTCATATGTGGCAGCACGGCGGCACGGTGGTTAGCACTGTTGCCGCACAGCAAGAAGGTCCTGAGTTCAATTCCACCATCAGGCCGGGGTCTTTCTGTGTGGAGTTTGCATGTTTGCGTGGGTTCCCTCCGGGTACTCCAGCTTCCTCCCACAGTCCACAGACATGCAGTTTGTGGGGATAGGTTAATTGATTAATCCAAATTGCCCACAGGTGTGAATGCGGGAGTGAATGTGAGCGCGAATGGTTGTCTGTCCCTGTGTGTTGGCCCTGCGACAGACTGGCGACCTGTCCAGGGTGTACCCCGCCTCTCGCCCTATGACAGCTGGGATTGGCTCCAGCGCCCCCCGCGACCCTTAAGAGGATAAGCGGAAGCGAATGGATGGATGGATGGAAAAAAAATCTGGTAATTCTTTGTTTTTATATTCATCAATCACCCCAAACATGAAAGAGAAATTAAAAATGCATGCCGTGGAAGAGTTCGGGTCTTAGGAAGTTAACATCACTGCCTAAAATGGTGCTAAGAGGTCTACGTTATCCTAACAGAGCACTTCGCTCTCGCTCTGCAGGCCTACTTGTTGTTCCTAGAGTATTTAAAAGTAGAATGGGAGGCAGAGCCTTCAGTTTTCAGGCCCCTCTTCTGTGGAACCAGCTTCCAGTTTGGATTCAGGAGACAGACACTATCTCTACTTTCAAGATTAGGCTTCAAACTTTTGATAAAGGGCTGATCAGGTGATGCTGACTCCCCCAAATCTTCCCACCGTTGCGAACTAACGGGATCTTTTTGGACACCAGCTCCACGTGGTAACAGCCGCTCCCTACAGTCTGCCAGCAGAGAACCATGTTGAGCCCATAACTGTGTCGTCTGTTGGAAACGTTGGTTCATGCTATAACAGTGCGAAGTGTTGAAATTATTTGAAGTGCCGTAATGTTGAGTCTCATATTAACCTCATATTAACCAAAATGCCATTTAATCATATAGTGTAGTATTAAGCGGACACGGCCCTGAAAAACAAAGGCATTAGACTGCGTGTCCTTCAGTGGTAGAATGCTGTAGACTCTCGCCCACGAAAAAGTAGATAACAGGGGACCATCATTTACTGAGAAAGTTACTGAGACACTGTTGTTTAGAGTAGAATGGCGTAGCCGGTAATAAAACTGTTAAGCGTGCATGACCGTGTCATGCAGGACGCATCACCCTTCTAGAAATATTGTGTAAGAGAACAAAAGTTTGAAATGGTCTCCTGAGCAGTGGTTTGTCTTCCATCAGATGCCTCTGAGGAATCAAAAGAACTCGGTGAAGTGTTGATATTCAACAGAAGCTATCCAAGCCCGACCGTTTGGTGTACAGTCTGCGTTTCCTTGGCAGCACAGTCAACAGCAGAACTATCAGGCGGTGCAGAGGCTGATATGAATGCACTGGCCTTTAGTGCAAACCATAACTTGGTGTGGTTTAAACTGCTGCTATGACAATAAAATTTCAATTGAAACCCTGACCATCGGCAGAAGGGACCAAAGGGGCTTCGGTGCTTTGATTGGGCAGCAGTCAAAGGTGCAGGAGGTGGACGGGGAAAGCAAGGTTGATGCATCTCTGCTTCGACTGCAGATCCAGATAAATGGTAGAAAAATACAGATAGACTTCTGACGAGGGTCACCTGCTAAACCATCCATCTGACTAAAGTAGTTCTAGTAACACTGAATAAGATATTTCCAACACTGTCCACACTGAGCATGTGTCGGAGTGATTCACTCTCTCTTTCTCCAGCTCACACCTCCTCCTCCTCCTCTGGGTGTGAGCTCAGATCTTTCAAGCAGAGCAAAACCAGCGTTTTACCAAATAAACTGTTTGTTATCCAGAGTTTTGCTTTGAGGCGCTTTTACGTGGAGGACAAAGACGCAGGGAGTGGAGGCGTGTTGGAGGGAGGGTGGGGGTCCTTCCACAAAGTAATTATGAAAGGGTTAGCTGTGAGTATCTGTCTTTAATCTTCATGCACAATCACAACATTGAGATAACAGAGCAGTACGCAGCATCTGCTCACAGGCAAACAGATAAATACCCACATAGGCTTCTTTCGTTTTCCGAGAACTGAAGCACAAAAGAATTTTCAGCTAGCGTCAGTTATTTCCTGGAATAAAAAAAGGAAAAGCGGGTAAGCGTGCTTTGCCTGCCAGCGAGCCCATCAGCCAATCAGCTAATTACGCTGGTAATTGCAGTAATGAGGCAATGGAGAGTGCTCATCTGCTGGCCAGAAACCCCAAACTTCCAGCCACTTCCATTAATAACAGCAGAGAGAACCACAGCAGGGTCGTCGAGTCCCAGCAGCACCTGCACGCAGATGCCACGATCGCAAAGGTTCTGGCTCTCCAGCTGCTCTGAATGATGACATCCAAAATAAGAAAAGTAAGAGCTCCTTTTCCACCTCTGTTTGGGCGCTCTGCGGTTTGCACACATCGTCCAAACCTTTTCATCTACTCCAAAAGCTTTCAAATCGCTCCACTCTGACAAGGTTAACCTGCCACAAATCTGCCCGGAGTGGAGAGCTGAGCAGAAGTCTGTCTACTTTCCTGAACTCATCTCAGGTACAAAAACATTTGTCTAATAACACGCCAACAGCTTCAGAGCCTCTCGCTGCTGCGTGTTCACAAACAGGTAATCGGTGAAGACTGGACACGCGTTTCAATGCTGCCAGTGTCTGAATCTGAAGTTCTAGCAGCTTTCAGACCTCCCTGATGGTACAACCCGCTGGAGAGCTCCCCAACAACTGCTGTTTCTGCTATAAGCCAGCTGGAAACCAGCATAGCAACAGATACAGCTGAAATAACAAGACTGACGATGTGCATTTGTTGCACGAGTTGGAAAAACAGTTTAGCACGGCAGCTGGTCCGAGGAGGAGGAAGGGCAGCAATTTAATGATGTGCGTTCTTTAAGGCATGTTTGAGCTTCATACCTGCAGAGGTGGGATGAAGCTGTCTTAGGCTACGTTCACACTGCAGGCGAAAGCGCATTAAATCCGATTTTTTTGACCCTATGCGACCCATATCCGATCATGGTGTGACAGTGTGAACGGCGCAAATACGATATTTTCAAATCCGATCTGGGTCACTTTCGTATGTGGTACTGAATCCGATACATATCCGATGTTTCAGAAAGCGACTGCTCTGTGAATGGTCAAGTTGCATTAAATCCGTCTTTTACGTCTCCGACACAAGACAGACGCCAATTATCAGCACCGGAGAAGACGCCGCAAACGCTTCCTGGCCATCCGGTGAAACTGCTGGGAGGACAACGTTGGAGAAACGTGAACATTTTATTTGTATAATCTGCAGATTCTGACAGAAATCTGCAGCTATCCTTTGAAGCACCGCTCCTCTAAAACAGCAATAAGGATCATTATTAGGTTATTTACATTATTATGTAAATAACAAAATAACTTAAAGCAAAAATTGGGAAACGTAAAGTCCGAAGTCTTTACATTAAGGCCATCAGTCAAACAATACTGTTGCTCTGGGTCTAAACAGAGCGCGTTGTGTGTGACGTCTTCTTTTGCGCATGCGGCCGCTTTGAGCGTTCACACTAGAGCGCGTTTGCTGTCGCAAAAAAATCGGATTTGATCAAAAAATCGGAATTGAGCATTAAGACCTGCAGTGTGAACGTAGCCTTAGATGCTCCCCTATTCACACAATGGCAGATTTTAGCCCAAATGGTCCTCCAGACACAACGCCAAAGGGATCTGCGTCTCTTCCTTGTTAGCTAACTGTGTACATCGCCTTCAATCATTTGTCAGTTTCCTAAATCAGCCATTAAAAATATAAGAACCTCTGCTCTAAATGAATCTTCAGAGAAAGCTTGTAAAGCTGCATTTTCTCCGTTTCATAATGACTCAGTGTAAGAAAGAGCATTGAAATCCATTAACCAATGCAGCCATCCGTCGGCCAACATCAGATCAGTACTGGCCCATTCAGTTTATCACCTAATAACTCGCCGCGACCCTTCGATGAAGAAACGGCGTCATATTAACCTCAAAAAGGATTCAGAAATGTGTTTAGGCAGCTGCAGCAGCACGGGAAAACGCTACGGCTCTCAGAGATATCCCTGAATATAAATAACATGCACTTGTAAAGGTTTATACTGTATTTCAGATTTCTTAAATCACCCTGCCACCCCTTTAAAACCTCCTCTGACGCTGTCCTGCCCACCCGGCTGAGAACCCTCATCTCTACGCGGTATGAATGGCTAAATGGCGATGCATTCACTGATGGGGCCCCGACTGCTCAGCTAAAGGTGAATGGGCAGGCGAGGCTGTCACGGAGCTGGAGACCTCTCAAACTCTGGCAGATTTTCATAAGAAAAGGCCATTAGTATGAGTGCAACGGCAAGCACAAAAATTGATTTGGCCTTTCGCTCCACAACCTTCAGCGCCGACCTTCGAAATACCTGAGGGGGGGGGGCTAACATCTGAGGAGGAGGGGGTGAGGGGGAAAAAGTGTTGAAATTTGTAATTGAGGACAGAGCAGCAGCGGGGAAGGGAGGCGCAGGGCTGAAATTAGAAATGGAGGGGGAGGTAAACAAACTTTGTTAGAGTCGTGGGGATTTCTTGGCTCGGCTAAAAGTCTGAGAGCGACGCAGGACGAAGGAGCCGACTCCTTCACGAGGGCGCTTCGGCAGGCCGGCGTATCTCGTGCTCCACATCTAATCTGTGACCTTTTATTTGCAGGATTTTACAGAAGCTGCAGCTTCTAAGGTCAGGATGTCTTTTCTTCCTCTCCTCCCATCTCTCAGTTCTTCCTTGCTTATACTTCTTCCATTTTTTGGCTTATTTGCCCACGCTGTCTGCTCCTATTGGCTCGAATAGAGGCCCAAAGCTTCCAGTGTGACAGATATAATCAGGTTTGGAAGAACAGCTTTCGCCTGCGGGACAAATGGAGGGAGAAGGGGTGGGAGCGAGGAGACAGAAGAGCTGGAAATTGCGATGGGAAGTGTGAGAGGAAGATGAGTAGAATGATTAAAAAAAAGAAGGCATGTCAGGGCAGAAGAAGGAGACGAAGAGGAAGAAAAGGTGAGGCTGAAACGGAAAGCACCGACTCCCAAACTCACGTTACATTAGAAGGAAAAAGCCAACCTCATAAACCAGGGGACTGACCCAGCGGGTTTATTTCAGCTGTCACATGAAATCTGCGTCATACTCCCTTAAACTTCCAGACAGAACGCACGCGGCGCCCGGTTTCTTCAGAGAGCCACATCGAGTTCAGCAAACGGCCTAGATCGCTCATCCGTAAGCTGTAAAAGAACATTAACGCTAATGAAACACTAAACAGAAGCTCCCACCGAGTATGAAATAAACTGCTTGGAACTTCTGCGAATCCTTCACATCGCTCCCAAAATTCACCTCTGACATTTTTGTGCCGCATGTGCAGGAAAACATCTTTCCAAAGTCGGATTGTGTGCAAATGTGCCGAGTTTTACTGAGGCGGTTTAAAGTAAATTAGCGTGCCGCTCGTTGCTGGGGGAGCTTGATTGATATGATCTGATGCGACTTGACAGGGGTGTAAGAAAGGAGAGGCTGAGGGAGGAAGGATGTGCAGGGCAGAGATGGGACTTAAAAGCAATGGAGATACGAAGGCAGGGGGAGGAGGGGGGTAAGCAACAGGATATGAAAGGCTGGAAGGTGATAGGGAGAGGAGGGAAGTTTAAAAGTGATAATTAGGGAGAAGAAGAAAGATGGAGAGGGGCGGAGGAACAGCAGGAAGGTGACGAAGAGAAGAATGGACGGCATGAAGGAAATATAAAGATTTAGCCCAGAGAGAGGAGTGGATGACGAGGAGGGAAGGAGGGATGGGAAGCTGAGGGAGATGACGTCAAGTGGAGAAAGGGAAGAATTATGGAACGGTGGAGGAGAGAAGGAGATGAAGAAGGAGGCAGGAGGTAAGGAAGATAAATGGAATTAAGGGAACAGAATGAATAACTGGGACAAGAAGAGGAAACAGAAAGAAAAGAGAGAGCAGGGCAACGCTGCACTCAGGTATGAGGCCACATATTATAGAAAATTGGCTATTGTGGAAAATGCGGTGCAATTAAAAAAAGGGCATTTTGCTGTGAATGGCCTCAGAAATGTGGCGCCTCGGGACAGGTTCTGAGCAACGGCACACGCGTGCTTCATTTCCCTGACATATTTTTTAGTGATTGCTCTTTAGAGTTCATCTGCAGTTGGCCTATTCGCTCAGCTCGAAGCATTTGTAACCAGCACCCACCCAGAGGCGGTCCGTTTTTCGTGTCTGCATATGCTGAAGGTTTGGGGCACTTTAAGAGTCTTAGCCATCGACCGGCATCATCAGAAGGGCGTGTGATGGGTGTCAACTCCCCCTGCAAACATCCAGACAGAGCCATAAAGAGGAAACGTCAGCCGCAAGAAGGCCAAGACGTCCTGCAACAGGTGCTCACGCCCTCACACTGCAGCTTTGACATTCCCCCACTCCCACTCACAGAATGGATATGAAACTGTGTTCAACTGTCCAGCTCGCTGAAGAGCAGTCCAGCCATCAGCAGAGTGGTTTTCACCTGTTCTCTCCCCTCCATTTGGGCTCCACCTGTTAGAGACAGAATCTCCTACTGTTGTCTTTTACACGTGAGAAGCAGCAACATCACACTATGTGAGGATCAGATCCTCCTGACACCATCCAGAGTCCACATGTGAAAACAGCCTGAGAGATGCCAAACCCACGAGGGATGATGCTGAAGAACCTCACTCAACAATCAGCACGAATGTAAACACACGTTCAAACACTCTTCTACCTTATAAGCACAATTATTCCTTTTTGCTAAAGCATATAGTTAGGGCTGGACCAGGTGACCCTGAATCCTCCCTTAGTTATGCTGCAATAGGTGTAGGCTGCCGGGGGATTCCCATGATGCACTGGGTGTTTCTTCTTCACTCATTATGTGTTCACAGACCTCTCTGCACTGAATCATACTTGTTATTAATCTCTGTCTCTCTTCCACAGCATGTCTTTATCCTGTCTTCCTTCTCTCACCCCAACCAATCACAGCAGATGGCCCCGCCCCTCCCTGAGCCTGGTTCTGCCGGAGGTTTCTTCCTGTTAAAAGGGAGTTTTTCCTTCCCACTGTCGTCATGTGATTGTTGGGTTTTTCTCTGTATGTATTATTGTAGGGTCTACCTTACAATATAAAGCACCTTGAGGCGACTGTTGTTGTGATTTGGCGCTGTATAAATGAAACTGAATTTCATTTCATTTCCTTTAAATGACTGAAGCTGATCCACTCCACTGTGTCCACATCACAGTATTGCTTCTTGTGAGGTTTTTCAGTGGAGTCTGATTTACTGCCGAACTATATTTAGTATTGAGAGACGAGGTTAAGGCTGCACCTTTCAAAAAAAATCTCCAAAACTTGGAAACTCTGTTAAATCACAACGTAAATGTGTTTATTTCCACGACACGGTCACTTAAAAACGACAGCATGCCGGCGAAATAAGAGCTGGACCGAAACAGCCTCGTACTCCACAAAAAACTTGGTCTTATTCATCTCATACTTCACTCACAGAAGTCATTCAATTTTGCAGCCTATAACCAGAAACCCTTCAGCAGCTACCCCTGTCACCGTGCAGGAGGGTGGAGGGAATGGACTGGAAGTGGGCCAGAAGCCATTTTCCAGTAGCTTCCCGCCAAGAGGAATCCTCCAGCAATCTTCAAATTCGTACAAGAGCCTCAAAGCACGTCAACACAAACACTTCAGAAGGTGGCGTCCTTTCAGACCACAGCTTCTGCTTTTCTTGTTGAGCTCTCCTGTATTTGACAACTGTTGTGGACGCCGCCGTGTGATGTAATCCAGCGAGACTCGTCGCTGCTGTAACTGCAGAAGAAATCTGTCCGACTCCCTGATGAAGGCACGTGCACGCAAGTGCATCCGGACTTCCTTCAACCACCAGGATGAATGTATTCTACTTGTTATTTAAACCAGAGTCCCTCTGAGTCTTTGGCTTTTTAAACTCCCCAAAGCTTTTTGGCCTCTGATACTTGCTCTGTGGTGTGTGAGTGTTGTTCTCCTGTGAGTGCCGTTTTGCTTGTTTTGCATGTATTCCTCTAGTTTGGACTTCTCCTGCTTGTTATTTATTCCCGCTGTCAGTTGGCACGAAGCATCCATGATTTCATGATACATGTACAATGACAATGAAGCTATTCTATTCTATTCTATTCTGAGCTTCTACTTTAAACCTGAACACAGAGCTGGGCGATAGAACGATAACGATATGTATCGCGAAATAACTTTTTCTCGATAGAAAAATTAAACTATTGCGATAGGCCTCACCGCTCTTGTCCTCTTAAAAAAAAAAAAGAACAGCCAATCCAAATTAAGTAGCGCAGAGCCGAACCAATCACAGCTGCAGCGTCACGTCACGTGACTTGTTACGTACAGCACAAGTGCCAAGCCGCACATGTGCACATGTTTTGGGAAGCAGCCAGCCGCCGTGCCGCCCGGGTAATGGAGGAAATGAGTGCGCCGACTAGAGAAAAATCAACCGAGAGCGTGACCGAAGGTTACCGAAGAGGAAACGGATGATGGTTCCAACGCCGGAGAGACTGTCGAACGGAAGAGCCACAGAAGTCCCGTAGTGTGACGGTATTTCAGCTATTTCAAGTCTGACAAAAACAGAGCAGCGGCACTGTAAATGTGCCGAAAGCAAGTCTGGAAATACAATAAAGCGGTGCAGCTCAGTCTCTGACTGGAAGCGCTGATTCGTCATTCGGCTTCTGTCAGACTAACGTAACTGTTTAAACTGTTTGAAAAGCTCAGCTATACAACAAGGACAGATGGAGAATTTCCTTTTAGTTCTCAGTTTATTTGATATTGACAAAAGTTAGTCAATTTTGTCTGTTCTTCTGTAAAACAAACTAAGATTTATTTTTAGAATTAATATTTTGTTTCTAAGTGGAATTGACAGTTTAGTCTGTTTCGTTTGTTCTGTTTTGAAACTTAAACGCTTTAGCGGCTGCCTTTTGTGTAGTTTGCAATATTTGCCTTTATTTATCTGAAAAAGTCTCATGTTAAGTACATCTACCCTGTTGAACTTATTATGGGAAATAAATATTTAAATCAAAACAAGCTGCTGATTATTTCACATTTTACTTGTGAGCAACGGCACATTTAAATCTTACAAATATAGTTATTTGGCTGATATCGTGATATATATCGTTATCGCCTGAAATGAAAAAAACATATCGTGATATGAAAAAATCTCATATCGCCCAGCTCTACCTGAACATAGGATTTTAATAAGCTCATAAGAAAGACCAGAATGTTTTTAAAGTAAGACGTCTTGGCGTGTTTAATCAAACGCGGTGCGATTGTGCGACTCACCTTGACGATATCGCCCAGGTAGACATCCTCCATCTTGTTTGGCACCTTCATCCGGAAAATCCGACCCACCACCGCTGAGGAGTCGGGGAAGGCTGTGGGCGTAGCCGCGTTTTGCTGATTTGCTGCCGTTTCGCCAACGTCCGCCGCCGCGACGCCCTCCGTCACTTCCTGGAAGTCCTGCAAGAGCGAGGAGTGCATGGAGGCCTCGAGCTCGCCTCTGCCTCCGTCAAACCTCTCGCTTTCTCCGCCCGCTTCTATCAACACCATGCCGCCAAGCACGTCGATGTCCAGCTCCGCAGCCACGGCCACGGCGAGCAGCACGCCCAGCAGCACGACTCTAGTCCTGGGTAGTCTCACGTCGAGGCCGTTGCTCAGCCCGAGCCGGCCCAAACTTTGTTTATCGCGCATTCTTCACCTTTTGTCGAACCGTCACTGATGCAGAAAATAAAATAAAAAGGAGGATGTCCGAGTGGGAGGGTGGGGGGCTCAGGGGGAGCATGCACCCCCGACAGATAGAGCAAATCCCTCTTTACAAATCTCCCTCCCTCTCCAGCGCCAAGGAAGAATCTTCTTTCTTCTGTTCCTCCTCCTCTTCTTCACTCGGCTTTATTCCTGCTCCTCTCCGTCTTTTGTGCTCGCCCCTCAGAGGGTTACGAGTCCCATTGTGCCGAGCACCTTCGAGATCTGTGAGGAAACACAAGAAAGGCACAGTTAGACGAGCAGTTTGAACACAAGGGGCGAAAAACACTCGGCACAACCCGAACAGGCCGAACTCAAAGCTCACACTCCATCAAAAGTCAATCTCACGACAAGTTCGGCACCTTAAACCGATTTGTGCGACGCAAATCTCATTGCTGATAGAAATCCATCATGGACTGCACGGAGGGTGTAAGGAGGAATAATATTATCGATGCTGGGGAGTAATCTGATTAGTTCTTACAGACACACACACACTTGAATCACTCATTGCTGAGTTATCCAACGACTCGAGTCAGGAGAATGAAAGCGCTGAGAGAAAGGAGGGAGAGGAGGCTGAGATGGATAAACCAAGAGGGGGAGGTGAAGGTGATATACGGTGGGACCTTGGATTAGCCAACAATGCCAAACCAGTCAAAGCCTTCTTGGAATTGCTAATGAATGCATGCCTTCTCTATTGTGTGCAGGGTCAGACTGAGTGTGTGTGTAGGTGTGTGTGTGTCCATTGTGAGCGTGGAGGGTGAACTCAGAGGTTGTTATTCATACAGCTCTTTCATGGCGGAGAGGATCCCCTCCTGAGCAAGTGTGTGTGTGTGTGTGTGTGTGTGTGTGTGTGTGTGTGTGTGTGTGTTTGTGACAACACAAATGATTTCCCCCGAGTGCTTTCATTAGACAGAAAGAGGGCGAGAATGAGAAAGAGGGACCCCCCGCCGTGACTCCACTTTGCCCCGTAGCAGATGCCCGCTGGAGAGAGTGAAATCACCGCAGGACTTCCCCGGCAACAACAACACCCGGCCTCCCAGGTAGCTTTTCAACCAGCTCAAAGGACCCTTTGTTGTCGCCGCCTCGCCCTCGGCGTGCATCACCTTTGGACAAAACTTTGTTTTTAATCAGGAGCGCCACGGTGTCGATCCCCCCGCTGCTCAAGCTTTTCTACAACGAGTCAACATCCGGAGCGAGAGAAGGAAAAATCACTGGAATTTCAACATTTCCTTTGTCAAAGTCGAGTTGCTTTTTCTACTTTTAAATGTTTTCATTTCCACTGAAGCTCCTTGGAATTACTTCTGGAGCATTAAAGTTTTACTGAGGCTTCTTGAAAGTAGTCCAAGATGGCCACCGTGGATACCCCCCCCCTCGCTTTCACATAGGGTCCCTTCAACTGCAGCGCCAGAGGCAACATCCCTCCCGCTTCCTCTTCCTCCTTATTGCTTTTCTGTGCTGTTCAATCTGTCATCGGTTTCTCTTCGTCTGATTGCCTTCGCTGCTTTTCTCTGTTTCAGGATGTTTTTTGTTTTACATTTTGTCCTCACACGCCTTTCTTCATCTCAAACACTTCCTGTCCTCCCTCCAGAGCATTAAGCTACGCCACGCCTTTTCTCACATCTCCAAAACCTTCAAGGCCATTTTTCTTCTTCTTCTTTTCCCTCCTGGCGCTCACTCACCTATCAAAAACACAGCCTTTCTATTCATCGCATGACAATGGGGCTGACGATGGCGGGGGAGCGTCGCTGTGAAAGCGCCGGCGAGCTGGATGAAGAGAAGCTGTCAGCGCACAGAAACAGAGGCACGTAGACACGAAGGGCACAGAGAGAAGTCTTTGACTCTGAGCAGGACGGAAAGCTGCCATTACCTCAACACCTACAACAACGCCCCCCAAACATGCTCCACCCACCTCCCGGCGTTGTAGCACAGGTGGGCAGGAAGGTGGGCAAAGACAGCCGAGAAGGGAAGGAAACGGCAGCTCTTGGTTTCAGCATCTCGGGTTTAAATCTGGATTCAGACTGAGAACCTGGTGCTTCCTGATTGGTCAAAACCATCAAAGAGAAGCCTCCCCTCCACATCATCTATATGTTGGCAAATTGTTTTATTTACTCCAAATAACCACGTAACTTGAACCAGGGTTCATCGGGGTCGGACCGACCGAACCGGAGATGGCGTCGCTCCAGCGCTTGCTGCGTGCTTTCATAAATCAGAGTTCAACACGAAAGCCTTTCTGTGTCTTTATGCAAGCTGCTGATTTTCCTGAAAACAGAACAAAGAATCCTGAAGGTGAATTTATTTCCTTGTAAAACCACAGCGGCTGCAGGATGTAAAGAAATGAGGCAACACTGTGCAAAACCAGCCAAACTAATGCAAGCGTAATGACAGCCGGCTGCTGGGGAACGCGGGCGTATCTCTAAGAGGGATGTCAAAGTCAATCCACTTTTAAAAAGCAAACGTGGAACTGACACTACAAGCCCAAAGCCCAGACATTTATCCAGAAACGTTTCAGGGTTTTTCCTGCAGTCGATGAGGTTTTCGGTGTAATATTTACCCAACGTGCCGACCTGGAGGTCCGGAGACGCTGATCAGAATATCAAAGCACAAGTTTTCTGCTTCTTTGGGCGTTTTTAAACTAACTGCAATAAAACAAACACTCACTTACCGAAACATAGCCCGACATCCGGCCCGCCGCTGCTCAGGGGCCAGAATAAGCATCCAGACCTGGCTCCATCTCCCACCATTATAAATAAACGGCTAACCGGACACTTGCTGCTGCTCTTCTGAGCGGCAGTGACAGTCGTGGGGGGGGGTAACAGAGTAAGAGGGTGAGGACTGGTGAGGGGTGGGATGCAGAACTAAAAGCAGAGCGGGAGTGGGACGTTTGAGAGGTCTGGCAGATGATTCATCATCGGTTTGAGAACAAAATGTGAAAAGCTGCCAGTAAAGTCTAAACTTGGAGAGCCTGACGTTAATAAAAAGGTGGGTGTCCCTCCCCGCTCTTCTTCCTCACGCTGCCCCCATGGGCAGAGACGGCTCGAGTCTAACCACAAAATATCTGACGTCATCACCTCTTACGAGGACACGGCTCCTGTGCTGCTCTGTCTGATAAACAGGGACGTCACTGAACCGAGCTGCCTTAAAACTCCTCGTCACTGATTACTGGACGTTTAAGGTCCAGTAATCAGTGATCGTTAAGCCTTGCTCTTACTACAGCTGACCTATTAGCTCCAAACAGAGCCTGCAGGTTCTCAGACAATCTGCCTTTGGAAAGCAGGTCGGTCGAGTCCGGCGCTTCTTTCACATCAAACGTTTCGAGAAAGCGGTCCTGATTTCACCTGAGCTTCACTTCCTGTAACTTTTATCACAGCTTATTGTTTTATTTTGAAACTCAGATGAAGCACTTTGGAACGTGGATCTTGGAAAGTGCTTTCAAAATAAAGTCAGTGGCTCCTGTAACCACGGCTACACACACAGATGTGCTATTTTAGTCTTTCAGATTTACTTGAAGCTGTTCTTTGAGGTGTGGAGGGAACTTGGTGAGGATGTTATGTGGATAGCTTGATGCCGTTTGCGTCTCCGGGTCATGGCCCTGCTTTGGCGTGCCCACGGTAACAGCCGGAGGTCTCAAACAGCTTCTCAACAGGGCTGTCTTCTTTATTGGAATCCCAAAGCTTCTGTTTTGCACATTTTACGACATCTATTGTGTTTGAGTTTGTTTTCCCACCAGTGTCGGCGCCAGGATGATCGCAGTGCCATTGCATGTTAAGGTTATGGCTGGGTGGGAGGGTTAGGCAGTATTCAAATAAAAATGAAAGGAAGAACTGAAAATAAGAGCCACTGATTTGTATCAATCTGCTGTAAAAAGATGTGAACCTGCACCGGTTGTCTTCATACTGTCCTCATTAATAAAACCGACTGTGGTCCCTCTGTGGTGGCTCGTACTTTGAATCGCCTCCAAACATGAAGTCTTAACGTGGAGCAGCGCCTGTCTGAACCTGAGAGGACATTCCTTGGTTGGAAATCCTCAGAGCAACCAATGAGCACACAGGAACGCCACACAGGGGCCAATTAGAGGAAAGGCATCCCTCTGCGGCAGCTAATCGGAGAGCCGGGCGTCTTAGCTGCGGTGAAACATTAGCACTTCAGTGGCACTTTAAATTCTTCCCGTCTCTTCCTCATTCTATGTCCATTTGCCTCCCTCCCTCCTTCCCGTCACCTTTCCATCCCCCAAAGTCACAGCTGATGCCTCTATTATTAGCACAGACAGGACGAGAGCAGCGTGACAAATAGAACGAGAGGGAGAGCCTCTAAAAATGGTCACCTTCCTGAGGAAGCTCCCAGACTGACAGGTGACACTGACGCCATTGCGGGACGCAAATATTCCCACCATTCAACGCCCCCCACCTCCCTCCCCCCGCCTCTGCATCCCACTGATACAACAAACCGAGCGGCGGATAGGGCTCCCTCGGGACGAGACTACAGGTTATGTTTGCGCCCAGCGAAACTCGGGATTACGGCGTGGTTTACCTTTACAATGAGATTTGGATATTTAGCACGGAGATTAGGCACATTTCAGCTATTTAAGCGCTTCTTTCATCCAGCCTGATCTGCAGCGTGTAAACAGAGGCAGCTTATTCTTCCGGTGTGAGGATGTAAGGAGTCCACATTGTTCTGTTACAGCGTGGGGGAGAAAGAGAGGGGGATGCGTGTGTCTTTGTGATAATTTAGGCCTCATTATTGGCGACTTATGGATGAGTTTCAAAAGCAGAAGCATCGAGAGCCAAACGGGGACCTCGGTGACTCAACAATCTGCACTTCCTCTAAAATCTGCTGTAAAAAGCATTCAAATTAATCCACGTTCCCACTCGTAATTACATTTGTAATTAGCTTGGCTCCAACTGGAACAAGAGGAAGAAGCTCCAGCTACAGAATAATAGAAATGCAAATCCATCCTCCGAGCCGCTTCACCATTAGCTGCTGCTAAAGGCGAGCCGATGGGCCATCTGCGAGAACATAAGGCGGCGAGGAGTGCGTCTGTGTGCAGTGCCAGCGCTGACCAGCTCGGCCTGAAAACTCTCCCAACAAACCCACAAAACCAACGGAAAGTGTGAGAAAACAAACTTCCACAGCAAGTCTGAAAAACTGCATTCAAAACTCCATCAGCAGGTGGTCGGGGTGGATGACGGGTGTACAAAACACAGCTGCAGAACCAGAGACTCGTAGCTACGTCCAAATCATGAAAAGCAAGAGGCAACCTGAACCCTGAGAATCACCCGAGTATCAATAACATCTTTATTTAATTCACGGTATGTCAAAGTTCACACGTATTAATTTATCCAGCATTTTTACAGCCTCGTGACTTTTTAAGTAGTTTCAAACACTTTGATCTAAACTGTAATTTTACGCAGTGAAATTGTCACAATCTAAAGACCAGAGTTTGCTCGGCACAGTTTTGCTCGTGTGCTCGGCGGTGAGCGTCTGTATCACGGGGTCGGTCGGTGTTTGAATAAGCTCCACCCAGGAGCAGAAACCCACCGGGTTCCCCGGATCTTTGATCCTTTTCTCATAATTCACTGGAGAAAACTTCACAAAAGTGCATTGTGGGTAAACCTTCATTAGCATGTGGTGAACAACTTACGAACAGATGAATGGCGCTCTGTAGGAGAAGATCCTGGTACAGCTGTGCTTAACTCTATCAAAACGATCACGTACCGTAGTCATAATTGATTGTGTTTGCATGATATTTTGGACTTGATCAATCCATTCAGGTCCTAAACTCAACAAGTTTTTAAAATCCCTCATACTTTAACGCTAAAGCAAAGAAATAACACAAAAAACTATGAAGGTGAAGCTTTGAATGGCTACATTAAAAAAAATTAAAGTTACTGTATGAAACAATCAGCTGATGGGGAAATTGTTCAGATTTATATGGAATGACCCGAATGTCAAAGGTCAATGCTGCAAGCTAGAACAGACCTGCATTATTCCAAATGGCCAGCAGGGGGTGACACTGCTGGTTGCAAAAAGCTGTGATTGCATAAACGTCTATGAGAAAAAGAGCCGAACTTTCCAAGTTTAACAACACTTTCCTGATGAGTTTACTGTCTCAGCTGAGAGCTTTGTACGGTGGCCCTGAGAGGCCAAATGGACTGCAACTTAAAAAAACACCAGAAATAAGAAAAACACCACAAAACACAACAGAAACAGGAAAAAAAGAAAACAGAAATAGGAAAAACAGATTTCCAAAAGCACAAGGTAAGTGTTTCTAGGGAGGCAATAACCCAACGGAGCAGTTGCAGGAACCAAAATATGCTTGGTGTGTTTTAATGTCATGGTTCATGTAATACTGATGACAGATTTTTAGGCTAACAGTCAGGCTAACACACTGACCTCTCATGTTTGGGGTTTTTTTTGTTTCTTTTTTTAAAATCACGAAACCGATAGAGCCTCCACTTATTTTAAGTGACTCCCAGCGCAATTCAGTTCCTGCATATTTGTTAAATATTATCATATTTTGGTTGTGCTTTTGGAAATCATTTTTTTCCTATTTCTGTTTTCTTTTTTCCTGTTTCTGTTGTGTTTTGTGTGCTTTTGCAGCGTTTTTCTTATTGCTGGTGTTTTCTTAAGTTTCAGTCCATTTGACCTCTCAGGGCCACCGTAGGTTTGGGTCTTTTTTTGAAACATGGAAGTCCCACTTAGAGTAAAAGAAAAAGCCAAAACGCTCAGTACAGACTTCAGTGTTCAGTAAAAAACCCCAAAATTCAGTTTAATGTGCCTGAAGACAAAGAAATGAGAAAACATTCCAGTGTCTGCAGCTCTAATCCCACAGAGTTGGTTTCCTTTAAAAATCTTTTATGATGATTTCATTTTGTTGTTGTTGTTGTTAAATGAGTTGTGTGTGCAGAGTTTAAGAAAACAGATGTTAGAGGTTAAAAAGTACTTAAGAAATGATTATACATGATAAAGCAGCTTTACCAAAGATCCCCCAACTGCTCCACTGAGAGCTGCAAATGAATTAAACGTATTAATTCCACAATAAATAAGTTTGTGTCATGACACAGAGGAGATGAGAGCGGAGCTGTGGGAGTCAGAGCGCCGTTTCAACAAGCAAACAAATGGATTTTTTAAAACACTGAATTCTGAGAAATGAGAAGAACAAGCACAAATCCAACCGACAGGAATAACAACTCCCCACGGAAATTTCCGGCCGCTCCTCGGCCACACCGGCTTTGATATGCGAGTCGCTGAATGTCCACGTGTGACAGACAGTTGGAAGCAGATGTGAACCTGCCTCATAAAACAAGAGTTCTGAGAGCGAGCGGGAACAACAGGACAGAAGGACAAGAAAACAGCGGGCGACGGGCGGGGCCAGACGCGAACGCGATCCAACCTGAAGCCAGCGCACTGCATCCAGTGAGCAGGGCGCAGATGTCTGCACAGATGTGCATGCATATGTAAAAGAAACTGGAGCCGGTAACATGAAATCGATGTGTCGTTCGTGGGTGTAGTGGAAACTGCGGCTGAAGCAGAATTTACAGATTCGTGCCAACGTGCATGTCATGAAGGACGTCGTACAAAAAAACAGCACAGCCGAGGGAGGGGCCGCTTTTCCGGACCTCCCAGGTCTCCACAAACACACCCAGGGAACCTCTGGAGTTACGTGGGCGGGCAACCTGCAGCGTGCGGAGCGCCATTTATTATCTCCAACAACAAGATCCTCCTACATTGACGATAGGCGGTGGATGATCCTGTCGTGGAAAACAAGAACATCCACCGCCTATCGTCAAAACATCCGCCTTCTGGTCTCATCAGAACAGAAATGAAACCTCAGCGTGACCTTCGCCCGGATGAAAGGACCACGCCGGCTTCCCGGGCTCTGAGAATCGGGTCCATATGATGCAGACACCGTCCCCCGCCCGTCGCCTATCCCTCCGAGGCCTCGGCGTGCTTCAACTTTGTCAAAATGAGGATTTCATTTGAGGCGAAGCTGGAAATAAATAAATAACTGAGAAGGAACCCAGCGGGAAGAATCCTGGGAATTCTTTTGCGAACGCAGCCAAACACACGTCCACTTTGATTAGAGTCGTGTTTTTGCAACGCCGGAGCATCAGCGCTTTCGCTCGCCCGCTTACAAAGCTCATAGGCTTTGGACGGAGAGAGAGAGAGCGTGTGTGTGATGAGGCTAACGGCTCATAAAGGGAAGATGCGGCAATGCTTTGCACATCTCTGTAAACTAATTATAACAGTGCAATGGCTGCAAAATGGAATATGAAAGAATTAACAATCAGTGAGAAAGACGGGCAGAGTGGGAAATATAATCATTGTTAAAGAATGTGTAGGAGGAAGAGTAATTACATTTCACTCCCATTACACCTCTGGAGTCGTGTTTCCTCTCTTGTTAACATTCGGCCTGTTTCTGCTGCGATTCTGAAGCAGATCCATCCTGCTGTCCTGATTTCCTGTCATGCCTGCTCCTGCTGGATGTTCATATTTGACACCAACAAAGTTTCTAATAATTAACTCGACGTATGAACTGCCCAAAGGTGGATTTGAGCCATTTTCACACATAAACTTGCGTATTTAGGATTTTTCGGGAAACCGTCCGCGTCACGCTGCAGGAAACACTGCATGTGGTTCAGGTGAGGGAGCTACTTGGACAGAGCTCAGCTGGATCGCTTTAGCAACACGGTCCAGCGTGAAGTTAAAGTCCATCAAACATCTGATCAGACGTGTTCACGGCTCAAAGCTCAGCAGTGGCACAAATTTCAGTTTCAGATGTGAAGTGACAGAGTGAACAACAATCAGCAGCTGCATTTCAATGTTTTACGCGTTCGTACGACTTTTACAGGCAAATAACTCGAAGAGTCGGGATCACTCCTGCAGATCTCGCCCTCCTGCCTGATGGATGGAGATTCACTGCTGCTGTATCAGAGCTGCGGGGTCATTCCAGTTTGTGGGCTTCTGCTCGCCCTATGGGCTCAAAATGTGGTCAGAAATATTTTGTACTTGTAAATCAGTTTCGTATGTGTAAAAAGAATTTGTGTGTGCGTAAAAAAGATTTGTGTGTGGACTTAGCCAAAAAAAAAAAAACCCTGCAAGTTACAAGTACGAATTTTGACCCTATTTTTCTTCCTTTCATCTGATTGGTCAATGTCATGTCAATCACAAATGTAACAATCCAATCTTTGTGATGAAGACTGTCATTTCCAAAACACTGCCCGCCCCCCACCCCGCGGTCCGCAGCGCTGTTGAAAAGGCTGTGGAAGTCCCTGTATTAAACACGTAGACCTGTGACACAAAAATCACCAAACTCGGACGACCACAGACTGTTTTCCTTCGTGGTGATGAAGGAAAACGCTGGGCTGCCATGTAAAAGGGCATTTATTCCCTTCAAAGACCTGCAGTTCAAAAAAAGCGCCCCTCCAACAGCCAAACCCATCTGTTCTCTGATTGGATTGTTACATTTGTGATTGACATGACATTGACCAATCAGATGAAAGGAAGAATAATAGGGTCAAAATTCGTACTTGTAACTTGCAGGTTTTTTTTTTGGCTAAGTCCACACACAAATCTTTTTTACACATACAAATCCTGATTTACAAGTACAAAATATTTATGACCACATTTTGAGCCCATACTCGCCTCCCTGCTTTTACACGTACAAACTAATCTGGATCTGGACTGCAAAACCTAACTGTGAAAAGACTCAGGACTGCAGTGCAACATGTGATAACAGCTGTGGAGAAGGAAGCTCGACTGATCCACGAGGGGGAAACAAAATCTGATGCAGGTCAGACGGACCAGAAATCCTCGGAGAACTTCAGAGAGATTTAATGACAAGTCCCAACGAGCCAGAGGATGAGGATCATTTTAACATCATTAAAGCTAAAACGGGAAATAAAACCTGAATGTTCAGGAGCTCGTGTGTGTGTGTGTGTGTGTGTGTGTGTGTGTGTGTGTGTGTGTGTGTGTGTGTGTGTGTGTGTGAGAGAGATCCTGGTCATGCTGAGACCACCAGCAAAGAGCTGAGATACACCGACAGCTCTGTGTGTGAGAGACAGCTGGCTACTGTTGCTAGCTTGACTGAAAATGACAGCTGGGTAACACAAGACTTTATATATGCCACACACACACACACACACACACACACACACACACACACACACACACACACACAGCCTGGCTAATCTGCACTCTTTAATCCGAGGGCGTGCTTCAATCCATGAACTTTCCCTCCGGTGCCATCCAGCTCCCTCCAAACGCGCTGGGCTTTCTTTCCCTTCAACAGCTCTGGCACGAGTAAACAAGCCAACGGCGACTATTTTTAGCTTTAAAGTGAGTCAGAGGTTAAAGGAAGCCGTGTGGAAGCTCTCCTTCTTCTTCTTCACTGTTAAACAAACTCCAGGAACAGCCGACTTTAAATACCGCTGCACTACGGTGGACCAGCTGTCTGACCTTCACTCGTCATTCAGAAAAACAATCCACTCAGCTATTTTAGTCGGATGAATAATCGCGTCACTTTATTTTTCTGAGATGAACGTTACAGGAGAAGGTTCTGGAATGCTCACAGATGAAACGGTGCGACTCGCACTCCCAGAAAGAGCTGTTGTTTGTCGTACAGTCTGAGGAAAACTGATTTAAGAAGAGCTGTGAATTATGAATTTAGTGCAACCTTTAGAGGGAGTCATTCATCCAGGGCTGACTGTAAACGTCTCAGGCTGCTCTTCTACAAGAAAACAGAGGCAAACAGCACACGACGCAGCAGGTCTTAATTTGCTCTAATTTGCCAAACGATCTGTTTTTCAGAGGAATCATACAGATTGCACCATTAAAGTAATAACGAACAAACTTTCCTGCTGCACGCAGACTAAACAAAAGCACTCACTGGATGCACTACGCCTCCCAGAGGCGTGGCTTTTACTGCAGAGGGACGACAGCTCTGCAGGTCAGCGACAGCAACCTCGTTTTCTTTGGTTTCTACGGATCAGACGTTAAACAGCTGACGTCATCTAACATCTATTTTCAATTCAAATCACAACACCCACCACTTTATATTGTAAGGTCGACCCTACGATAATACATACAGAGAAAAACCCAACAATCATATGACCCCCTATGAGCAAGCACTTTGGCGACAGTGGGAAGGAAAAACTCCCTTTTAACAGGAAGAAACCTCCGGCTGAGGGTCAGGATCTGCAGAGAAACGAGGCAACAAACAAAATGATTAAAAAACGTGTGATGCTCGACATATTTGCACTGAAGTTTACTTTGAGAAAGTCAAAGAAATTAATTTGTGATCATTATTAATATTATTAATAAGATCTTCTTGCTCTTATTTTGAAAGTTCAGTGGCTGTCAGCTAGTTAAACCTGGTGACCAGCTAAAGGAGGTATTAACATATTTACCTGTAAACATACTTTGATGTACGAGGCTCTACTTTCTTTCTGGGTTAGTTAAAACGGGTCAGGTACACGGTGGACTCCCAAACTGACGAGCCCTCGGGTGCTTCACGCCTCTGACAGGCTCCATTTAGCTCCACACTGCAAACACGTCTCCTTCCTCCTCCACAAACATAAAACGGGCCTAATCTGGGTCAGCTGTGAGCAGGTACACGTCCGACGATACAGCTCTCGTTTCCACACACACCGCAGTGACCTTCTTACTGCAGCAGCCACAGCGTTTCCTGTGTGTACGCCGTCGGTTTCCGCTCACACAGCATGTTTGTGTGGTTACCTGCATCAGTGTGCGATGAGTTTGCAGTGATAGGAATCTCCTCCCATCCCCAGCTGATGCAGGTCATCAATTCTCATCTCCGTGCCTGTCCTATCTGGCTTCCACTGCCGAGTTATAAATACACAGGCAGCAGCGCAGACAGCCAGCCTGCTGCATACACGCTCATGTAAACCCCCGGGCTGTTCCCCTCCTCTCTCTTTATTTACACAAGTACTATTAGCCAAGCGTGCCGCGCATTGTTACTTACAGAACGAGCTGCACGTTTTTGCACCGAGAGAAAATTTAAAAATCTGCTTTTATTACCACACAGACCTGCAAACGCAGGGAAAACATCTGCGTTTGACCAGCGAGCAGAGCGTGTCACTTTATATCAACAGATCCTTGACACTCCTATTATTACTCTTCTGCACTTCCCATAATGCCTTAGGGCATGCACAGAGGCAGAATGATGTTTCTGCAGCTTAACTCCTCCCCTTTTCTTTGTCTGTGCGTGGTTACATTATGTTAAATTGGCAACAATAACAGTTTCTGCTAGCAGCTCCTGCTTGCAGACACAGTTGACGCCTGAGTTAAGGAGGTCACTTGGAAAGAGTTCTTTGCCAACAGCCACTGATAGGTGAAGGACAAAGCATCGGTTCTCTTGTTGCACTGCAGTACCTTTGTGGGATACACATAAATACCAGGACCATGTTACAGATACCTGCTCAGTAACATCCAAAAATATGGATTTTATTCACCAAAACTGGAGCTCAGATCCTGTTAGTACAGTGATCTCACAGCAGCCATATTATTGGTCAGATGATGTCATCAAAAATGCTCCAACAGCACAAACACAGACCAGAGGTCCAGTTCAGGTGAAGCTAGCAGACCACCTGTGTCACCGTCCACCTGTAGGTCGAAGATCCCCAAATCTCCAAATACCAGTTTATTCATGCAACCCCGGGATGGATTAACCAATCCGTGCCACAAACAACCCAAAGGATCCATCAGAAATTAGAGTTGAGCTCAAATGTTTCAGTCGCCCAGCATCACACCAGCAACTGCTGACGCACAACAGAAGACGACAACAGCTTTATCCCATATTTGGAGAGTTATCTCACTGAATATTCACGGAGACCTGAATAAACTGGAAAAACTGCTAAAGTCAAACTGGTAACAGAAGCTTTAATATGAAGGTGGCCTTGCAGCCCCTCGATGTGCAAACATAACATAAGCTGTTAATGATCAGAGTGATGGAGAAGAGCCAACATGTAGATGGCTTACCCAACAGAGCCTCCACCAAAGCTCGTGGAAATGAAGAGCTAAAATTATTACAAGAACTATTTGATTTGACTTGAATGTATAATCCTCTTTTTCTTATTTTTAAAGCTGCAAGCCAGCTAGCACCAATCCTTCCCATCATGCTTCCCTGTGTTCAGGTCACCGTTCGGTGCTCTCCTCAGTGCCATTCAGCTGTTTCAAGTCTCTCGTCCAACTGCAGGACAAACTCCAGCTCCACCGTCTTGGACTGCAGTGGACAACATTAGTCCCGGTTCTGCCAAATCGAACCAGAACCTCTAACAGGTGGAGACTTGTTTCTGCTAGGAGAAGTCGCCAGCGCTCCCAGCAGCAGTCCAAGATGGTGGAGCTGGAGTTCATCCACCAAATGACGAACTTATTCACAATATTTATTGGGAAACAAAGATAGCAAGCACATTTGTCCAACCACCCAACCCTCCTGCCTCTGCGGCCCAGCGGGTTAGAGCTCGTTCGGTTTCTAGACAACATGAAGGAGGTGGTTTTAATGTTTCAGTCCGAAAACAACAAGAAATCAATCAAAAATCGACTTTTCTGTCAATCAAAGGCAGCAGGTCGGTGATCAATAACATTTATTAATTTGTTCAATCTGCTGGAAGCTTTCAAGCAACTCATTCACTCCATCAGCCTGTCAGCGTGTTACTGAGTCACTCGCGAGTGCAGCTCGTTGTACTCTCAGCGATACGGCCAGAGCGCCGCTCGCTCGCCCGCTAACTCACATTTCTGCCAGCCGGTAAAATTTTTTTTTTTCCAAAGGACATAATTCACTGCAGCCAGACGGTATCTTCGTCCACCTCCCTTCCCCTCGCTCCCTCCACGGTCACTGCAGACGTCTCGGCTTCGAGGCCCCATTCTTTATCTCTATGATAATAGCGAGCCACGGCTGATAGCCTTACAGCCCGAGCAATGTGACCTCCAACTGGCTGGCAGGGTTTTAAAGGCACCACGGTGTGGATTTTTATTTTTTTGCCAGGTTAAAGATGCCCCCCGTCTACTAAATGTATCTCAGCCCAAAGGAGCGAGACAGCCAGCTGATATTTATCACTCCATTTTTGTTTTTCCTCTCAGTGGCGGATGTTACGGACGCTCCGCCGCGGACGGACTTAGGTAAATGTCACGAGGAATCAAACCTGAAATCCCTCTAAACTGTTGCAAATGAAAACATGTAAGAGAACACGGAGTCGCCGACAGCGTGGCTTATTTTTAACCGACGAGAACACGCCATCGGCGCTGATACATCCGTGACTGCACGCCGCTAACAGGTTAGAGGAGGTGTGAGAGCACAGCTCATCTCTGAAAACGCCCGAATATTAAAGAGGAAAAGAAAGACGGTCAGAGACTTGCAACACAAAGGCTCAAGACTCAAAACTCGGACGTGCAGGTAAAAACTAAAAAGAGACAATTCAAGGTTGGTAATTTGGTTATTCTGCTCTCCTGTCTCTACTTTGGTCTTTGGATCACATCAACAACTTCGGCCTTTGTGCAGCTTCTGTGTGAAGTGGAAAAAAAGCCTCTTTGATGCTAATCAGTCAATTACAATGTGCTCTTCTCTGCAGACTTTCGGCGTGCTTTGATTTAAGAGCACTGTGCCGCAGAAGGTTCTGTGAAGGTGACGTTGCACTTGTGTTATCAAAAAAATAAAAAGTAATAAGCGCCCACAAACAGGAGAAAGTGATAACATTAAAGGGAAGGACGCGGAGAAGGCAGCGCCTGGCGCTGACTGAAAGGTTGAAGGCTCGAGCCTGAACATCAGGAGATTTAGATGCTCCGCAGAAAAAAGGGAGAAGGCAGAGTTTGTAATGGCAGCAGCTGAAGGCCTGCGTGTAGCAGCACCAGACTGGTGCACACGAAGGAGGAGTCAAAACAAGAAACTCCAAAGAGCCGCAGAGTCTTGAAATGAAATCACTGCATCTCCTGCGTACCAAAGGAAGAACGTGGGAGCAGGTCTATCAACATCAATGCTTTCACATTCATTGCCGGGCGAGTTTCCCATCACACACCGGGTTAATCTACTGTGACGTCCTGAGCTTCCTGAGGGAGAACAGCAGGAAATGACTGAACCGAGATGTGTGCCAGAATCCATGTCGTTAGTTTTTTTGGCCACATTAAAATCGTAGCTCACCGGCCGCCCGATTCACCAGATCTGTCATTTCTGCCCAAAAGTAATGACCGAGTTGAAGGATCACACGCCCATTGCAGAGGCACAACAGGACTTTAAATGCTCCAGGTGCACGAGGACAGACTTTGAGACCAAAGGTTCGACTAACACTATGAATCCTCGTCTGTCTTTCGAATCAGGAAGAATCTCTTATTTCCCATTTAAAGACCCCGAGCTCAAGCTCACCTATTCTTTACCGCAGGTTGGAACCCTCGCTCGAGTTCGAGCTCAAACATAGCGGCGACGGCCGAGCAGCTGGGCTCTCGAACGATGACTTCCTCAGTTCAAAGACATACGAGCTGGAGCCAGCTGCAATTTGCAGTCATTTGACTTAATTTTTTGGGCGGTGCTCTTTCTTTTCAAGCTTTGAATGATAAGAGAAAGTAGTTTTCTAAAACCTCAGCAGTTTGTTTTTACAGAGCAGAATTCAGGATGTGAATGATGCTCGGCATGTTTGCTGGCAGACTAAATGCAGAGGTCTACTCTCACATTTCAGACACACGAGGTCGTGTCAAATACCTGCTGCTCAAACACAGCCAAAGTTTCTAATAATGACGTCACCTTCAGACAGATTAGCAGTTTTTTTTCTACGCTTGGCTCTGCATGATGTCATCAAGGATGGATATTTGCATGTTTACAAGGTCAGACAGAGGATGAACTGATTGGCTGAATGACCAGGACGGGATAAAGAAGGATTATGTCGAACTATGAATCATGCAAAGTTGCTCTAGAAGAGTCCAAGAAGAAAACACGGAGGTGGAAATGAGTAATTTTAAAATGAGAGTAAATGTGCGGTTGGCGGGTTTGAAATCTGTGCCTTCATTTTGTTTCTACTCTTTCTTCTATTTTGACCCCCCCCCCCCTCGTGTATTTACTTCAGGTGTTTGTGTTTGCAGATTGCCACGTGAGCAACAAAATGAAGCCTTTTTAAATCCAATCCAACTGAGCTGTATGCGTCTCATTTTAATAAAAGGGAAAACCTAATTTCACAAAGAGTTTCTTAACTGTAGGTGACGGCTGCCTGCAGCTTGAAGGAAACAAGTCATAAAACTGCAGAGTGCTTCATAAAACAACGACGTTCACGCTGGCTTCATTCAAAGTTGGCAATTTGTGCCGTCTGCAAAGTTATTGGAGTGTAATTTGGGTTCAGTTACTTATAGTGTGACAGTTTGGAGGATCTGAGATATGGAGTCTTTGCAGCTCGGCTTTCTTTAAGTCCTCTGCACACACAGGGCACGTATCGAGGATTTTACGCCAACCATTTGACTTTGTTTTATGCAAAATCCAGAAAATGAACATTTAGATGATGGCTAAATATATATGATTACCAGCGAAGGCACAAAAATAACAGTAAAACCTCCAAAAAACACACCAGCAATCACCTGGGACATTTCTGGAACCTTCAAAGTGCTTTAAGATCCCAGGAAAAACTAAACTTGAAGGCGCTCTGCCGTCATCTGCTCTGCGTTTAAGTCCTGAGACATCAGGTGGATTTACGGCAGAGCTCCTATTAAAGTTCACCTCAAACCAGGTGTTGAGCCTCTGCAGAGCCGGGCCTGTAATCAGCACAGCTCGGCTGGAATGATATGAATTCTGTTTGAACGTTCAGGATGAGCTCCACAACCCTCACGGCTGCACAGTGAAGCATGCAAACCCCCCCTCAAAGAAACCACACAGACTTTTAAACGTTCTGCTTGTTTGTATGAACCCCTGCTTTTTGCTTGCCATACTTAGCAGATATGTATGCATGAATAAAGTTCTGGCACTTGGAGCAGATCTAATTTTACCAAGTGGAAAGAAAACTAATCAGCATCTGTTTTGCCCTCTTTAATTTAAAAGTAAAGACAAAGACGGGCTGCTCGGCTGCGCCGTGTTTGTTCATAGGGCAGGAAGAGACGGCGAGGATTTTCTCTGAAGTGCAGTAATTCAACCGGAGCGTCCTCTCTCGACTCGTTGTTATTCTGAGATGCTAACACCCTCACTAGCACGGCCAATACATCCATTGTTTGCTCTGTGCTATCGGGATGTACAGGACTGCACTTCAAGAGACCCACTTCAGCCGGCAGAGAGAGAGAGGGGGAGTCATTAGGGCAGGAGCGAGCAGCTATCTCTGCATGCAGCAGTACGTCTGCTGCCGGCAATCCCTCCACACAGACAGCCGATTGTTGGATGTACAACATTCGCTGCTTTACGTGACGCTAAATATCACCGTTATCCTGAGGTCTAAACAGACTCTCACACTCATGTTTCTCCTCTCCAGTTTTATCGTCACCGGCTCCATCCCCCCAGCAACAGCTGTCGTTTACCTCAGTGTAGGAATACCATCCCAGGATAATATTCCTGCAATGGTATGAGAGGGTCTTTTTTGGGTTGTGAGTATCCACCACTGGTGACGCCAGGATACAAAAACACTGAGTCTGAACCTGACGCAGAAACATGTCAGAAGCCGGATGGGCCCGGTTCTGCTCATTTCCTGCTTCGCGTTTTTATTCTTGGACTCTCCTAGACCAGCTTTGCATGAGTCACCATTCAAAATAATCCTTCTTTGGTTTATACTGAGTGTCAGTGCAGGCGTTTTAGCTCCACCTCTTTCAGTCAACTTTCTTCTTGTAGGTGTGTAGAAGGAAACATGTGAAATTTGAATTCATAAATACAGATAACTCTTAAAATTCAGAGCAATCCTTTTAGATACGACATCGTTAACGTGAGCAGTAAAGCGTAAACAATGAACCAATAAATGTGACAGTCGAGACATCTGTGTTATGAGCAAACAGAGTATTTAGACTCTGAATGATTAATAAGTGCCACGATAACTTCACATACTTAAAAGGCTACGCAATGTTATCACCTAGAGTGGGACACTCCTTCCCAAATACGACTGGCTCAGTCTCCGATTCTCTGAACTGGAGGAAACCAAAAGGACGACGAGAAACATCTCATCCTGAACAAAGGTCGTGACTCCAGGCAATTAAAAACAAGTTGAGAAGATGCAGATTGACAGTAAAGGCACCATTTAATGCCAAAATCACATCACATCATGGAAAACAGGTTTCATAAACCCCCTCAACCTTACAAAGAGAGACCATAACCATCTACAAGCAGCTGGACCGCCCTCATCTCCTGTCGGCAGCAGAGATCTAGCACCTTTGTGCTAGATGTGTACAAATCCAGCGCAACTCTTTCCTTTACAGTTTTCTAACTTTCTAAAAGCTCCGACGTGTTGTTTGGTTCACTTTGATTCAAGATGAATAAAAGAGTCTTCGGGTTGCGTCGTCTCTGACTCCGTGCCTCACTTTTGACCTGATCAAGCAGCAGCAGACAGACGTCATCATCATCCTGAACTTTATTCAGGTCTCAACAAATGTGAGAACCCAATAAACCGAGACGCCACCCCCGGTTTATCCCGCCGCTGGCTGCATCTTTTCAGAAAACAGAAATATTTGAGTTTGAACTCCAGCAAAGGTTTCAGCCTCCAATAAAAGTCTTCAGATGATTCTTAGATCTGATAAACTGCTTTAAACTTTCTCTGAAAGTCGGCAGGCGGCGAGATGTGAGGCGTCGATAAGACTCCGCCGCCACATCGCGAACAGCGGGGAGTTTGGGTGTGAGCTCCACCTGCAGTCTGTTTGCCCTTGAAGGCTATCGGCCAATCAGAGTGCAACGCTCTGAAGCGGCAGCGACGTCAACAATACCGTCCTCCTGAGGTCCGCAGCGCTGGAAGGATGCTCAAAGGCAATAATCTGCTCCCTCGTGTAATTTTCCTCGACTCACCCATCCTCCTGCTGTCACCACCTCCACCCATCCTCCACCTCTGTGCTCATTTTCTCTGCCGCTCTCACGCCACGGCTTTCTATTAACCCCATTTCTCTCTCCGTCTCACCCTCTGCCGTGCCTTTCTGCAGTCCTAATAAATCAGCTCATCCCATTACTACATCCACTGTCATTCCCAAATTCCTCCTCCATCCCCGCCGCCCGCCAACAAACACGCCGAGCGCGTGCACCGCCACCGTGGCGTCTCCAGGACGTGAATCATCAGAGCGAGCTGGCAGACGGCAGCGCTCGTCCCCTGAATGACTGCCTGTCATAAAAGACAGATTGACGGATGAATGGGTGGAGAGAATAAACGGCTTGATGGGTGGATGAGTGTGTGGATAGATGGGAGGGTGGGTGGATGAAAAGGAGGGCGAATAACTGGATGAATGGGTGAGTCATGACATCCTGATCCGTTACACAAATCTGCAAATAGGCTCGGAGATGAGCATTCATCCGCCGTGACACATTTCATGTTTACTTCCTGCTGCAGAAATGCGAAGCGCTCCTTTAACAGAGAGCTGGAAGCTTCTGGATGTATCTGAAACTCAATGTCTCTGCAGTCGTCGCCAAATTTATGTTTATCACACAAGTGGATTATCCAGGAAATATCAGGCTTTATTGCAGCGGTGGCGGCGTTCACTGACGGAGACGCGCAAAAGCAGATTGTAAAGAAATCGACGAACCTGATAAAGTTAAAAGACAATTTAGCCAAAAATATTACTGATGAACTTTGAAGCCATTGATTCACTGGTTTCAGACCAACACCTGGTCATTCAGGCTGCCGCCGTGTCACGCACATGTGACGGTGGAACTGCGATGGACGCCGATGTGCAACATTTCTAGTTTTAAAGAGCGACGAGGGTTCGCCTCCCTGGTTAATCCATCCACAGGTCAGATCCATAATCTTCTCCAGCGTGTCCTGGGTCTGCCCTTAGGGTCCCAGTTGGACATCCCCGAAACGACCCACCTGGGAGGTCCTGCTGACCCACCACAGCTGGATCTGTTTGATGTGGAGCAGGAGCCTCCTCACCTCAGAGGCTGAGCCCAGACGCCCTGCAGAGGAAGCTCATGCTTCTAACTTCGACCTTCTGCTTTTGGTGTCCACCCACAGCTCGTCACAGGTGACCAGTTCTTATACCAGCTAAGAAAAATGACACTGTGTGCTGCTTTAACATCGCAGGGCATCAGGCAGGCTGTGGCACCGTCGTGTACCTCTCATTGTTCAGGTGCATATTTTAAAGCCAGTGTGGACACACCTGTTGGGGTGCAGACTGACACCACAGTCCAGATGTTTAATACAATCTGTGGAAACGGTAGGAATTACCCATCATGCCTGTGACAGGCTGAGCAGTCAGCCCGCGTGAGTTTACCGTTTTATCTTTTAGTTATAATCTTTTCTCAGTGTTTGATACCCATCGGTAGAAAAGCTGGTGGCTGATGTTGGTAACTGCCATCAGGTTTCCTCACATCAGCCTCATTTGTGAATGTTAAAGCTGTTTAATGCGCACTAATGACTGCAGCCTGCACTGCTGTTGTTTGTGCAGCCGAGCTGTGAGAGCTTTTGTTCTCTCTGAGTGTTTTTAACTCCGGTATTGTTGCCAAGAATAAATCTGACTTTACTGTGATTGTTGATCAGAGAGAAGAAGCCATCATCAGGATCTCAGGCTCCGGGAGCTTAATCTGATTATCTGAGAGAAATAATTGAGTCTTAAGCATAATAACCATTAACTGCAGCACTAACGCACTAATAGCAATAATGCTGAAGTGATTATTAAGAACACAACCAGCAACAGATCTCATGAACAGTGAAAAAAATGTTTTTTCAGTTTTCTCTGCTGAGAGTTGAACATTTCCAGGAGTTTGTAGCCAATTAACTGACGTGTTCATCCAAACGTCACTGGAACTGAAGAACTGATCGCCGAACACGCAAACAGACGTTTAAACGCTGCGTCTTCCTCTTTCTTCTCCTCCTGCAAGAATGCATCTCTGCAGTCTGGAGTCTTTACTCCTGCGTGTGTGCATGCATGTATGCAAGTGTGTACACATTTGAATTCACGCCAGTAAAGTCACCTATTCAGAAACCAACTGCACACACACACACACACACACACAGAGGGGCAGGTGTGAAGCCGGCCGGGTGGTGTTTGACTGTTAGATTTAACATGTCAGCTTCTCTCACGTCTCATTTCCTCGGCCGGCTGTATTTGTCTGTCGCTGATGCTTTAAAAGCTCCGGACCAGGTGGAAGGGCCGAGCTGTCTGCCTGAGTCAACAACACACACATGTAAGTACACACACACACGCGCACACACACACCTTTTAAACTAAAGCCAAAATTTGAGGTGCAATCAGACAAATTTAATTGAAGTCAGCGACCTCAATGAAGGAAAATGGTCGCGCTGAGAGTCGCGTTGTGTCATTAGCTCATCATTAATCATGCATCAGTGTGTAATCAGCATCTTACTGCTGTAACTCGCAGAGGTGGAGCTCATTTCTAAATCTTTATTCAGGGATGAGCTAATGATCGTTTCCATTATGGATGACTCTCCTGGTTGTTTGATCAATGAATCCCTGATCGGTGTAGAGCAACACGTCACAGTCAGAGCTTGGCGTGATGCTCTGATGTTGTTTTTAAAATCAAAAAATCCCCCCCCCCAAAAAAAGAGAAATTGTGCGACCGTCCAATGACTGGACGTTTGTTTCCCCTCTCTGCTGATAACTTTGTTTAAAAAAGAAGAAAGAAAAGAGCTGACATTTTAAAAGCAGGCCAGCTCCTTTTGTGTCCAAAATATTAATTTTGTGCAGCTTTCATATTAATACAAAAAAAAATGCTCTGGGAGGGAGTGCAGCAGAAAAAAATGAGCAGCAGAAGAAGCATAAATCCATCAGAGGAAATGTGTTTCCACCGCCGGAGACAAATGTGAAAAATGCTGCTTTTCCTCTTCATGTGTCATTTCTTTGGTTCCCGAGTCTCTTTCACTTTCACACTTGCACCACACTCATTAATTTTTAATAATAAAGCATGCAAATCGTCTCCAAAGCAGCAGCAGCACATGCCTGATAACAGTCTCTTTTTTAACACCACACACGAGATAAGCAAACAAGCGCTTATCTTTTTTTATTTCAGCGCGTTGCTATCACAGACATCGTCAACAAAGTAAAACTGAGTTCATTCAAACATTTGTGTCTGTTTGGCACTTTTATGCCCCCCCAGCTAACGGGCAGTGCTCCATGGCTGAAGCTGAATTCCTGAAGCAACATGTCCACACATGCGAGTCTGTTTCCAGCACCTCACTAAGATCTACTGCACGTCATGAAACAGCAGCCTGAGAATGGAAACCTGACCGATGTCGCTCCAAGAAACAGAAAATCTGAAGATCACCGGCAGAGAAGAAGGAGCAGAAATGAAGAAACGCTTTTACAAACAGGTTTTATTAAACTGAACTTTCATCGTTGGACAGCAGTGCTGGGGAAACATCCACCAGGTGGCGTCCCATCCATGGCTGGGTTGGGTTACAATCCCCTGTTTTCACTGATGTTTTCCAGCCTGAATGAGAAGCTTAAACTCTGATCCTCTGCGATCCGGGCGAGTGGAGACACTAAACTTCTCACGTTTCCCATGAAAGCGTTTCTGATGGCTTCATCTGAAATGGAACATCTTCTAGTTTCTGAACACGTGCCGATTTAGCATGAGGCTAAAACCAGACCGAACACCTGCAGCGCAGGTTGGCGCTGGTTTAACGTCTGGAAGCTTCTGTTTGGACGAGCCAAACTGTAACCCCGACAGTATGAGACTTTCACAGATTACATCTCAAACATTACACATAGTGGGTGTTAACCACAGGGTGCTGAGGTTTTGAGTGTAGACTGTATATAGTAAACATGTGTGGACTGTATAATGTCATATTCTGAATATTGATTTGTAAATACTGGAATATAAAATAAGGGGGTGGGAACAGAAACAGTGTAAACTTCTGCTAAACATTGTGTATTTCATGAAAACTCGATGTTTTTAAGTTTTTCTTTTCTCTGGTTTTCTCAGTTATGTTTACATGTTGGAAATAAAATTATTCCATCCATCCTATGAAAGGATTGGACACCAACCAAATCTGAACTCCAGATGGGTCACCACTGAGGGAAGACAGGTGATGACCCACAAATATTCAATATCATATGAATTCTGAGTCCATGTGCATCTGTCCAGTTAATATTGAAGCATTAACCTTCGGCCTGTGTGGGCTAAAGGTCCGCATCTCCCACACTCTTCTTTCTTTATGGATTTAAAAACTGCTCAACATGAACACGCTGAAACTGTCTGGTATTTCATGTAAGTTGGTGTTTCCTGTTGACATCCAAGCCACCGAGGGCTTGTGTACGATTATTCTTCCAGCCGTTAAGACTTTTCATCAGTATGGACTAGGGCTGGGCGATATATCGAGTTTTTAAAAAATATCGATATATTTTCATACGAGATATAAGATGTGACAATATCCTTTATATCGATATAGTCTATGTTACGTTATAATTATAGTTGTGGAGCCACAAGTTTGCCTGTCTTTCGTCCACTTTTGTCTCTACGCAACGTTACTCGGCCCCGCCTCTCCTTCACTGAACACAACTCCCCCTCCTCCCCCATAGCTTCACCTGCAGGCAGCGACAAGATGGACACGGCAAATCTCCGTTAGCGAGTTGTGGGGCTGGACGGCGTCAACGTGTTAGCGAGCTAACTGCGCTAACGAGCTAACCACGCTAACGACACGGCCTAAAATCCTTTCATTTTCTCAAAAGTTGACAGCGCGCCTTATGTATGAATTCTGGTTGTGCTTACTGACCGCAAACCGATTTTATGTGGAACACGGCGCTCAGCAATCTGTCAAAAAATGTTTTAGTACGACTTTGGTAAGCTACGGAGCTGCAGCGCTTGATGGATTGTCGGAGCATTACGGCTACCGTAGTCTAGAGCCTCGCGGAGTGATACGTACTGTGCTTCAACGTAATATTACTGTATTGTGTGTGTATAAGGACCATAAATGGCACCTGTTAAGAGACGTGGTTACGAAGCGGATTTCAAACTCCAGGCTGTCAGTCAGGCAGTAGAAGTTGGGAACAGAGCAGCTGTGAAACCTGTCTTTGTTATTATGCTCAGCGTCTGTTAGTTTACATTTTGACTGCACAATTATGAGCTTTTTGTTATGCACAAAAACAACATTGTTTTCTTTTATTTATGGAGCATGATTATTGAATAAATGCTGATAATTTATTTTTGAGTAATTTCTTCATGTACATCTATGCTGTATGTAAATAAAAATGCCTGTGTGACATCTGGGACACAGTGTGACTAAGAACTCTCTTTTTGTTCTTAACTTATGGCTTTAAAAAAAATATCGAGATATATATCTTATATCGCCACCCAGCTAAAAAATATCGAGATGTGAATTTTGGGTCATATCGCCCAGCCCTAGTATGGACCCAGAAAAACACCAAATCTATCATGTTTTAGACTTTATTTCAAATCTAACATTTTCTGCTCTGTGAAACAAAAAGCAGCCCCAACCCCAGACGGGTCGACCTGATGGTTACAAAATGCTTGGCCCAGCAAATCAAACGGCACCACCCAGGCTCCGGTCGTTCTATCTGCTCGCTGCTGGAAGCATTTCAGCTAATCAGACTCCATCTCGGCGGTGAAAATCACGCAGCAGCGTGTGGCCGTTGTGTCGACACCGATTTCGAATCACAATTAGGTCCTCTCCCGGCACCGAGGGTTCTGGCACGGCGGAGGAATTCCTCCATGGTTGACCGGACAACTTGAGCGCCATTTGGCTCCATGTCCAGAAGGCTAACCAGCCAAAACAGGGGGGCTAATAAAAGCGCCCACTGATAAGCAGTTAATGCTCCAGAACTAATTACTGAACTGCCACCCTGTTTTCTCTCCTCCCAAATCAGAAGTGTGACATGTGAGCACACACGGGGAGGGGGGGGGACTGGGATATCTGCTGCTGCCACGGCAACCAGGCAAACAGAAGGAAGTAACGAGGAGCTGATTCTGACCTCTGATGTTCACGAGGCACGTCGGCAGCTGATCCAAACGCTCCACAGGTACGAGCGCCGAGGCGGCACTACAAGATCGACGTCTGCCCCCTGCTGAGCTCTAAAATGGATCCATATCAGCAGCTACAGGCCCGAGCGCCGCGCCGAGCATCGCTCATTATGACCGGCTCTGCTTTCCGTCTCCCTCTGCAGCAGCAGCCGATGTCAGATTTGCAAGAAGCTGCCACCGTGCATCCGCAGAGCCGCACGTGCACGTGACAAACAGGCTTCAGGGGACATTTTACTCACCTGTGGACGGCGCCGCTGCCACTCATTTACAAGTAAAGGTCTGAAAGATAAGGCTCATCGATTCCACGCCACACTTTGCTCTATATTTAGATCTCAGCTGTTTTATACAATCGTGCACAGATTTGGGAAGAATCCTGGATTTATCATGAATAAAAAAAGGTAAATGTCTTTGAACTTAAACTGCAAATTGACCGAAAGCAAATAAGAAAAGCAGGAAATGAATGTGAGCTGTGGCAGGATCGTGGAGGGGGATGCAGGGCTTAAGTGAAGCGACTACAGTAACAGAAACAAGATCGTCACTGTGAATTTCCGCTGTAATCGAACTTAAAATTCACCAGCATGGTTTCCAGCCAAGTGTGACCTGACTACGATGTGAGGTAACACCTCCAAACCCGAGGTGGTGGTTGTAGCGTGGGAGGAGGGGTGGCCGCCCCAAGTGAAGGACTTTAAGCATCTACGGCATCTCTGCTGTAGCAATGCGCCATGGCGAAGCGAGAGCAGAGTGCGAAGGCAGTCCTACGCTGATCTATGAGCACGAGCTTTGGGCAGCTCCTCCCCCTGAGAGGGGCGTCCTCCTCATTTAGGACGGTGGAGGATTCTTCCTGTTGCCAGGTCAACACGGCCCTCACTTCAAGCATGTGTGACATTAGTCAGCGAGCATCCGCACAGATGAGCTCGCCGTGGAAGGACAAACGAGTTCTCCTGCCACCATCGCCCCACTGCGGCTCCTCTCTGATGATATTAGTGGCATCAGGATCAATTAATCCTGCAAGCAGGAAATAAAATGTGCTGCGGCCTGAAATGACTTCCAGCCTCTGAACTCCAGCAACTCCAGTGCTGATAATTTAAAGCTGACAGGTGTTGATTGGGGTGTCGATGTGACTCCAAGCGAGCGTTCGGAAATATCCAAAAGTGTTAAGTCAACTCTAATGGCTGTGAACTTTTACAGTCACTGACACAGCACCAATTTCTCACTCTGCGACTGAAATTAACCACAATGATCTTCCGTCCGTGGGAAGAACAGCAGCTGAAGACGGAGGAAACTCCCCATGAGCCCTGACAGACTGACGGGATCTGCATTGAACGCTGTAAGCCCGATGAAGCGCTTACGCCGGATGAAAGCTGCGACTGTTAATGACAAAGGAAGCAGCTAGAGACAAAGCAGCAGGCCTGTTGGGTTGCAGGCCGGTGTCTGAAACCAGCTTCGGCAGCGCTCGGCCGCTTCGCACCCCTCAATCTGCTCGCCAACCGAAGCCCCGTCGTTATCTCAGGCTAAGAATAGCCCTCGCCGTCCCACGCCTCCTAAAGCCCGCGAGGCTCTTTAAACATCTCATGACCATTTTATTTTCGAGTTCTGACAAACGCGCATCGACAAGTGGTGTTCGAGTCGTGGCGAGAGCATGACTCACAGCGACAGAAGGGTAGTCAGCTGTGGGCACAGTAACACTCGGGATGCCTCATCCCCCTATTTTAGCCCACGAGAGCTCAGGAGGAGAGGAGGGAAAGCGCCTAAAGGATCTCAAGCTCATCTCCCGACGTGATAAAGCGGGCTTATTCCACAGCATGCACACGTTTCCTTTACCTTCAACCC
Source organism: Perissodus microlepis (assembly GCF_051167445.1). Classification (NCBI taxonomy): domain Eukaryota; kingdom Metazoa; phylum Chordata; class Actinopteri; order Cichliformes; family Cichlidae; genus Perissodus; species Perissodus microlepis. The sequence continues at coordinate 36,716,407 of NC_140465.1, forward strand.
AAAGCTTCAAAAATAGAAAAAAATAACCCAATCTTCCCTTTCCTTCTCGTAACCCAAAAGTTTGAAAAGCAGGGAGCCAAAGATTAGACTCATCATCCTGTAGATGCACAAGGCTTTTCATAACACGAGAACTCGATCCTATTTTGGATGATATTGATTTCAGAGATGGGGACTCGCTCAGTCAGAAGAAATGCTGCGAGAGAGGCAGGGAGAGGAGGAAGGGGAGTGTGACTGACTCTGTTTGGCTGAACCATTGCTGCTGTCAGATTTACAGAAACAAAGACAAAAAAATGAGCCTGTAAGGTTTATCTTTGCATAAACGTCCCGTGCACCGCCATGCCGGGCAGCTGCGACGCAGGAGGGGGTCGTAAAGCAGCCAGGAGCTCCTGCAGTGGACGACTTATAAATAAAAATAAGAGATGGCCTCACTCAGAGCTGTTATGAAGGAGAAGCTATCCAGAGAGGCTGAAGCAGGCTGTAAACATGTTTATTCCCCCTGTAAAGTCGGACGTTTTAACACGGGAGTCCACAGAGACTGGCTCGCTGCAGGAGAACATTAGTTTGCACACTGCCTTCATTTCTCTGCTCCAGAGGTTGCCCCTTGGTCTGAAGTTACTCAGCACATTACTGCTTATGTAAGCATGTAAGGGGGGGTAGAGCCCAAAACCCAAAGTGGAATTCCAGGGTTTCCTTTCCAAACCTCAAAGACGGCCCAGCAGGCTTTGTTTCAGTGGGCCAGCACACAGCAGGCCAAACACGAAGCCTGCACCACATCTATTAGGCTCATCATCGCAACGAGCAGCTCCGAGAGGTCATTCAAGCCCGAAGAGCGTCTTTAACAAAGGCTGGGGGGCATTTCAGAGGCGAGAGCAAACGCTCGCCCTTACGGGTCAGCGCAGAGACGTCTACTACAGGACAAGCAGAGAAAATGTGATGAGGAGCAGCCGGAGAGCAGGAAAAGGCATCTTCCCCCGATGCAGACAGAGACGTCAAAACGTTTCTCACCTCGTCGTGCCGCTGCAGCTCTCCGACAAACCGATGACGGCTCAGAGTGCGCGTGGCGTCTCATCAGAAGACGAGACGAGGTTATTTACTGCAGCTGCCGGCAGCACTGATCTGGTTTTTAGAGCTTTTCTCACTCGGGGACAGTTGGGTGAACACGTTTGCCCTTTTTTCACATGTTCACATCTGACTGCGTTTGAAACAACTCAGCACCACAAGTCCACATCTGGACCTAACAAGCAGCAGGTCACTGGCAAAAAACTAACCAAACCCGACAGCAGCCGAATCACTGATAACCCAACCCCAGCAACTCCCCTCCTACATGAGCAACACGGGCAAGCAGCCACACACACCCAAAGGAAAACTGCTGACATAAGCTTCGTGCAGATAAACACGCCTGTGGCGCTCCTTTCAGCCAGGGAGAAACAGTCTGGAGTGCAAATCCCAAACAACCAGAGCCCAGGACCAAAGGAACTACGTTACTCCCACAAAAACTGCATCGGCGTTTCACGGGCATCAGAGACGCCCCGCCCTCCCTCAGCTCTCCTGGGGAGACACGGAGGCGTTCTCAGGCCAGAAACACGGGAACTCCACCCTTCGAAGGTGGAGAACCACGGCCAGCTTCTGCAACTATCTTCACAGATATGTCCACGTTTCTACACACTACTTCATCTTCATGTTTGAAAGAGGAAACAAATCAAGTATTAAACCTGATGAAGTCATGACCCACAGCACCCCCCCCCCCCCCGCTCTCGCTGTAGTCTGCAGAAATCCAACTGAAGCCTTTTCACAGAGAAAACGTTCAATGTTCAATATTCCGACTTTTCTTTGTCCAATACGATCGTGAGCAGGTGTTAAACTGCTAAACAAAACAAGACATCTAAAAATGTGACTGTGAGCTCGGTCAGCATCTAACAGACACGTTTACAGGCTGAAAGTCTGCCGTCATCCACAGTCAGGCCCACCGCAGAACCCATCACCCGCTCACATCAGGAAATGCATTTTGTTTACTAGCATGGCGACGTATCAGTGCATGCCTCATTTTTGTACATCGACTTCTGAAAAATTGATCTGATCATTGCCTAATAAAACGACTTTCATCCACAGTGTCCACAAAACGGCCTCACGTGGAAGGAAAGCAGCAAACGATGGGCACATGCACACTTTCACAGCTGGACGTCAGAGTCAGCGCACACACACACACACACACACACACACACACACACACACACACACACACACACACACACACACACACACACACACACACACAGAGTGAACAAATTAACAGTCCGGTGTAGAAACACACACACTCATCGCCACCATGACGCTGATCAGCTCCGGCTCTCAGACGGAAACAAACATTGTTCTCAGTGTGAAGGATTAAAGTCAGCATGTGTATATAACACACCAGCCCCATCAACACGACGCCTGCTCTCACACACACACACACACACACACACACAGTGTGCTCAGCTGCAGCTCTGGCTGATTTACGTCACTGAAGCCTCGACAGAACAGAAGAGAACAGAATCCATGGTGATGTACTGAGGAGGTATTGATCTACTTCCATTGGTGGTAATAGGAAAACAGGTGGACCTCCAGGCCTGCTCGTGCTTCAGACAGAGAGTAATAGCACCCACGGGACGCTCAAAACCCTCCAAATTACCCATTACTGAACAGCACAGCCCCTTAATTTATTTAGGGCCCGTGAAGCAGAGGGGCCACATTACTCTGGACCAAAAAAAAAAGAAACGATGAAGAAAGCAAGCTGAGAGTGAAGAAGTTTAACAGATAACTGGAGCAGATCAGAGCTGAACAGAGGTCAGCCTGGATCAGCAGAGTGTCTGAAATAAACCCGCTGTGCACCGAGTGCAGAGCCCGCGCCGCTCGGGGTCCAGCAGCGGCACACGGACGCGTTCCTGCTCCGCTGGCGTGAAGCAGCCAATCACGTCCTGTGGTTAAAACCTCTGCACGCCTCACGCAATTCACGAAAACTGCAGCTACCGATCAGCTTGGGCCAGAAGACCGTTCACCGGTGAGAAAATGACGTCATGGAAGCGCCACTTTTTAGATATAAAGCGAAAATATTCAGTTTTCAGGAGGAAATTTCTGCTTTAAAAATGACCGAAATCAGGATTATTTCATAACGACGTGAATATTAACAGACTGATTGATGAGTCCAGCAACACCAACACTGAACCGGAGCAGTGTGTGAGCCCCCCTCACTCCCCCTCCCCCCGCCGTCCCCCGGTCAGAGGAGACGTCCCCGCGCCGCGGCAGACTGTCAAACGTCTCCATGGCGAAGAGGACGTGAGAGGAATGAAGAAGAGTCGGGCGAAAACACCCTGCGGTGCGCACCTTCCTCACCTCTCCCCCCGCTGCTCGCCCCGCAGTCCCGAGGAGCTGCTGATGAGGTGGAGGTTTGCGTCCACGCCGCCCGGCACGTTTTCACGCGCCTGGTGCACTTCGGCCAACTTCCAGCCCAGCAGAGAGAGAGAGAGCCCGGGGAGGGTGCAGGGGAGCCGGCGGGTCAGCGAGCCGCTCAGCCTCCGTCCGAGTGTCCGAGCAACGCTGCCCCTGACTGCCGCGCCGTGTCCGCGTTCCACACATGACGCCTAAAATAAGCCCGACTGTGACCGAGAGGCGTTTTAGAAAGAGGCACCCCCCCCAACCCCCGAATTAAAAAGCACCTGTTCGGTTCTGAAGCCCGAGCCGCGGACACGGAGGACAAGCAGGGCTCCGGGGCGTGCTGGAGCCGACGCGCTCCGAACGCACCGATATTCACACTTAAACACACCGGAAGCACCGGCGGGAAGCCGAGCCGCCGCGCGGTGACGCACAGAGCCGAGAACACACTGACCGTGAGCGCTGCTGCGGGTCCGGGTCCTCCCGACATTAATCCCGCTTCCCTCTCCGCTGCTGCCGCCGCGGTCACACCGGAGCTGGTGGCGGAGGAGGCGACGGGGAGCTCCGGTTACCTCCTTCCTGTTCACTCCGGAGTGCAGCGGACGAACCGGGCCGTGTGTCGCTGTCAGATCTCCAAAGTTGCACACGAAGCAGAGGCGGATGTCCGTAAAGCTCCGAGTGGAACACCGCCGGAGCTGAGGGAGGCACGGCAGCTGGAAAAATCCGAGGAACCGAGAAGAGCTGAGAGCCACCGGAAAAGCACAAGACGGAAATCACACCGCTGTGCGCGGAGCTCAGAAGCCGCAGAGCACCAAACCCGGCGGTAGAAGTTCTGCTGCCACCGCGGGTCTCCGAGTCCCGCACTCCCGACGTCCTCCTCACAAATGTCCGCTACCCAGCCTGAAGGATGAATTTCCACCCGGAGGAGGAGGAGTGAAGAGAGAGGGAGGGAGGGCAGTGTCTCGCATTCTCTGAATTACTCCACCCTCCAAGCTGCCCCCACCCTCCCCTCAGCGCCGCCACCTCTCCACCAGTGGCCTGCGCGCGGGGGCAGCACTTATTATTATTATTCTGTGTTTTATAATTAGTTCTTTAGTTTTCAAGCCAAATGTGTGTGTAACACAAATCTACCAGACAAATACACCAGACAGGAACTGGATTTCAAAATAAAATACAAAATATGAAAGTTTGTTTGCATTTCATTTTTCAAACAGTTATTAATCAGTAAAATTACAAATCAGTCAAAGGGTGAAGTACAACATCCAAATAAATTAAGATCTGCGACTCCAGATTCTAGTGAACTTAATTCAAACATCCAATAGTTAAAAACGTGTGTCACATATCAAATATAGGACAGAACAAGAAAAAATAGAAATGTACAACAAATAAAGCCACAGTCTGATGTCAGGTGTTCAGGAAGTTCGTTTCACACCACAAAGATCTACAAGCTGATTCTGGTTCTCAGCGTGGGAGCGCAGACTGAGCCTGCGGAAATGTGCAGCGCATCTGAAACGTAACTCGGTCCGCTCGTGCTTTTTAAACCAGTGAAAGGATTTTCAAGTCTGTCCTTTGAAACACAGCAAGGCGACACAGCTTTGTGAATGTGCGCGTTGCTGTGGTTGAACCTGCTGAACGCCAACACGTGAGCAAGTTTTCCTCCGTCTAAACGTAACTCAGACGCGCAACTGTTCCAGGATTTCGGTCCTGATTTGGAGATTCTGATTCTCAGGTGGACAGACTTCAGTCTTTTGTTGCAGCAGATTTACACACTGATAAGTACACCTGTGTGTCATCAGCAAACATATAAACAGTAACTGAAATCTGAGCAGGAGCGAATCAGACCCTGAGGTTTGGTTTGTTCAGATTCATCACTGCAGTTCGGTTTCGCTCCAGCTGGTCTCCGGAGCAGATTTTGCTGATTTTACTTTAGTTCATTCATTTTAATTATTATCACACAGAGGTTGTTTGTCAGAGGCTAATATTAAAAAATGCATCTTCACCTTTCCTACTTCGCACTTTCTGCCTACAATCATCACCGTTCTTCCACCCACTCTTCTTTCTTTCAGTCATCCTTCAAACTGTCGCCCTTTTGATGGCCTATCTCATAATTATTGAAACGCACCGTTATGCATCAGTTCCCACACACAGGCGTGTTGTGGGCCTCCCTTCTTGTTGTTTTGCGTTGAGAGATCTCGTTTTTCTTCAACATGAACGCTGGAGTCTCTGCAGGAGTCTCGGTCGTGTTGGTCCGATAAGAGCGACGCCACACATCCACCACAATCCCAACATAACAATAACTGAAACGATTACGATGTTACATAAAGAACATGAAGGGCTTTCTGTTGGTGTTGCAGAAACGATCCTTACTCAGAAAAACCAAGAACAAATTATTAAAACATGTATGTAAAAATATACTCCGTGATGTGGATGAAAAGGCCATAAGTCAATATTAGCAAGTAAACTACACACACTTGCATATATGAAGTTAAATGTAAATGATGTGGAGATGCTGTTTGCACCAAAATATACTAAAAGCGCCTAAAGTAAAAGTATATATTATTTAGAATCATGTGCATATTGTTGACTTATAATTATTCATTAAGCTGTTCATCATTTCAATGTTGCAGCTGGAAATAAATACATGTATGATCAACTGCAGTGTATTTACAGCACTGGATTTAAACTTTAAACCGTGCTGATTAATGAGTGACAGTTTTAAACTAACTGAGAGTCCTGCTCGATCTCTGGCTGGCTCCCTCCTGTTGCAGCGCAGCCTCAGTTGAGCTTCCACACTGTTCTCTGTCTTTATCTGTGAAGCGTTCACCCTCTAATCATGAGCAAATAATCAATTTGTTGACTCAACGCCTCCTCCGGTGAGCTGAGACGCTTATGACATTGATCCAGGATGTGAATAATCATCGTGCAGGACCCGTCGATATCTGTGCACTGCAGTTAAGTCTTAACAGCTCATAATGAACAAGATAATATCTGACATTTAACTTTGACCAAATCCTCTCATATTTTGAATTCAGCTTCTTTTATTTTTCTATTGTATGACAGATCCAGACAATACCCACCTGTCTGATGTTTGTTAACCATTTCTCGTCTCCATTTCCCAAATAAGTCAAACTCTGAGGCACCAAAGAGAGCTAAAAACGCTCCAAGTCGCACTCCAGGAAAATGATCTGATCAGAAATAAATCACACACTCTGCCAACACTTTGGGCGTAAACAAAGACAGAAAACTGAAGAGCGGGTTGGAGAACCCTGACCTCAGCTGACGTAAAGTGATGAGGTAGCTGGTGGCTAGCTCCAGAGCTATGGCCAGGCTAATAGAAAAGATCAAAAGTTTAAGACCACTTGAAAAATGGCAAAAAAAAAATTCCTATTTTGCATGGTTGGATCTTAACAAGGTTCCAAGTAGAGCTTCAACATGCAACAAGAAGAAGTGGGAGTGACACAAAACATCTTTTTGAGCATGCAGTTTATTGAAAACAACTGAAGCACATTAGCAGAGGGAAGCTGGAGGATGAGGAGTCAACTGGTCTCAGTAAAAGTTCATGTTGAGGGTCTCTGAAGGGCAGAGACAGTCTCAGTCAGCCTGAGAGAGACTCTTTACTGAAGCGATGGCAGACCGGGAGCTCCTGGGCTGCACCCTGAGACTTTAACTGAACAATTTGCTGCACATGAGCAGAGCTGACAAAAAGATGGAGAGGCTGAGAATGATGGCTGAACAGTCAAAGAAGCTCATCCAATGTTTGAACCAGAGACAGAGTCGATATATTAGAACTTAATGAGAGATTCGTGAAATAAACGAAACGCAAATAAATCCTGTATAAGAAGAACCTGGTGAGAGTGAGGAGGAAGAACTCTCTTTTAACAGGAAGCAACATGCAGCAGATCCATGTTGCTTCCTGCTGGTCGGTCGGGGCGAAGAAATGAGAATAAAGCAGCCCTGTGATTTCAGAGCTTCTCTGCAGCATAAAGATTATCTGTGCAGATGTTTTCAGAGAGGAAGCTGAGCTGCTTTTCAGAAAAAACCTTTAAACTGTGTCTCCGTGGGGCCGGAGGCTTTGTCTCCATGCCTGCATTGCTTGTATTGGCTGTATGGACAGAGTGAAGGCACCTGCAGAGGTTTTATGCGTGTGCCTGCATTTCAGCACTGCGTGAAATGAGGCTGATTGGATATAAAAGCTCAGCTAAGTGTTTTATGAGATCATAAAATCATTTTTTATCCGTAGTAAAAGCCTCGTGTTTCTAGGAGAGGGTCTGAACTGTAACCTCGCACGATGGGGCCGAGGCTTAAAAAACAGACTTTTGCTTGGAGACGTGTAAATGCTAACGCGTTAACGTCTTTAGCCCATTGTTTGTCGCATGGCGTTGAGTGCTATCCCGCTAAAGGTGCCGTTAACGAAGCAGAGCTCTGATTGGAAGGTCACTCTCCAAAATCTGAGCCAGCGATGAGGAGAGAAGCGAACACAGCGCTGCTCAGGGAGCATACGGTACGTAATGATGTGAGCGTGAAGCAGGGTGGTGATAAATGGACTGCGTGTATACTGTGCCTTTATCTCAAGAGCACTTCAGAGCACTCTCGATGTCTCGCATTATTCTGACGACACAAACGGCGTTTCATACACCACACGAGGCGCCGAGCGGCGGGAGGAGGCCGAGGCTCACAGAAGCTTCAGCTTGGCCGGTTTACTACTCGTTTCATGGAAACTAAGACGTTAACACATAAAAACTGAGGAGTAGTTTGTGTCATTCTGAGAATATTCTTTTATCCATCTCTCCATTTTCTCCTTATCTGATTCAGATTCACACGTGTCAGGAGTCTTCGTAATCAAGTCATAAAATTACTGACGCATCAGTGGTTGATGCATCAGCGGTGGAGAGGATGGTCGTCATTTAAACATCTGCAGCTCCTGGATACGGAGTCTGTGAGGAAGGCGATGGCAGCCAGAGTCCTGCATGCACCGCAGCCCCAAACCTTTCTACACGTTACGCATGAAGCATTACATCTGAGGCCGTAAAGTCAGACTTTAACCTGTCAGCTCGCATGTACAAAGTCCATGTGATGCAAAACAGAACAGAGCAGGTGATCGACTGGTCTAAGACTCTGAACCAAACAGACGGTGATTTTCCAAAAACCCTCCAGCGAGTGTTTGGTGTGGAAACGGCTCATTTCTGCCACTTTGGTCCTCAGTCTCAATCTTTCTGTCAGCTCCCACAGCTCATAGACAGAAATGATGGTAGATACATAGGTCCTGTCTCTCTTCAACACCACAGACCTGTAGAAGTGAATCCTGAGTCCATCTGTGACTCGGACCTGGCAAAACAGAAATGGATGGAAGAACGAACCAACTGCGCTGACATCGAGATCAAATCAATGCCTAATTCTTGATTTGATCTCGATGGCGCTGCACCAGTTCTCCATATCTTGAAGGAAATTCCACATTCACATCAGTCTGGAACGCAAATGTGTTTTCTCCTGTGAAGTTGAAGGAAAGTTTTCTCTCTGCAGTGTTTAAAAAAAAAAGCTCTTCTTTGATGGCGTGGTAGGTGAACTGATCTGAGCGCAAGAGTCTGTTGTTGTGCTCGTCTTCTGCACCTGCACAGATGTTATCTTTGTGTCGGTGTTAAGTGGCTGTCTGTCCTTTAGAAAATTGCTTTCATTTAATACGGCTTTGTTCTGTCATTAAATCCGCAGTACGAGATGAGCGTAGGTGTCACTTTTAAGTAATGCATGTTTCATTTCAGAGTGAGTGAGATGTGAAACTTCAATCTGCTCATTAAACGCGCTTCATTTCATTCGTGTTTAATTGGGAGTTAAGTTTTCTCAGATCGGCGAGTAGGAGTGCAAGGCTGAAACTCACACTGTCTGCCCTGTGATGACTCAACGATCACATACGAAAGTCTGGAGGTGAAAGAAAAGTTCAGTACGGTGTGTACTTAGCTTCGACGGTGCTCGGAACATCACCGGACATGAAAGCGTCCACTGAAGTGGAGCTGCGAGAACCAGCGGAGGCAGTTATGAGTGAGGGGGCCGAGGGATGAAACGTATCTGGAAAATTGTTGGTATTTTGTCCGAGAACTAGGCCATCTTTGAGAGCGTTATTATAACTGACAGCAGACATTGTCCCAATTGTGCAGAGACAAAAAATTGTTCCGTGCCTCTCAGGCTCCGTCAGATAACTGGAAATGTATTGTTAAATGCCACAAACAAGAGAGGCGAAATTGAACAATTGACCAATTCATCGTCAAAAGCAGAAGTTTCTGTGTCACTTGAAGGTCTCCGTAGGACTTCAGGAGTCACGTGGGGGCAGATGAGTCAGTAAAATACTCACCAATGCAACAAAAAGTAAAAGCACAAAGTGAAAGAATTTTAAGTGGCTATAAAAAGCCTCCTCATTCAGCAAAACACAACTTTACTGCTCGTGAATATGGTGTAAAATTGCTGTACTGAGAGCTTTAGAGGACTGCAGGAGCAGGTCCAGGGAGGCTGATCTCACTGTCTTTGGAGTCCTGAGGAAGATGGAGCTGAGGTGATGCTGAGTATCTGCAAGATGACAGAAAAGCAAAGGAAAGAGGCGGGCAACTGTTAAAGGAAGTTAGAGGAATATTCGGGCTTTGCTGCTCGGCCGTGGTCAGCATGTACTCTGCCTGCTGCTAGCTTTGTGTTAGCATCACAGACTGTGTAGAGAGGAGGTTAGGAGCCCCGTCCAAACAGAAGCATTCGTTTTGACCAAGTTCACCTTCACCTTATTACCCCCTCCCTCTTGTTCCTGCATCATCTTTGTGTCTCCGGTTGGCTCGTGCGAATCTGGTTTGCTCTTATTTTCTGAGTCGGCAGACTGTCTGAACTCCGGCTGTACCTAATAAATGGACCGCCAGCCTACTCGTGCTGAGTGCACAGAGCAAACACTCGCCCCTGGAAGAGGTATTCATTGCTGCTAACGTCGGGAGACAGGCCATCTTTACCGAGGGGGGTGGTGTTTCAATATTCATGATGGTACATGACAGAAGTGTGGATGAGAGGAGAAGTAGGAGTAAACCAACACCGCGGAGGCATAAAGTGGAGTCGGGAGAGCCGGGGAGGGCTGGGGAGAGCACTATAAAGGATATCGAGTCTGACAAAGACAGAGAGCGTATAAGAGCCGGAGCGCGAGGGACCGAGAAAGAAGAAGATCATAGCAAGACCTGCCACAAGTATAAAGAATGAGAGGAGACAGCAGTAAATTGTATTATATTTATACTGCATAGAATAATTATCCTTATCTTCAAAAGGAACCTTCTGCTTTTCTTTACTTCCCCTCTTAATGCTGGCTGTTCAGATTAAACGTTGTCTCCAATAATGTGGGCGGTACTTTCTACTCCTGGGTCAGGATGATGTCAGAAAGAGCTTAAATTCCAAACCCACCTGCTGCCCAAACTTCCTGTTTAGGAGGGGCAACCAAACAGCAGAAGGTTGGCTTGAAGGGGGAGGAGCTAAAACAGCCAGTTTCACACAGAGGGAGACAAAGAAGGATTATTTTGAATTGAGAATCAAGCAAAGCTGCTCTACAGATTTGTTTGTAGTTGTGCATAATCATAACCACAGCATGCATTTTCACCTCACTACAGTACAGAGCGCACTATTTTCTGGAAATTTCCAGGAATGCTCAGCTTCTGAAGCCATCCTCAAAAATCCACAAATGACAGCTCGGCAACATTTGAAGCTCGGTGATTGGACGTTTCTTAACGAGGGACTGAACATGTTTGTACTTAAAGGAGCTGCTCTTTCTAATGAAGCTGCTCACGTCTGGAGGATTCAGCCAGGAGATTTTGTGCTCGCCCACCAGTGAACATTGTCTACACACAAAATAAATAACTTGTGTTTTTAGGGAGCTGGCTGTCCACCGTGACGTCCCCTCGTTTCCAGCTCTGCAGATTGAAGACAAAAAAGCAGGTTGTCCACAAAGAAACTGAGACGGGGGGAAAGAGGTGGGACACGTGGCTATAAATCGCACAAACACACTGGAGGGGAGAAGAAGGCAAATCTCTGCAGATGCTCAGCTCTCCGTCTCAGACTATGAATGCAGGGAAGGCGTCAGGCGAGCCGGGGCCTCGTCCGTGCTGCTGTATCTAATGAAAAGTGACAACTCCCTTCTCCCGGAAAGCCCTCCTGTTTTGCTAGGCTTCAAATCCGATTTGCTTGCCCTGCCGCCACCAGCACCAGCAGCACCACTTCCCACACCGTCAGCAGTGCTCCCCATCTCTTTCCTCTCAGCCTTCTAATAAAGTGCTCCCCAATTTTGCTGCCAATATATACTTATTATATTTTAAATATTGTAATTGTCCTGCAGGGAAAGGGGGGAGACGACTGGCTTTAAACGTGTAATAATGTGAGAAACTGTAGGCGGTGTGTTGCTGCTGAACAGCAGATGTTTGGGGAGAAAGGCGAGGCAGAGGAACGCTGTGACGTTGTAATTTGAGAGATAGCAAGTAAATTGATTATTGAATGGCAGGTATTCAGAGCGTGTCAGATTATCTGATGAGCATGTGATAGGAAAACTTCACAGTGCACTCAATCAATCTACAAGAAAGCTAAAGTCTCCATCCTCGGTGGGCGTTTGTAGGTCGATGAGGCGAAGCAGCTTTGGTGTCGGCGTATCCTGCGGCTTACAGACGCGCCGCATACTTTGTTTTTGTTTCATTAATACTCCAGCGTGTTCGTGCCGCAGCCACATTTATGGAAAACCTTATTTTTAGACTGGGTGCTGGCTGGTTTTGTGTTTTCTTATTGAGGATTTGGATAAATGTGGGCTGTCCTGTGACTAAATAAAAGCAAGGCAATGTCCTCTGTGTGTGGGAGTGTGTATTCATATCTTTGTGGGGACCAAAAGGTATGGTATGGCAGTTTTGGTTTTAGTGTCAGGGTTACAATTGGGCTATGGTTAGGGTTAGGTATTCATTTTTCATGGTTAGGGTTAGGTATTCATTTTTCATGGTTAGGGGGAGCATTATGTCAATTAGATGTCCCCACAACACATGAATACGTGTGTGTGTTTTCCGCTTGTGTGCCTTGTAAAGCAGCGAGTCAAATTGGCAGTGCAGGATACAGTATGTGGGTTAGGGTGCCGTCCTCCTCGTTAATATTTCATCTCAGCCCTGACAGAATGAAACGGGGCAGAGAAACACAGAAGGCCTAATGTGACGGAGACTCTCCGTAACACGGGGGGATGTGTGTGTGTGTGCAGTTTTGTTTATGTTTTATTGATTTCAGATTGTATTGTTGTGCCTGGTTTTTGAAGCTAATGCCTTTGTTTTTGTGTGTGATGGTACACGTACACAGAGAAACGTACGCTTCAGGTTTCGTCAGCAGGTCTGACCCTCTGTCGTGCACAGGTAACATAAACAGATCCCAACGCACTAAATGAGGGACAGACAGGGTGTTTGGGTGGGAGACATCGGGACACAGTGTGAACTTGAACATTTGGGATGTACAGACCACATATATTACATTTCAGTAAATACAATAAGGATATAAGGAAGCTTCAGTTTGTCTTACAGTCTCAAACAATAGCCTCTATATGCTCCTGTATTCTCTTAGATTTCACTCTTATTTCAGCACTTTTTGTGTTTCAGTTTGTATCCATAGACTGGTGTACCTTTTTGGAGCCATTATCCATGACAATTTTAGCAATTTTTACCCAATTATGGCACACATCTACTGTGTCCCTGCACACCATATTCCCCCTGTGCAACTCTGAAAGCAAAAACTATTTCTGAGTCCTGCTGCTTCATTTTCTTTGTGTGCTTCTCTGATAATCAGTGAAATCTGCTACGCTTGTGACTTTTTGGTGACTTGTAACTTTCCCAGATGAACATGACACAAACTAACCTTCTTCTGATTATAATAAAAAAGGTTTTCCTTCATATGTACTGGAAACTAGTCTTCATGTGGGACGTTGGGACCCTGATTTCACAGGAGCTAAAGATGAGAGAAGAGGTCCATCAAAGAAAACGTGTTTCTCAGTGTAAGAATTACAAAAACTTTAAACATTCATCTAAAAAACATAAACTCATCTGTGGAACTGAGGTCATGGCCTCCTGCCTTTCTAACAATCCTCTAATTATTTGGATTAAGTTAACCGATATTCTTCATTATGGGGAGAAACATTCAGCAATTACAAAGAGTTGGAGATGCAAATCCTAAAATCAATCAACAAAAAGGAGATTTTCTTTGGCTGCTGAGAAACACATTTAAGGTATTTCACCGTGTTTCACACGACTAGCAGCAGGAAGTGCCGTTTACTCTAATCTGACTCCAGATCTGTTCTTCGCACCATGAACGAGCAATTAAGTCGAGAGAAACTGGACCATAAGTCACTCTCCCTGCAGCTGACCTTACAAACTACATGATGTCTTATAAATATACAGAGTATGAATTATAAAGGGCCGTAGGTGGAAGCCTTTTGCACAGCAGTGTTTGGCGGCACATCTCAGCCAAAACACTTCATCTCTTCATTTATTCTTTCAGTGACTCGGCTGCAGGAATCTCCTTCGGCTGCTCGCTGTGCTGCGGCCTGTTAAAGATTCAAGGATGAAGCTGTTCAGCAAGAGCTGCAAAAACAGAGCAAACTATCTATTAAACCAGGCAAGAAACTGTGTTTATTCCCACTGTTTGGAGGTGATAATTGCAGTAATCAGTGCAAACAGTCACGATTTGGGTGTTTGGATGGTTGGAAAATCACTGCGATAAAATTATGACTGATTTTATGTTGAATATGAAGAAGAGGAAATTGAAATTCGGCTGTAAACACAAGATCTGAGGCATTAGGCTGCTGCGGTAACTGAGGCCAGAGCATCCTGACAATATTACAGTGACCAGAGAATTACCATGTAAGAGAGAGCAGCGCTTTAAAGGGAAAGGAGAGAAATGAAAGCCGAGCTGAGAGGCAGAAACGATTCTGTTAAGTTCGAGATAAGAGCATATTGTAGCCAGCAGAGGGAGGGAGATACGGGAGAGGGGATATGATTCAGTGGGGACAAGGGGACGTGATGCACTTCTCCAACAGATGAGTTTTCAGCCTGTGCTGGAAGATAAGTGATGCTGGAGCTGGCCTGGAGGTGTCACAGTGCAGCTCAGATGCTCTGAAACGCTACAGTGGAAACAAAATCGGGGGATTTTCTACCGCAAGATAAAAGGTCATTACTCCCGGCAGCTGATTGACGATTTGTCAAGTTACACAGGTCATCGATAATCCCGCGGCGCGGCCTCGTCAGCTATCTTGACCCTTCATCAGCATGCCACGCAAACAAAAATGAAGCTCGCAGAGATTTGTCTCAGTTCGTTAAAACGTTAAATAATGTCACGTCATTTTTGGTTGATGGTGGCGACTAATGAGCGAATAACTCACGACACAATCGGCTTCAAAGAGAAGCTTCTTACAGATGCAATAAAATGATAATCCTGAAACTAATGTCACAAGATCGAGCTCCAGCAAATGTCCTTAAAGCTGCAGTGGACAGCACAAGTCATCTTTAAGCCTTTCCTCCTCAGTGTCTCAGCTGATTATTACGACTGCTGCAATAAAACAACTCAGACACAAACAACCAAAACAAATCAATTCAATGTTATGAAGTCTAAAAATATTCACTCGTTTTCAAGAATATCTAATAAAGTCAAACAGTTCGGTCTGGGTTTGAAAAAATCTCCAATTTTTCTGGCACAACTCCACCTACTTCCTCCACCTCCTGTATCTCACTGCACCTGTGTATAGTGACAAGCATTCTATTCTATTCTATTCTATTCTATTCTATTCTATTGTGCACGGAGTGACACTTAAAACAGTCTCAGACATTTGGTATTTTCTTATTGAATCTTTACAAACCAAAGCACTCACACTTCCTGTTTTACTGCTGAGACTCTTATTTTGGTGAAGCTCTTCAGTTACATCTTTGTTTTTTTTATGATTTTGTCTTTTAATAAAACTGTCGGACATTTTATTTGTTTTTTTTGGAATTTTTCAGAAACATTTTCTCGTCCAAGAAAGCACAAAATTATTTTCTAATAAAACTGGTCAGATTTTGAGCTGGTCTCTGTCAGCTGGTCTCTGTCAGCTGGTCTCTGTCAGCTGGTCTCTGTCCCAGTTTGCTCTGTCAGCTGGTCTCTGTCAGCTGGTCTCTGTCAGCTGGTCTCTGTCAGCTGGTCTCTGTCCCAGTTTGCTCTGTCAGCTGGTCTCTGTCCCAGTTTGCTCTGTCAGCTGGTCTCTGTCAGCTGGTCTCTGTCAGCTGGTCTCTGTCCCAGTTTGCTCTGTCAGCTGGTCTCTGTCAGCTGGTCTCTGTCCCAGTTTGCTCTGTCAGCTGGTCTCTGTCCCAGTTTGCTCTGTCAGCTGGTCTCTGTCAGCTGGTCTCTGTCAGCTGGTCTCTGTCCCAGTTTGCTCTGTCAGCTGGTCTCTGTCAGCTGGTCTCTGTCCCAGTTTGCTCTGTCAGCTGGTCTCTGTCAGCTGGTCTCTGTCCCAGTTTGCTCTGTCAGCTGGTCTCTGTCCCAGTTTGCTCTGTCAGCTGGTCTCTGTCAGCTGGTCTCTGTCCCAGGTTGCTCTGTCAGCTGGTCTCTGTCCCAGGTTGCTCTGTCAGCTGGTCTCTGTCCCAGTTGCTTTGTCAGGTCCGCCTGGTGTCAAATTTTGAAGCAGTTTAGCTTCATTTTTCAGTTTGCAGGTTATAGCTGCAGAAAAGAAAAGAAAACTGAAAGAAAAAACAAAGAAAAGGTAGGATTTTTTTTAAATATGCATTAATGAAAATCCTCCTCTTCCTGCCACTGAGACAAAATCTCTGAGGAGTGTTTAAAGCACCTTGTTGAATCTAAGTCAGGAAGACTGAAGGCACCTCTGCAGGTAAAAGAGGGTCCAACCCACACCTAGAATGTGTACCTAATAAAGTGTCTGGGGACTGCACACACCATAATACTTACTATATGGTCATTTTTTATGTTGATGCTCTGTGTTGGTAAACAAGAACGTGCACGTGTGTGTGCATGTTTTGCGTACGCACCAGTGATCAAGCAGAAAAATTATGGCTCTCATGAGCTTCAGTCCAAGCACACATTTATGATTTACTGCATGTGAGACATTTGTCCCGTTTGCACGGCTGTTACATCACAGATCTGGAGAACGGCGAGCTGAGAGAGTGGATCTGCAGCCATCACCAAGGACACGGCCGCCTCTTTAAACGGCTCATATTAAGACTCGGATCAATAAAAGTGTGTCTGTTGTTGTGTCTTTATATTTGCTTCATTTAGATGTTCCCTGCTCAGGATGTACATGCACGTACACACATGCTAGCTGTAGTTTAACAGCTTGTAACTTTGTAACAAAACGATCTCGTTCTGCGTCTCCAAAGTTTGTCTTTTTGCATATTTTTTGCATTCAGTGACAGACTGCAAGTAATTGCAGTAACCAGCAGTTTGCCCAGATGTTTGCCATGCAACACCACTGACCTCCGGGCGACCGCTTTCAAAGCGCTCGTGTTGGTCACCGGGTGGGAGGCAGCTTGTCTCCAAAGTTGCTTTGAGGACGGAAACTGACTGCGAGCCCTGCTCAGAAGCAACATTTCAAATGCAACAACCACGGCTGTCCGGCATGACCCAGGGCTAGCATATTCATCCATTAATGCTTTGCATGAATCAAACAGGCAGCGGGAGATTGTTTTAAAGAAGACTCGATTCATCTCAACATCAGTTTCTCCCTCCAAAGCCGCCCTCGTAGTTTTATGGTTCCCCTTCAGCTATGCAATACCGAAACGATTAAATATTAATGCTGCGAAACAAAAGCATGTTTACATGCTGAAAAATAACATGGAGTCATGTTTGTTAATCTCTTTTAGCTTAAAAATTACCAATAAACTTCTTTAAAATCTATAAATAAAATATTAAACGAGAAATACAGATACAGCTGATACAGACATTTATCAAAACAATGATCCCACTTTATGGTTTAAGAAGACAAAAACTGACTTTCGTAAGCAAAAGATCCAAGTTTGGATTAAAAGGAAAAGCCTGAAAATATCCTCTTAAAGAGGTTTGGATCTTCTAGCAAGAACAAATAACAGGAACATGTTCACAGACCTCTGTTAAGTAACGCTGGCTCTTTGCGTTAGCTACACGCAGACCCACCAACAAAGGCTGGAAATACCCAGATTAAATCATCTATTCTCTGCTGGGACTCCTGTTGCGGCATGTTGGACGAACTGAAAGCTTTTCCGGAAGCTTTTAGGACAACCTGATAATAAGGAATTATAACAACTCTGAACTGCCTCTGACATTCCAAAGTTAAACTGCGGGATCACGCCCACCACCGCAGCTGTGCATGTCCTTACCTGTCTTCACATCAGCATCCACAACACAAATACCTGCCTGCGGGTTTAGAATGGCTTTGAGAACAAAAATGTGAATTCAGTGACTCTCTCTCCTCCAGGACTTCTGTCTTTGCCGAGAGCTGAAGGAATGCCAGCATGTGCCGAGGAACGACTGATTTCCAGCTGGGGTGTGAGCAGCGTGCCAGGCTGTCTGGGAATTATCTTGTAAAAGTGATGAGTATCTAACAGTGGTCTTTGGAAACAAACAGGGGTCTCATGGCCTAATTAGCAAATTAAAGAGCCAGAGATCAAGCAGGGCTTTGACGGATGACACCGCGGCTGTAGATGTCACCAGTTAATGCCCCCGTCTTGGCCCTCAGCTCCCAGCAGGCTCAAACACACACACACACACACACACACACACACACACACACACACACACACACACACACACACACACACACACACACACACACACACACACACAGGTCTCTGAGGTAACTCTGCACTCATGCAAACACACCGAGGCATTTGAGTGCCACGGATCCATAAATAGAAGGAATCCTGAACACCAGCGAGCACACACACACACACACACACACACACACAAACACACACACACACACACACCCACACACACACACACACACACACACACACACACACAAACACACACACACACACACACACACACACACACACACACACACACACACACACACACACACACACACACACACTCTTTCCTTCAGCACCTGTTGCAAGATCAATAACTATCTGTAGATACAATTGGCTCCTAGTTCCTAACCTAATCACTGCCGAGACTAATGCGGGTGTGTGCTCGTGCACAACCAAGGAGGTTGTGAAGCCATGGCTAACAGGAGATGTCCACAGGCTGCTGAAGGCCAGAGACAAGGCCTTCAGAGCTGAAATAGCCCTGAGAACAGCGAGAGCCAACCTGTCCCGTGGCATCAGGAAAGCGAAACAGGACTACACACACAAGATAACCTCCCACTTCAATGATAGCAAGGACGCAAGAAGCCTATGGCAAGGCATCCAGGCTATTACAGACTACAAGCCTGTAGCGGGTAGCTGTGAGAGCGACACCACTCTGCTCAACAACCTGAACAGCTTCTTTGCACGATTTGAAGCACAGAACAACACACGCCCACAGAAAACACCACCACCTCCACACGACCAGCCTCTGTGCCTGTCTGCTGCCAGCGTGAAGAGGACACACATCACCATCAACGCCCGGAAAGCAGCGGGTCCAGATAACATCCCTGGTAGGGTGCTGAAAGACTGCGCAGAGGAGCTGAAGAATGTCTTCACAGACATCTTTAACACCTCCCTGAGGCAAGCCACTGTCCCATCATGCTTCAAGACTGCCACCATCATACCTGTGCCAAAGAAACCATCCCCAGCCTGTTTCAATGACTACCGCCCCGTGGCACTGACACCCATTATTATGAAGTGCTTTGAACGACTAGTCATGTCACACATCAAATCCACCCTACCTCCCACCCTGGACCCACACCAGTTCGCATACAGAGCGAAACGATCCACAGAGGATGCAATCTGCTCTGCCCTCCACCCAGCCCTAACTCATCTGGACAAGAAAGACTCATATGTGAGAATGCTGTTCATAGACTTTAGCTCAGCATTCAACACCATAATACCACAACAACTCATCTGTAAACTGGACAGACTGGGCCTCAGCACCTCCCTCTGCAACTGGCTGCTGGATTTCCTCAGCCAGAGGCCTCAAGCGGTGCGTGTGGGCAACAAGGTCTCAAACAGCATCACCCTGAGCACGGGGGCTCCACAAGGCTGTGTGCTCAGTCCTCTGCTCTTCACCCTGTTGACACATGACTGCACACCAACCTACAGCTCCAACCACCTTGTGAAGTTTGCGGACGACACAACGCTGGTGGGGCTCAACACCAAGGGCGATGAGACCCACTACAGGAAAGAGGTTGAGCTCCTGACCACGTGGTGCAGAGACAACAACCTCCTGCTAAATGTTAGTAAGACCAAGGAGATTACTGTCAACTTCCAGAGAGGCCACGCCTGTCACCCCCCATTGACCATCGACGGCGCTGCGGTGGAGAGGGTGAGCAGCACCAAGTTCCTGGGGGTGCACATCAGTGAGGACCTCTCCTGGACCACCAACACAGCATCACTGGCCAAGAAAGCACAACAGCGCCTCTACTTCCTGCGCAAACTCAAGCGGGCAAGTGCTCCACCACCCATCCTGACCACATTCTACAGAGGAACTATTGAAAGTATCCTCTCCAGCTGCATCACTGTGTGGGGCGGTAGCTGCACTGACTATAACAGGAAAGCTCTACAACGCATTGTGAGAACAGCTGAGAGGATAGTTGGTGTACCACTCCCCTCCCTGCAAGACATTTACACCACTCGCCTCACCCGCAAAGCCATCACAATTGTCAACGATGCAACCCACCCCGCGCACTGTCTGTTCAGCCTCCTGCCCTCTGGAAAGAGATACAGAAGTCTCCGCTCCCGCACTACCAGGCTCACCAACAGCTTCATCCACCAGGCTGTGAGACCGCTGAACTCTCTTCCCTCCCGGCTCCCAGCCAGCAGAATCACCAGATTGGCAGAAGTATAGGAAGACAGACTGGACTCTACCCCTCCCCCCCCCACCCCCCATCCACGCACACTCTCCAACAAGGAAACACTCTCTGAACCAAGAACTGGAAAACATTCCTGACTGGAAACAACTACCTCTGCATTGCAATTGCACACACCTGCTGCTACATATTTTTAGTATTTCTTTTAGCACTATTTATATTATTATATTACTATTACTGCTGCTATAGTCTTATGCTGCACTAAAACAAAAACCCCTACCAACCACAACCTGGGACTACCTCAAGTAGACTAGTATACTATTTTCCAGGGAACACTGTTGGAACACTTTATTTTATTTATTTTTAGGTCTTGTCTATCCTGTTACCTATTCAATATTACCTTATTGTTAGGGCTGTTTCTGTTGTGCATCTGCACTTTATTGTTGTCAATGTCTACGCATGGGACAGTGTGAAACGTAATTTCAATTCCTTTGTATGGCAAGTACATTTGAAGAAATTGACAAATAAAGTTTTCTATTCTATTCTATTCTATTCTACTCCCAACTTTATCCTTCCCACCATCACGTTGGAGAAAACTCTTTTGATTTCTTGAGTTTGCATGTTTTAAGATTTAGGACTCATGAACTGGTCACAAAAATACTCTTGACATGAATGTGCAGGTTTCGTGGTCGCTGTCAGGACAGGTTTGTGTCAAAGTATGTAACCTGACCACGAGACTGCACCCGTGTGCTCCTGACACCCTCCCTTTGTCCTCAGGCCACACAGGCCAGGTCAGTGAAGGCATCCAATTACAGATGAACGTGCAAAGTCACGCCATTGATCCACTCTTCCCACCGAGGAGGGGTCCTATCTAAAATCAGCCCCTCGGGCAACGTTGGCTGCAGGAATGTGAAAACAGAAGACGTCTGCTGTGGAACTTCAGGGCGCACATTGATCAGCCCGACAGAGAGGGACACGTCGGCGGGAGAGTAACAGTGACGCAGGCGACATCATTGACCTGCTCCGTCATTAGGTGTGAAAGTTAATGAGGTGAGATTGTTGCGAGGATGTGGCAGCTTTCACCACACACCTCCACGGTTTCAAGGAGAGCTGCTCTTTAAACATCAAACTGTTAGAAATGATTTAGCAATTACAAAACTGAACGTGAGGAGGCGTTTGAATCTTTAATGTTGATCTGATCTGCAAACAGCTTCCAAACCTGCAGCTTAGACCACACGACCCCGACACCACCTCATTTCACTCTGCTTAGGTGTTTGTGACAGTTTATGCCTGAGTGTGAAGACCAGAAGATTAATGTGGCGTCCAGTGCAGTTACTCGTTACTCACACTGATCCGCCCTGTGACAAAGTGGGCGAGAACACACTCTGTCCATATTTGAAGCTCGCTTTTCTTAGTTAACGTTCCTGTTTTAAACTTGGCCACACATTACTTTTATCCTGTAGTTTGCAAACATTAATTATCCCGTGTTTGTTCATGTTTTGCACTTTTACAGATTGTGTAACGTAACATCTTGATTAAAATCAACTCTGACAAGTTTGTTAAGTTAACATGTTATTTGTTTTAACTGTTAGCTGTGTTCCAGGAGCAAAAGGAGGAAGTGCAGCTTCACTTCCTGTATTTATAGCTTCCTGTTTAGTCGGAGGTCACAGGAAGGCACCAGGGGCGGAAGGGGGAGAATTTAATAAAGTCAGTTTTAGCATTGTTTGTTGAGAAATGGATGTTTTGTTGTAATATGTATCGACTACACCTTGGAATGTTTGTATTGCTCATAAAGATCAGCATCATAAGTTTATGATGTTGATCTTGCCGACTGAACGGAATATTCCAGAGAAGAAATAGCTGAGCGCACGCCACCTTCATTTTTGTTGGTTTAAGTTCAGTTTTGTGTATTTGCACCGAGTTAACTTTGGAGTTGAGTTTTTTGATTTTTGCAAATGTTTTTTGGTAAATAAATCGTTGCTACAGTGGACAGCATCTGTCTCACACACCCTGATGTGTGAAGTCGTACTGACGACACAGTCTGAAAAGAATTTGAGCGACATGTTTTTTAATGCGTCGCACTAACATTAAACAGGTGCACAACTTACTGATGCAATCCTTCCAAACAAAGTGTGAGGCTCACGCAGGTCGCAGGAGTCTGCTGCGAGGTCACCGGGAGAGCGTTGGTTGTAAAGTCTGTGAGAAACGGGACTGAAGGCCGGTGCGTGTTTGAGTTTTACAGTCGTCGCCAACATCAGGTACATCATCGTGTATCCGTTATTGTGAAATGTCTGTCACACGGCTTAACACAGACATGCACGGATGCTACTGCACACGCTGAGGTCATAGTGTCGCACTGCTGAGCTGCATGTTGCCATCAGTCAAGATCAAAATCCAAGGAAGTTTAAAGCAGCAGCGAGCGCTCTGCTGATGCAGTTTTCTCTCATTATGAGTCATCGGATCAGGTTTTGCTGGTTTGCAGGTGAACGTGGTTCTTGTGTTGCTCCTCTGATGGTAACAACACAGCAAATGAGACGAGACGAGGGAGCGATGGCTTGGAAAACCTCGCGCTGTCTCAGTGGCCTCACAGAGCCTAAAGCAAGGGGTTCATGTAGAAAGTAATATCTGGTGACCCAGTTACAATGAAGACAGACAATAACAAAGTCTGCTCTGAGATTCTTTGCTGTGGGCAAAGGAAAAGTCCAGGATCCATCCGTTTCTTCATGTGACTTTATCGCGTGCATCATTCGCTGTGTCGTTAATCCTCGTGCAGTCGGCGTGCTGTGTGCTAATCAGCAATTTCTCCGGAGTTTTAATAGACTCTTAGGCTAATGTGTCACACTGCGACATCCACGTCTGTGACCTGAAGTCTTCCACTTTCTCTCACCTGTTCTCACTGCAAGCGGCAACGTGTGAAATTACCTAATTCACTTTTAAAGCCGAATGTCTCCTTTTATGGATCCTCTCATTACACAGCATTTTCCAGAGGGGCATTTCAACGAGCCGCAGGACCGTGTGCGTGTGTGTGTGCGTGCGTGCGCTGTAGGTCACGGGGTTGTGTTTACTCTGCACATGTGCATGCAGATTAAACACTCCGTCTTCCTTCCATCTGTGGCAGAGAAACAGAAGAAGGAGAAATCTGAACCGTGGAGGCTGCGGCAACGGCGACGACCATCGTTGCATTAATGCAAATAATATTTACACGCAGTGCATCAGTACGAGAGCTCAAGGAAAGGATTTTAATAGCTAAAAGTATTCAATTTAATGCTCCGCAGAATGCAGTGAATGAATGGATTATTTGCACACATGCGCCGAGTGTGAGTCGACTCCTACGAAGGGACTTTCCAGAGTTACGGAGGAGGCTGAATGAAGCATTCTCACCCGGGGGAAGTAGACAGAGGCTGAGCTGGCTTCATGATCCAACCTGCCCTGCTGAGAGTGAGGCAACGCCGCTGCCAGCCTCACGTATGAGTGCTTTCCTGTTTATCATGCCACTTATGCCAGTACGTTTATCTTTGGGGGATCCTTACGCTCGCTACACCGAGAACACGGGTAGTTTGAGAGAAAAACCAAGATGGCCATCTACATCCAACTGGAGCACTCAGGCCCCACTCACACTTCGACCAGGCTCACCTGATGGTGGGGTGGCTTGGCTTAATGACTCACATGATAAGAGGGCGGGTCAGCGGCTCTCAGAACCGCCCGCAGAGCGGTCGGCAGCTTTATCGTGTCAGCACGTTCGTTCCTCAGAACAAAAACAGAGGCCGACGTTTTCTCTTTTTAGTGCGCTCAGCTATTAGATTTCTCAGCTGTCAGTAACTCATCAGCATTTCTCTCTGTTTCCTTTCAGCAAACCAAAGAACCAACAGGCCAACCGAGAAAATACTTCAAAACTTCCTACTGCTATCAAACTCATAGCTGAATAGTCATTTGTTGATACAATACAATCCCGATCAGAAGTTTAGGACCACTTGAAAAATGACAAAAAATCCTATTTTGCATGGTTGGATCTTAACAAGGCTCCAAGTAGAGTTTCAACATGCAACAAGAAGAAATGGGAGTGAGACAAAACACGCTTAAACTGAAACAGGCTGTTTTACAGCTGATCAAAAGTTTAGGAGCGCACCTCCGAAAACACCCGTAAACCCCCCAAATCAGAAATCAAAGATCCAGACGTGAACGCTGGAAACCATCAGGACCATCAAGGTTACATTTGTTCTCATCAGAGAATAAAACTTTCTTCCATGTCCGGTCATTTCTGTGGCGTTCAAGGAGACGAGGCCTTTGAAGGCTTGTTACATATTTTAGGGCACGCTTTGGAAATCACAGAAAGGTCATTAATGGGTAGGTCATCAGGTATCTCCAACACTGAGGTCAAATCAGTTCTCTCTAGATGACTAATAAAAGGTCTGAAATACTCTGAGAAATTCACGGTTGGAGGTCTATCTGTGAACAGAAACGTGACCCCGGGAACACGATAAGCTATGACACACAGAGGATGGACGTCTCGAAATGAGCAGGTGCTGATTTTTGTTAGGTGTAGATACGGCGCTGCGTCTCGTCCGAGTGTCCTTTGTTTACAGGAGCTGCAGCGAGACAGAAGCTGAAAGCTTAAATGCATCTCTGAA
Source organism: Perissodus microlepis (assembly GCF_051167445.1). Lineage (NCBI taxonomy): Eukaryota > Metazoa > Chordata > Actinopteri > Cichliformes > Cichlidae > Perissodus > Perissodus microlepis. The sequence goes on from NC_140465.1 coordinate 36,741,376, forward strand.
AACAGGAGTCGATAACATGTTGTTTAGACCTGTTTGAGAATCGATTTGTGTAACCTTTCACTGGATGTGAACAGCAGTCAGTAGCCCTCCTCTGCACTCACATCATTCTCCACGCCGCCCTCTTCGCTTTCAGAGCCTCCATTCATTTGTTTCTTTATGCAGCCTTTCCCTGGATCGTCCACGTAGTCTTTAACGTTAAAACTCATGCATGCACGGAGCAAACGGGGTCACCCTGTGCATGCATATTTCTCTGTATAAAATGTTATTGGTGTTTTTATTGAAGACAGTGGGTGATGACTCTGTGCGGAGCTGAAAATCAATGCACGCATGATGAATACTCGGCTGCCGCTTCACTGAATCATTAAGCGGCCCCATCGCATTAGCCACACTGACACTTTATGGATCCACAAGTCATTTTAATAACACCACTAATGTCTGTATCATGAGGCCAGTCTTCTTACTTTGGATAGCACTCGCTGCTTGATGTCATTCAGCAGTTTCTGATCAAGCAGTGAGTGAAGTACCGATGACACAGGCTGTCCGCGAGGCTGCTGCTCATGTTTCAGATGGTAAAGAATCACTCAGGATCTGCTGCAACAGAAACCACGTGCATGCGCATCAGAGAGTGAGGTTTAAAGACTGTATAAAAAGGATGGACACAGCTTCCAGGTCTGAAAACACACACAAAGGGTCTTAAACCTGCATTTGCTCTAATGTCCAGCTGGGGGCGACTCCTCTGCTTGTGAAAAGAAGTCGGACTGTTGTCTATGAGAAAACGAGCCTTCTGTGCAGCTGACCTCAGAACTCAGCGAACGCTGTCCTGATGAGTTTATGGCCTCAGTCTTATTATGATTTAATAAACATAATATTATATTATGGAGTTCCACAGGGTTCAGTGCTAGGACCAATTCTGTTTACATTATACATGCTTCCCTTAGGCAGCATCATTAGAAGACATAGCATACATTTTCACTGCTATGCAGATGACACCCAGCTCTATCTGTCCATGAAGCCAGATAACACACACCAATTAGTTAAACTGCAGGAATGTCTTAAAGACATAAAGACCTGGATGGCCGCTAACTTTCTGCTTCTTAATTCAGATCAAACTGAGGTTATTGTACTCGGCCCTGAAAATCTTAGAAATATGGTATCTAACCAGATTCATACTCTGGATGGCATTACCTTGGCCTCCAGTAACGCTGTGAGGAACCTTGGAGTCATTTTGACCAGGACATGTCCTTCAACGCACATATTAAACAAATATGTAAGACTGCTTTCTTCCATTTGCGCAACATCTCTAAAATTAGAAATATCCTGTCTCAGAGTGACGCTGAAAAACTAGTTCATGCATTTATTACTTCCAGGCTGGACGACTGTAATTCATTATTATCAGGAAGTCCAAAAAACTCACTGAAAAGCCTTCAGCTAATCCAAAATGCTGCAGCAAGAGTCCTGACAGGGACTAGAAGGAGAGAGCATATTTCTCCTGTTTTGGCTTCCCTTCATTGGCTTCCTGTTAAATCCAGAATTGAATTCAAAATCCTGCTCCTCACATACGAGGTCTTAAATAATCAGGCCCCATCTTATCTTAATGACCTTGTAGTACCATATCACCCTATTAGAGCACTTCGCTCTCGCTCTGCAGGCCTACTTGTTGTTCCTAGAGTATTTAAAGTAGAATGGGAGGCAGAGCCTTCAGTTTTCAGGCCCCTCTTCTGTGGAACCAGCTTCCAGTTTGGATTCAGGAGACAGAAACTATCTCTACTTTTAAGATTAGGCTTAAAACTTTCCTTTTTGCTAAAGCATATAGTTAGGGCTGGACCAGGTGACCCTGGATCCTCCCTTAGTTATGCTGCAATAGACGTAGGCTGCCGGGGGATTCCCATGATGCATTGAGTTTTTCCTTTCCAGTCACCTTTCTCACTCACTATGTATTAACAGACCTCTCTGCATTGAATCATATCTGTTATTAACCTCTGTCTCTCTTCCACAGCATGTCTTTATCCTGTCTTCCTTCTCTCACCCCAACCAATCACAGCAGATGGCCCCGCCCCTCCCTGAGCCTGGTTCTGCCGGAGGTTTCTTCCTGTTAAAAGGGAGTTTTTCCTTCCCACTGTCGCCAAAGTGCTTGCTCATACGGGGTCATATGATTGTTGGGTTTTTCTCTGTATCTATGAAGCGCCTTGAGGCGACTTTTGTTGTGATTTGGCGCTATATAAATAAAATTGAATTGAATTGAATTGAATTGAATAATCAATCCAGGACGTGCTCATTGGCTGAAGAGTGTCTCTCTCTGTTTATTGGTCAGATCTGCTCTGTCCTGTTTCAGCATACCAAGGCTGGGACTGTGGCTACTTCCATCTTTATATACAGTTCATATAATTATGTATGAACTCTCTGCAAGATCAGATATTCTGTGATTCTGAAACCTCCTCAGCCTTTTTTTCCACTAACAGTGAAACCATCCGACCAAAACTCTTTGGACTGTGGACAGACAGATGGCTAGCTGGGCTAATAACCTGATTTAAAACAAAGAACCTCCAGAGATTATTAACCCATCTTTTAAATTTCAAACCCAACTGATGGAAAATCATAAAGAGCATCATAACGGCTGCACAGACGGTCCACAACAACACACACTCACACTATAACCGAGCACAATATAAGCACCGGTCAGCATTTTGAAGGCGAACGTGACCTTAGTTCATATTTAATACAATCAGGGTTTCAGCCTCAGGTGGCAAAACTCTACCTAATGATGAATCCGTCTCCCCACACCTGCAGGCACAGCTCACATTACAGTGAAAGGAGAGAGTCAGCGATCGCCATGACACCCACCATCTCTCTGTCCTGGAAAAAAGGAAACGCTACCAGACAGACGCTGCTCGGCGGGCTTTCTGCAGCTCCTTCCGGCTGTTTCCCAAAACTCCTTCGATTCCCAAAGCGAGCAAATCCTAGAGGCACCGCTGAGAGTTCAAAACGTTCTCGGTTGTGTTGGTTTCAGTGGGAAGACGTGACTTTTAATTTGAAGGCGAACGCTCTGTTTCAGGTTTGTGTAGTAACTTCTCAAGTTTTACAGTTCGGAGCGTAAAGTGTGTTTGCAGACAAGTTGGTGTCGTCCTTACAAAATACATCATCAACCAGGCAGCGACTCATTTCCCCCTGACCCTGTTTAATGACATCACGCATCGTCTTGATGTTTTCAAACAGGAAGTGATGAGTGAGGATGGGCTGGACTTTGAAAAATCCTCCCAGAATGACTAAAATAGAGAAAATGAACTCAACTGTCAGGAGCTGAACCCAAAAATGTTCCCCTCACTGCCACTTTCCCAGAAAGTCTTTTCTGGAGCCACAGATATCGCCCCCTGGTGGCAGTGCAGGTTTTAGGCTTTCATGAGTTCCCATTAGTTCCCACTTGTGTTCTGATCCGTGATGTTCCCTCGCTCATTCTGGCTCAGTCCTGTCTGATCGTTTGGTCGTGTCTGCTGAACAACAGCCAGCTTTGCCACACTGGTTTCATGATGAACTGGTAAGTGCATACTGGTTTTTGTCACCATTATATGCCACGCTTGCTGATTTATGGGTAACTGATTATACACGTGGAGCTTGAACGCTGCATATCGCTGCTCCTTTGCTTGGTGGATCAGAAGAATCACAGCTCACAAGCCCAAACACCTTTTGCAGATGTAAGGGCTGCAGTGGATTACCCATCATTCTTAGCGTGTGAGCCTGTGTGGTTCAGTCGAAGCTAACAACACAGTTTCTTCTAGTTAGCGACGAATGATCCTGCTGTGAGGAAAAACTACGTTAAATAAAGACTAAAGTATTGTCCTCTGAGTCTCACTTTTATCCAGGCTAAATATAATCTGGCATAGTTCTGTTAAAGTATATTTAGGATCTAATGGCACTTTATCAGGTTTCTAATTAGACCGTAAGGTGTGTAATTAGGGTAGGGACTGTGCTGCTTTTTTCTGATAAAGAATGATTTATTTCTAGTTTTTTCTAATGCGAAATAAAGCACAGCTTATTTCCATAAAGTACAGCGTGACCCACAACTGTAATCAGCCGAAATGAAGCCAGTTTAAAGCAGACATGGCTCAGCTTGGTGGAGTAGCTCACAGAGCCCTGAAACGTGAGGATGGCATCCAGCTCCACCCGGCTTTCTGTGCGAGGTCACGGGATGAAAAGCCTCGGAGCAGCTGTTTCATCTTTAACAATGCCTGGCATTTTTAAGCTCATTATATTACATTTAAGGTAAACTCTCAAAGTGACAGTGACTGCAGTTATTCGCTCAGCTCAGCTGCAGTTAGCATGAAGCTGCCTTTTCTCTGCCTGTCACGTCCATTTATTTGTCTTTCTGCCCGTCTCTGTTTGTGTATCTCTATTGTCTCTCCTCTCCAACACACACACCACCTTCCCTGCAGGCTGGGCTGGGCGGATCAATGCTCCAAACCCACACCGTGTGTGTGTGTACACGGCACTGATCAATGGTGATTACCTGCAGCCCTCTGCTCTTTGTAATTGGGGAGTGAGGAATGATTGGCACTGTGCCACAGGCCACTGCCATTAGGAATACACACACACACACACACACACACACACACACACACACACACATCAATATCGAGCTTACCTGATATAAAATAATTGTTACTCCTAAAAACTGGAGGTGAGCAGAATCTGGACTTCCTCGTTACCTAAAACGTTGTTTTTACTACATTTAGTCGTTTTTATTTTTATGTATGTTTTCTACGCTGATTTGTTGCATTTGAATTTGTTACATCAGGAACAGACAGAAGCTGCTGTGTGGCAGATTTTCAAAATAAAAGTCCACAGTTTCTTAATAGCAGACTGATACTCTTTAAAAAAAAATTAAATAAATAAAAGCTCTCTGTTCTTTTTCTGAGAGGGGATCATCTCCTCCTATCCCAGCATCCTCCTCCATCACACCAGCCCTCTGCATGTCCTCCTTCACTACATCCATTCTTCTCCTCCCGCCTGGCAGCTCCATCTTCATCACCCTCCCTCCTCTGCACATGTCCAAACCCTCTCAGCCTCTCCTCTCTGTCCCTCTGATGGACTCATTTCTGATCCATGCGGCTCAGTGAACATCTGAACATCTTCAGCTCCACCATCTTTTGCTGCTGTCCCTCTCTTAGTTGTAGGAATTCATCAGCATGCTTCAAGATTTTATTCTTTTCAGTATAAAATACAAACTATTGTCTGTTTTCGGTGGTTTTGACCAAAGTTTTTGGCAGCAGCAGCTTCTTATTGCTTTTAACAGAGCGTGTCCGATCAGCCTGATCCTGGCTGCTGTCCCGCGGCTCTCACTGTGATTCAGAATTCATTTGAATCCTTCACTGATCACTTTTAACCCTGGTTACATGTGCTGATCCTGTCATAGCTGAGACTGAAACATAAAGACGACCGTACTTTGAGACCTTCAGTTCAGCTTCCTGTGTTTATTCATCAGATCTGCATCGACTGTGAAGAGAAGAGTGTGCACGTCATGTCATCCAGCACCATCTTTTTATTTTACCAGCACACTGTCCTCCCTCCCAGACGGCCTCTCATTATGAACCATGTGGCAGCTGCAGCACTGTGTGGAGTTACAGACCAAAGGCAGCGATCTGAGGTCACTTACAGCCAATCCTCTTACACTTCCCTCCAATCCCTGTTTAACAACTCGACCGCTTAAGCCTGGGCTACTTAGCATGAGCGTTCCCTGCCAGTGGACAATGCCACCGATGCTTTTTCCTCTGCAGCGTTGCCTTAATTTGATGACTAATGATGGTGTTTGCTTCAGCTTTCACTTAACTACACTGCTCAGGCTGCTCAAGCGAGCAGTCTTTCTGGTCAGCAAAAAGATTCAAATTCAGCAACTAAACAAAAATCTGCCTTTGTTAAACTTTTATGTTTTAAAGTGAAACTTTTCATTAAAAAATAAAAGCTGTGAACAGTTTGACATCTGCGGTAAAAGAGAAAGAAATCAGGAAGCTCACACCAGTTTGTGTCGGTTCCTTTTAAGTGAGTTTAATGTGTAACCTTTAAAAAAACGAGTGTGTTTGAAGGTGAGCATCACATCAGGGTGACAGCTGAGCCCGACATAAGAAGCGCTTTATCTAAAACGCGTGTTTCAGATCGAGTACGTGGGGATTTGAAGGCCTGGGCAGGTTTTCTAACCACATTAACCTTATTTAGTGTTTTTTAACTTCCATCTGGTCACACATCTAGTGTCAGGGTTCAGTCAACGTACGCCAAACAGAAAAGCCTATGACCAAAGAACTAGGAGACCAAAATGGACAGTAAATGTGCTGTGAGAGTCAGAAAACATGCAACACAAGCAAACCACAGCTCTAACCCTACACGGGTCACCTGGCAGATGTTGGGTTTAATCAATAAAGATATTAAACCCAACATCCTGAGAGCTGATCCAGCTGAGGTGCTGTGAGAGCATCCTCATCCTCATTTGGAGAAGGAATGACGAGTGACGCCAGTGTTGGGTTGGAGAATCTCACACATCTTCATTCATTTAGTTACTTTTTGCACAGTGCTCAGTCTTTTGTCATTGTTGCACTTTTCTGTTGTCTTTGTTGTGTTTGTTGTTGCAGTTTTTGCACACTTGCAGTCCTGTGCGTGTCATATGTAGCACCGTGGTCTTAGAGACACACTGTACTGTACCGCTGCACGAGGTTGGAATGACAATAAAGCCACTTGACTTGACTTGACTTGAGATTTATTAAAGTAGTCAAACGATTTATGCTTATCTGTGGAACACAGCTGCTGAATGCAGGACTTTACTAACACAAATACTTGTCTTAGTACCAAATCTCAGAGTTACAGTAACTCTACCATCTGTTGGACAGGAGTGACTACAGCTGCCTGTCGGTCGAAGAGGCCGCTGAGTGCGAGTGTGGGCATCGTGTGTTAAGCTCCTCACGCCTTTGGACACCTTTGGGCTGACGCCTCAGACTCATTTCCCAGACTCTGTCAGGAGTTTTTGCCGATCCGTGGCCCGGAACGCTTCTTCCCGCGGGGTGAAAGGTAACTGCATCCAGTGTGAGGACATGAGGTGTTTAAAAGTGGCTCTTTAATAAAGCTCCTCCAAAGCAAATTAAATACAGCTAAACTGAGGTAAGCAAGTCTGCATCGTGCCACCAGTTGCTAAATCTGAGTCACACAGAGTGAGAGAGAGACTACAGTTAATCTGGATAACTGCAATCCCTTTTAAGTCCTCTTGTTTATAGGAGAGAGGAGTCACAGCTCCCACAGGCAGCAGTGCTGGCAAGGTTACGCTCAGAATGTAATCTGGCCCAGACGACTGTTTATCTGCCTCAAACTGCAGTCAGAAATGTGATCTATGGGATTACTCTGTGCAAATACGCTCACGAAATCACTTCTTCGCTCGCTCCAAGGTCACTGCTAAGATTCTTACAAGTGCAGTCGACAACATGCAACATTTATCTGGAATAAAAAGGGAGGAGGAGAAAGGCAGATAACATCTCATCTCCCCAGGTGAAGCGGCTGGGCGGAGCTGACCTGCTGGACTCGACAGGTCAAACGTGGCTCCTCTTAGATTAATAATAATGTGAACTAATATTGTGAACTTGTGTTGCTCGTGGTTAGGTTAGCGAGGACTTGCTCAGTAATCAGCAGCTTATTGCTGTCAGCACTGCTTGTTTTTCTCCAGTTCTCTTTGAGCCAGCGGCACTGACAACATGCTAAAAAGCCTTTGGCCAGCCCCCAGTAGATCATGTGCTTTGAGATTCAGAGCAGGAAGCAGATTCCCAGTGACTGTGCTGAGTCAAAGCAAAGACCACTGTCGCGATTCCAGAGAGAAAAAGGTCCAAGACTTAACGCTAAAGGGCGAATATTAATCTGTGATGTTAACTACATCCAGGTCCACACACCGAAGCGCCACTGAGAATCGAAAACAGTCGTCCTCCCGGCGTTATAATAAAGTTCAACATCCAGGTGTCCATGAAGAAGCAGATGAGGTTTAGCTGAGTTAGAAGTCAGCAGGAAGTGAGCTGACTGGTTCCCAGTAGGACATGACAGCTCTGACTGAAGTCTTATTAAAAGGTACAGCAGTGCTGTAACTTTGGACCCAAACAGTCAGAGTGAGCGTTGCAGCTGTATGGATGCTTCTAAACGCAGAGTTTCTTTTATTGGTATTTCAACAATTAAAAAAAGTAACAAAACACCTTTTTATAACTAAGAATCAAAATCCAGTTTGACTGTACGAGCACCAGTAAAAGCTGGTTTCCAGTCCTCCCAGCAGCTCTCTACGGTGGCCCCTAGAGACAAAGCACGTACAAACTCCAAAACACAACGGAAGTGCTCCAGGACGCTAGGGGCAGTGTTGAGCTTGATTTGCAAAATAAACGGCAAGTTTGTTGCAAACACCTGGAGTTGGATACCAGCGGAAAACACCTGCATGGACAGAACAACCACGCTTTAATGGAAAGTTAATGTGCAAACTGTTGTTTGTTTGATCTGTTTTTCATTACTATGAACGCTTGGTTCATGCTGGAGTCAAATCTGACATTAGCTAACAGTCAGTGTGCTTTGCTCAGAGAGAAGCTCAACACTGCCCCTAGTGTCCTGGCGCACTTCCGTTGTGTTTTGGAGTTTGTACGTGTTTTGTCTCTAGGGGCCACCGTAGCTCTCTGATGAACAGATGATAAAACGATGAACTTTCTTTAGCAGTGCGTTAAAATCATTATAGATTCTTTTTAAGTTTCTGTAGTCTGAAGAGCAGCGATAATAATAATAATCACTGCAAACACGACTGTGGGATCAAAAAGCTAAAACATGCCTGTGTGTCACATGATATGAGACGTCCTCTCACGGTGCAGACGTGACTGATGGATCGATTCATTCGCTCAGTAAATAACATCAGCTAATCAATACAGGCTCCTGTGTGTTTATAGATAACTAATGGAATAATCTGGCTCTGCCTCTGATCTATGTTAGATGTATCTTTGACTAAAACATCACCCGTCATGACAAATTAAATGTGTGATCATCAATCAGCGCTCATTAAATTCAACATGTGTGCGAGGCCAGTTGTCATCAGCCACACGATCGATAACACGAGGACATCGGTGAATGTGAGCTGAGATGTGCATCGATTCATGTGTCAGTAATGTCACCTGTCAGCGTCATTACATTGAAATGATGAGATAAATATAAATTCCACATCTTTAATTCAATTCCCTACGTTCCAGCTTTGGTTTGATATTTTCTGATTTTTAAAAGTGGAATGAAAATCAGATTATGTGTGAAACTACGTTTCTTCCTTAAATTCAAAATTCATCTATAGGACTATAATCAAGTCCCTTAACATCCTGGTAACTCATATGATACAAACATGAATGAAGCCAGGCTGTAGCCAAAGGGCTTACGATTGACCATGATAGGTTTAAATCCCACCATCGGTTCTTATCAAATACAAAAGCTACATTAAAACATCTTCTGCGACACAAAACAACCTTTAATAATGGGATGGAAAGCTGCTTGAATCAAATGAAAAGCTGATCTTTAGTAAACCTAACCCAGATTTTTGAATTTCTCCTGTAAATGAAGGTCACGCACAAACTAAACTAACATTCATAACATCCACAAGAATTTAGATCAAAAGTTGAAGATAAAAAACTCTCAGAAGAGAAAAAATAAAGAAAGACAAACTGTTGGCTCCCTAAAGGCCAACAAAGGAAGGAGATGAAGATAGATGGAGACGTTTCTCTGACAAGTTCAGCTTTGTTGGCTCTTTTCAAACTGGATCTCAGAGCCAGAATAGAGCTCGAGTGATATTTTACAACCGCTCTGAGACATCTGGAGACTTTTCTCTCCTCTCTGTGTTACTTTCCCGTGTCCTTGAAAATCTTGCATAAATCCTAAGTGACCACAGACACGAGTATTTCTCCTTTAACGGCTTTTGTTGCTGATCTTTTTATATCTGAGCTCAAGTTTAGAAACAAGCTTGATTATTTTAAGTTAATTATTTGTGAAATCGTTTGCAGGCGTGCAAATCAAACAAGTGTGGAGTTCAAATACCTCGGCTCTCTGGTGCAAGAAAAGAAAGTGGCATCAGCAGCGGAAATACATTCAAGAATTGGTCAAGCAGCGGCGACTTTCACCTCCCTCCGATGCTGCATCTGGAAGAAGACAAACCTCACCCTCACCACCAAAATCCGCCTGTACCGTACACTGGTGTTGCCCATTCTTCTCTATGAGTCGGAGACCTGGGTCATCCTCAAACACGACCTCTTCCAAATGCGCTGTTTACATCAGATTCTCCGAGTGTCCCTCCGTGATCGTCTCAGCAACAGCGTGATACGTAGTCAATGTCACCAGCAGCCGTCAACGCAAGAGCTGATTAGGAAGCAACGACCGCAATGGTTTGGCCACATCTGCCACATGAGCAGCCATCGCCTGTCATAGCGCCTCTTGATGCAGCAGCACCCCGCCACTGGAGAATCAAGTGTGATGCGCCCAAGAAGACTTGGATCAAGCAAACTGAAGATGATCTTAAACAACGACGTCTAACCCTCGAGCAAGCAACGGTGAAGGCAAGAGACCACGAGGCCTGGACGTGCATCGTTGATCAAGATGGAAACCCTGCGGCACCCACAGCGACGTATTGGCTTCGTGCAAAACCTCCCTGCCGAGCGCCAGCGAGGGACAAAAGAAGAAGAAGGTGGTTTGTGAAATCAAATCACAGTCTAAGTGCTTTTGATTGGAGCCGTTTTCACACATCTACTTCCTCCTGAACTTTTAGTCTGTCTTTAACCTGACAGCGCTCTAATGAAAACATCTGCAGGCACTCCTGTTGGTTTTATTAAGCCCGAGTTTTTAGAAGTGCAACATTTTTTCATGCAAAACATTTTCATTACCAGTGTCAAAAGAGATTATATGGTCCGTAAATACATTTTAAAAAAGCACGCATCCTTTCTTCACTCTGATTTATTTATGACAGATTCAGCACAAACTTTCCGGTAACATCCACAGGATGTGACATTAATGAAGGTTTTTCCTGTATTAAAATATTTTTATTGGCAATGTAACTTCAGAGATCTTCCCAGATGATGTCCAACAACTCGTGGAATGACTTCCATGTGAAGGATTTAATTCAGTTTTATTTTATACAGCGCCAAATCACAACAGCACCCACCTCAGAGACTTTATATTGTAAGGAAAAGCCAACAATCAACAGTCCTCTCTGAGCGAGCACTTGGCTGGGAGCTCCGGGATGGAGACAGGACAAAGACACGCTGTGGAAGAGATTAATAATAACTCATGTTTAAAGGATGAAGTGATGTTTCCTGATCCAAGTATCTTGATGTTTTCATTAAAACATCTGTGTTTTCATGGCTTTAGGGTATAAATACATTTTTTTTTAAATTGTATTTGTTAATACTGGTCATTCAAGCGCGCTGCTATTGTACAAATTACACTGAATTAAGTAAACGAATAAAGAAAAGCTCCTAAAAGCTGAAAGAGCAGAAAGGAACCGGTGATAGGAGGACGTGTGAGGCGAGCCGGATACATTTTCTTCATGCAGATTAAGAAGCTGAAAGGGGAGCTGCTCTACAAAGATGTGTTTGCGGTCGCACCTTTGAAGAAGCAACAGATGTGCGCTGGCGCAGACCCTGAGGCATCGCGGAGCGGTGGGCCAGCAGCACTGAAAGCCCTGTCATCCATGGAGGCGAGCCCGCTGGGAGGAGGGGAGAGCAGATGGGCCGGGCTGTGCGGGGACGGAGGAGAGTGGATATGAAGGGAGGGGGCCGTACTGTGCAGGGATTTCAAGGCAAGGAGAAGAACTTTGTAGTGTGTGCTGCACCGAAGGCAGAGGCAGGTGCTGCAGGGAAGAGGAGGTGTGCCGCCGGGCTCCCGTGTGATGCCGAAAAACGGAAATCAGTCCGAACTCTGGAATTCAGCTGATGATAAAACTGCATATTGGCACTGAACCGGCAACGATGGCGGAGTGATTAAAAGATGCACTTTATGTAAGCAGTGTCTCGAACCTGCCCAGCTCCTGTGGCTCCTCGTGATTCTCAGAAAAACCCAGATTGATAGAAATGTGAAAAACAAACCTGTTTTTATGTTTTGTTTTTCATTTTAAACTTTAAGGTTAATTGGTATGAGCCGATGCAACCAGCTGAGCATCCGAACTTGGCCTCTCCCGGTGTGACTAAACATGTCAGTTTGCCAAAAGCAAAGCAGAACTGGCAAAGTCTCGAGAAAAGGACTGGAAAGCTTACAGCTTACAATAAAAAAGGCAGATTTTCATAAAAAGTGGTAAATTGATAACTTGCAACTTTAGAAGAAAAATCTAGTGCATCGTGCCGCCAGTTGCTAAATCTGAGTCACGCAGAGCGAGAGAGAGACTGCAGTTAATCTGGATCACTGCAATCCCATTTAAGTCCTCTTGTTTATAGGAGAGAGGAGTCACAGCTCCCACAGGCAGCAGTGCTGGCAAGGTTACGCTGGTGGGTTAGCAAAGTTAGATTTTAAAATGCCAAAATTGACAAGAAGAAACTGACAAATTTATATTAAAAAACTGGTAAATGGACTAAAAAAAATCTGTCAATCTTACATGAAAAAGAAATGAAAAGTAAATAAGACATGAGAGAAACAAACACGACAAATTTACAAGAAAACAGTCGAGCCAATAAAACAGTGAAAATCCCGCCGGAGGCTTTGATGAAGCAGCTTGAAGCAAAGGTTGTGCATAATTTGAATATATTATTTAAAATGAACGCGGTGAACATCTACTCATGCTACACAGCTTCAGCATTTGTGGCTGTGCAGCTCAAACGCTTCAGACTTGGTTTGAACGCGCGGCGACAGGAAGTGACGCTCTGCATGAAGACGCAGCTACAGAAAGCAGGAATCTGCTGCTGAGAGAACAAAAGTGAGATTTGTTCATTTTATACCAACAGCAGGAGAATTTTACACCGAAAGACTAAAAATCCAAGAGCTGAACCACAACATGTTTCCATATGATAGAGCAAAGCATGCTGGGATAAATACTGTGAATAATACAGTACTGTCTATAGATTACAAAGTAATGGTGCTGCTTGATGAGCTTCTACTGAAATGCAGAGAAATGTGAACAGTGAGATAATTAGAGTCTGTGTTCACAGGCGAAACGCCAAAGCTGAAATGTATTTATAGGAAACGTTCGTTGTATGAAGGATCAACAGAAGAACTGAATTATACATTACAGCGCTCACATCTCATCAGTATGTATGTGTTTACATCTCATCTTTATGCACTCCCTGTATATAATAATGGCTCTATTTTACCCTTAATTATATTTCTTAATTACACCACTGAAGAAAAGTTTTCAGGTACTTTTTTTAAAGCCATTATACCCTCGAGCGTGGTCTCCACTGTGATTACCGGCACCTCCGTGATGTAGCTAGATGCAAAGCGCAGCCTAATCAGTGATGAATGCCCTCCTGGTAGTTATTGCCGTGCATGAGCACATGCCTCTCCAATCACCTGTGCTCTCATTAAGCAGCCATTGTGGCGAGGCCGGGTTCAGGAGGTGCTGCGATAATTAACAACAGTTCAGGCTGGATTAAAAACTAAAGAGAGAATGGGACCTGATTATTGTGGCCTCCTCCCCATCTTGTAACCTGCAGCACCATTAATTCTCCATTCATGTCACCACCTTTGTTCCTCACCTTCAAAAATAACAAGCTAATCTGAGACGTATGCGGCTCTGCTAATGTACTCGGAGTCCGTGCTGCATAGTGAGCGTGTGTCAGACAGAGACGTGGATATCTGTCTGCTACGGACCTATCAAAACAATGCTGATTTGACTTATACTGTGGGTGGAGCTCCACATCCCACCGCTCAGGGGTGGGGAACTCCAAGCCTTGAGGGTGTCCTGCAGGTTGTAGATCTCACCCTGGGTCAGCACACCTGAATCAAATGATTAGTTCATTACCAGGCCTCTTCAAGACATGTTGAGGAGGTCATTTAGCCATTTAAATCAGCTGTGTTGGATCAAAACCTGCAGAGCACCGGCCCCTGAGGCCTAGAGTTGGACACCCCTGCTTTAGACCCTCCCCCTTTCAGCTGACTTTGTTTTGATTGGCTGCCCCTGGCATTGGGTGGGGCCACTTGTTAGTCAACGTTGATTTTGAAGCCTGTAACTAAGTTGCCAGAAAGCCTAAGCAATCATTTCTAAAACTAACAAAATTTTGGCCACTTTGGCCCAAAATAAGGATTATAAGTTTTATTTAAACTCCTACACATGATCAGAGTTTCATAAAGTTCAATCAGTTTAGATCGATAACATAAATGTTGCTGATTCTGCCAAGAAAAAAGTTAAAAAGTACATTTATCTGCCAAACAGACAGCTGAGATCTTCCTCATGTGTGGCTAATTTTTATGTGTTTATCATTTTTTAGCTTCTAATTAGCTGCCTAAACATGCAAAATGCATCTTTGGATCAATGGAAACCCCAGGATGTGCTTTATTTAGTACATCAGGACTTGGTAGGGTAGCTCAAACAAGCAGAGGACATAAATGACCAGGCTGGATCTCAGGAGGATCTTTCCTATCACCTGTTTTCAAGGTTAAGGCTTTTTTGAGTTTTATGTTTAAAACAGGCTCTTGCATAACAATAAACCTGAACTACATATGGAGATGCTCGAAAGGCAGAGACCTCTTGTTTTTGTTATGACCCAACGGGCCACACGCTGCCGCCTAAGGACATCTTGTAAATGTGAAACACCAGCAGCTTTGCCAGGACGGCAGCGCCTGACATCCAGTCTCGGGAACATTTGTGGAAACCATCGGCAGTGCCACGGCTCATCAAGTCCAAAAAATAAAGAGAAACATTGGTGCCTTCTCTGACGGCCTGAACAATCCAGAACAGGAAGTACTTTTTGGATACCTCTGCCCTAAATCATTGATCAGAAGATGATCTGTCATTAATTGTTTTTTTCATTCAGTGTAGTGACAAATGTGAGCCTTAAAGTCCCTCAGGTGCTGCAGACGAGACGTTAGGTGACAAATTGTCCAAAGAAGTGAAGGGCAGTGACAGATATACACACAGGCTGCTCTGTACTGTATTTCCCTGCTGTGAGTACAGCTGTGTGTGTGAGTAGTACAGCAGTATATGTTACAGTTCAGCTCTGAAACTGTAGGATTTGTCTTGGAATGATTCCCAACAAACCCAAACACAATATCTGCATTTTTCGAGTTTTAATCTGCAGAGCACCTACCAAACCAGCATATACTAACGAGGCAGGGATGAGACGAACACACTGAAGGTTTGTGCAGCTTCTTAAATGCTCAGCACAGTCGCTCCACTGGGACTCAAACCTCTGACCCTGACAGTGTTACTGCCTTGCTCTGCCCACAGAGCCTCTGCAGAGTATCTTAATAAAGGCTCATGTGTCTAAGACAGAGTATTCCCACCCACACGGCAACACCGAGGTGAAAGCAGCCGCTAACCGAGAAGTGTTTATGAATATAAAGGTCATATTGTTTGTGTCACTGCTGCTGTTCAGTGGCAGCCTCGCGTTCAAGAAGCTAATAATGGCTCCTGCAGAATTATCTGCTGCCTGATTATCAGCAGCGAGCAGGAAGGCCAAATACAGAGAGTCCGAGTGACTTATCACCGAGTCTGTGGCTGTGTGTAGGTGTGTGTGCATGTGAGACTAATAGTATGTTAGTGCAGATAGCTGGCAGCAGGAAGGAGCCCTGAGATTACATATCAGTGGAAATGGGCTATACGGTCAATAGGTGACAAATATCTGTGAACTCCTAAAGAGCATCGGTGCAGCACGTGCATGCATACGTCAACTCAGAGGCTTTTAAACCAGCTGCACCACAAACATGGATCACGCAGTACCAGTGCAAAGACAATACACTGCAACCCCCCCAAATAAATGATTATGATACGACTCAGCATGAAAGGGCATTGATAGAGTCCATAAATTACTGCTGCAAAGCCTTTACTTCTTCAACACACCCACTCTGGACTCTGTAGTAAGAAGAGACAAGCACACGCTCTGATACAGGCACACAACAGAAAGGAATAAATAGGGTTCAGTTGGTCTGGGAAATAGTTAAAGCCAATAAAAGTGATAATAAATCTGCAGCAAAATCTCCAACTTCACTCAATAAGAAATAAAAGGTCGGGATTACAGCCTGTGGCCTATGGTGACACAGGTGGGTGTAGCTGCTAGCTGTCTGCCATCAGTCACCTCCATGGCTGCTGTGAGGTTACTGTGCTACCAGAACGTCCAGTTTTGGTGAAATTCTAAGATTTCGATTGGATGCTGACAAGTATCCATGTCTGTGGTCGCCTCAAGACGGACAGCGGCTTGAGGTGACTGTTGTTGTGATGTGGCGCTACTTAAATAAAATGGAATTGAATTGTGGATGCTGTTGGATAACCGAGCTGGCATGAAGTAGATGATAACTGACCGAATGTTTCTGATCACTGATCTCACTGGACAGATCTTCGTGCTCAAAGAGAAAAGAAGAAGAAAATGTAAAAGTGTTTTTGACTCTGCTAACATAAAAACAGCAGCAGTGTTCAGTAAGTTGTACCTCTGTCAGAGAGTTCAGTCTCCCCGTCCTAAAAATAAGCCCTGTACTACTATGACTGCTGGGATGTGCAGGCCGAGACACACACACACACACACACACACACACACACACGCTCTGGGAGTTGCTGGGCTGTCTAAATTTAACTGACAGAGGTTATCGAGTCGAGCTGATTATCTTTGTTATCTTGGTACACCCCAACAAACAACTCTCTGATTCCCACATTTAAAAGTCCACCTAAAGCTCAGCGGCTAAAAGCTAGCAGTAGGGATTCATTATGGACTTCGGATCGACAGCATATACGGCCTCGGCCAAAACCATTAGGCGTAATAAAGTCGAGGAGAGTTAAAGTGGCTCGAGGCCAACCTGTTATACTGGTAACCATTACAGCACCCTGCACACTCCATTAGGGAGGCCAGAGAGACTGTCTTGAGAAAAGTAAGGCTCTGCGTCTGTTTCTGTTTTTATTTATTGCATCGACTCCATTTTCAGACTTTTTATTATTTTGCTTCTATTTCTGTTTATTATTATTACTCTTCACTCGTCTGTGGGTTTCCACAGTTAGCAACAAATTCATGTAAAGCTAAACAAATCCATCTATAATATAATGATGTCATACTGTAACACGTGTTACCAAAATGTTTCAACTTTTATTTCATTTGTCGACTTTGTATTAAATTTGTGAAATTAATAAAGCAACAAACAGGTAAGTAACAGCCTGATGCTGTCACTGGGTTTGAGCAGTGTTTTGAGTTTGCAGTATTGAGGGCGTGGCCTCTGTGACTGACAGGTGGGTGGCGACACAGGCGGCTGCAGCCACTTTGAATTTGATTATTTTAAGAGGAAAAAGTAATAAGAGCACTGTACGAAGTGGCATGTTTACTGTCGTTTGGTGGCAAAATAATAAGAATAATATCTATCTGAAATTGCTTGAGGTCCTTTTTCACATCCACAAAACAACCACTTCCATTGCAGCCTGCTATCTTCTCTGCAAATGAACATTATGTTTAAATATTAAAGACCGAGGCGATGCACCGTATGTGATGTAGTGCTCTAATTGTCTGGAGCAGTCAGCACGGTGCAGAGGAGAGGCGAGCTGCAGAGAGACTGCGAGGAAGAGGAGAGGCTGAACAAAAGAGTGAGGAGGAGACAGCGTCAGCGAGAATGTGACTTTGTCCTCGGAGCTCAGAGTGGTTCCACACGGCTGCTCAGAGCAAATAGTTAGGATTATTATCCCGAGTGTGTGTGTGTGTGTGTGTGTTCATCCTGCAGGACAGAACGTGAACAGAATCATACGTTTACAGGTTCAGGAGTGCATCCACACACACGCTCATATCATACATGTCCTGCTTTTGATACGTGGACCTACCACATGGTATTGTTCCTGTGTGTGTGTGTGTGTGTGTCAGGTGCACATCTCGTTCTTGCAGAGGGGGAATTCTTGCCGTCACCCAGAGCGCTCCGTAGCAGCTGTTCTAAATTAGACCAAATCAGTTCTTCTAATTGATATTCCCAGGATCCCCGGCGCTCCCTAATTGGTGTACCTGCGCCCTGATTGGTTACCTGATTATAACTGATTAGTTGGCTCAGCTGGCCGGAGGACACACAGACAATGTGTACTTTAGCAAACGGGCATCACGGACGCGCCTACGGACAGCGGACAGACGCAGATCCGCGGTGAGCCGTGCCACCGTTTAAATTGCAGATAACAGCCTTCCTGACCCCGCCCATCACCGCACATTTTGCGCTGCGATTAGCATGACCAATGAGAGGCCACGCTGACATTTATACCATTTAGCCTTTCATAACCTGCAGAACTGATAGTGGGAGATTTGATCGTGTCTCTAGGCTCTGCGTATTTTTTCACTATTGATAAAACTCTGTTATTAGAGCAGCTGCGCCGCCACCGAGGAGGTCATGTGACCATTTTGGTTTGTTTTTAGCAGGACTATTCAAAAAGACATGTAGGTGTCTGCATGGAAACCTTTATGTTACAGTCCCATGGGCAAAATCACTGCGTGTGCAATAAGCTGGCAGCCTTGTTGAGATGGGTGCTTCGACCTGGGGGCCAGACAGCGACCAATCACAGTCTGCTGGCATCCTCAAAGAGACTTTGGTGCGTCACGTTGAAACAGCGATAAGATGGAGTCGGTCTGCTATCAGTCAGTGAGTGAGTGGGATCAGGTTGGTAATTACATGTAATCTGTTTGTGAGAAACTGGTGAAAATAGCCAATCTGACGTCTTCTACATGCACAGAAGTTCACAGGAGCTACTTACATTCAGACTCGAGCCAGAAACTCAAATTCAAAAAATTGCTCCACAAATTGTGATGCAGTTGCTGCAGGACAGCAATTTACCCTCAAACTGACATAGATGCTAGAGCTTTGCAATCACTGTGTGATCATTTGT
Organism: Perissodus microlepis; assembly: GCF_051167445.1. Lineage (NCBI taxonomy): Eukaryota > Metazoa > Chordata > Actinopteri > Cichliformes > Cichlidae > Perissodus > Perissodus microlepis. The sequence continues at coordinate 36,760,370 of NC_140465.1, forward strand.
GGGTCACCGTTGTGAGATTTTGCATCATATCTCCACAAATACATCTCAGACTAAGCAGAGAAAAACTGGGAGACATCGTTTGGATGTTTTCAACAATGCTATTGCTATTGCTAATGCTCAGAAAGCTATTGTGGAGACCTGCATATGGATCGTGTGATACTAATGGATGAACTTTAAGCCACTAATCTGCAAAATCTCACATTTGCTTCTGATCCTCTCACTGCTGCATGCGATGAAGCTGTTAGTACATGAAAGAAACATGAGATGAAGATGAGCGGGCATCCTGGAAATGAGCGCTGCTGTTTGTACAGTCTATAAATGGATCCATTAATGATAACATGCACATGGATGACAGACACAGAGCAGCGGAAATTGAAAAAGGAGAAGATGGTGATTTTTGTCCACTTAAACAGGAAACTGGACAAGTGTCTTTACATCCCTCCTCATCTGCAAAGCACCGCAAGAAAACTGACATAGTTGTTGTCATATACATGTGATGTTTCTGTGTGAGAAGACGCTCAGACTGGACCTGATGAAGATTACCTGTTACACCTGTGAAATAAATAGATTCACTCGCAAAACTCAACAAAAACAAGTTTCCATGTATAAAAATGTTGCACTTCACACTACAACTCATTTAGTAGTTGGTGAATGTTTGTAGACTCGTCTTAGAAGCAAACTACTGGTGGCCTGCTAGCAACCAGCAGGACTATCCAAGGAAATCTTCAGTGCAGCATCCTTTGTGACTGATTTCACCCAGCTACCACCAGCGTCCATTTCCCAACTGGTCATGGAATATCCAGTTTTCCCTGGTGGTTGCCTGATGGTCATCGAGCAGCCTTCACACCCATGTGACTCAGGATGACTTCACTTGACTCTGCTATATCACAGCCAAGGTAACATCTCGTGATCACATGACTGCAATACTTGGATACATGCAGTGTTTTACTTCCTTTTGAGTGTTGAAGTTAGAACTCTCTTCACATTCGTTCCGATAGCGGCTTAGTCTGGTCACCGTAATTCACTTCCTGCATTCTGAAGGGCCACCAGGGGGCGACACAGTTCCCACAGGAGTTTTTCTCAGTCACTTGTTCTCGGTAACGTTAAACATTCAGAGGTGACAATTATCCGATTAGGATATACTGAAACTGCAAGACTGTGACAGAAAGCCCCCTCAGATCAAGGTGGGACTTCACAAACCAATGGGTGACTTTTTCGGTGACTTCAGGGTAGCCATGTCCACCAGTCTGTGGTCGAGACTTAAAGAAGGAATGTCTGTGAAGGTTCTCAGTCATCCAGGTCATCGTAGTCTAAGGAGTTTAAAAAGAAAAGCATCTGGACTTCTTTAAGTTTCATCCGAGAAGCTTCTTCAGTTCTAGGGTCAGATTTAAACCCAGTGGGAGTTTACCCCCCAAGAGGGTCATGGACCCCCTATTGATCCTCCTACCTAATCACATGAGCCAAGGTGTGAAGACGAGTGTAGGTTACAATCAGCCAGAGTTTCAGGTGAGCTCATTGTGAAACCTGGCCCCACCCTATCATGTGATTTCCTGAGGTCAGATGGCCCAGGATGTGAGTGGGCGTTAAGGCGTCTGGGAAGGATCTCAAAGCTGGATTATAGATGGCAGACAGTTGGTGTCGTAAACCCCCGCCTCTGTTCAAAGATGGTCGCTCACAGTGGACATAGATGCTTCTTTTACTCTTTCAAACCATCTGTCCTCTCTGTCCAAAATGTGAACATTGGCATCCTCGAGAGAGTGACCTTTGACCTTTAGATGCAGATGGACAGCCGAGTCTTGTCCCGTGGAGGTGGCTCTTCTATGTTGCTCTTAAAACTGAAGAAGCTTTTCGGAAGAGCACTGAAACATTTTCAAGAATCTAAAAGAAGTCAAGATGCTTTTCTTTCCAAAAATTCTCCCCATTAAAGGCAAACGAACGCACAGCGTTGGCGTCAGTTCCTTTCATCGTCATGGTCGCCGCTCAGATTCGACACACGTTGATGCTTTGATGCGTTTCACTTCAGTCGTACCGGGAAGGATGGAAAGGCCTGGCAGGTCATGTCTGCACCCAGACATCTGCTAAAGAGAGCAAGGAGGCACGAAGAAGAGACGAAATATTTACCAGATGAGGTAAAGAAGGCTGATCCAGACACTTCTTCAGTCCCTGCATGTGCACTCGTGTCTCATCTGCCTGACTCTGCCGTATTATATCATCGGTGGTTTGAAGATTTACAAGGTCTCGATCTCATTTTGATCAAATCCAACATGTTCGCCATCCAATTTCCAAACAAAATTCCTCCTTTGAAGTGTGACTAATTGTGACTCGCAGCACTAATTTAGTGCGAGACAATTTTTTTATCGAGGCACCCTCCGCCCCTTTCCCCCTCCGCCTCCTCTTCCTCTCCTCTCTTTCCCTTCGCTTCCTGTCTGTCATCTTTTCTCCTCTCACCTGTCTCCCAACACATTTATCCAGATGTAACGTTTGTCTTTCCTGCTATGTGGCAATTATTAAGCTTCCTTTGTGGTTGATTCTTTTCTTGGAGCCGTCTCCGTGGATAGCTGCTGAAAGGCAGATGCAAAAAAGGAGACAGAAAATCGGAGGGAGGCTGTCAGACTGAGACACAAAAGGGGAAAAATAAGATAAAAGTCAAGAGGAGGAAAATATAAAGCACGGGGCTGTCACGGATTTAAAGAGGACAGAAAGAAAAAAGTGGTCTTTATAATGAGCCTGAGAAAATTCCCAGCAGAGTTTACTGCACGACAAGGTATTTACTGAGACTAGTAATGCATTAAATTGTACACAGCGAGACAGACAAAAACTAAATCAAATAGATGTTTTGATATCAAACAATTTTATGCTAATGAAGAGGAATATTTTTTTGTCTTGTAGAAATGATGCAATGAATGGAAACAAAGCTCATGTTAGTTTCTTGTTACACGTCTTACGCGTGCTGCATATTCTTTGTGACAGTGCAATATCCTGGAGAGCTCCCATCTGCATCGCTTTAATCACTATAAGCACATTACATCACTCAGTCGTATTCATTTGGTGCACTTTGGGGTTTATTGCATCCCATTGTCTTTATTACAAACCAGTTTAAATGCTGCTTTTTGCTCATTGCATGGATCAGTAAATATGTACAGAGAGGATCTGCATCCCTGGCTCCACTGTATCCCCTAAAGGGAATTTTCCTTTAGAGGAAGCTGCAAACCTTCTTTGACGGTCTGTTAGTACGATTAAACTCACAGCAGCCATGAAGTCATTAAAAATGCTCTGAAAGGCTCCAAGAGCACAAACGCGGTCCGGAGGTCTAGTTCAGGGTGAAGCCCAGCAGACAGCTGGCAGCTACAGCCGTCTGCATCATGGTGGTTCATCAGACTTCAGAGGCAGATAGAGACTTAATTAATACTCTTATCAAGCTCACTGAGCACCTTTAATCCAATACAACAGCTCTGCCATAAATGTCATTTGTTCCCACCATCCTGTGTGCCTCTACCATCGATAATAAGGACACAGCGCCGGGCTCAGCGAAGAAAAGTCAGCAAAAAACTGAAACTGTTCTGAATAAAAGCAGAATTTGTGTCCTGTTTCTAATAAACTGCACGGTAAGTTTATGGTTTCATTTTTATTTCCTGTTTCTTTTCCCTCTCCAACCATCTGCTAACCGACCGCACGACCCCAGTAATGCACCGAAACTACTCACGCTGGCGTTTTCTCCCGCTGTTACCTGCATGAATGTTATGTGTGAAATCATAACCAGAATCCGTGCTGACTGCAGCGCCGTTAAACACGGCACGCGTCACGTTTGGAAAAAAGTCAGCAGAGCCACTTTTTGGAGTTTTAAACAATCATCATCAGCGTTCACTAACAACAAAGAAGGCGTATGAATCACATCATGAAAAGGGTGTGTGGAGGAGGGCTGTGAACCCGAGGAAGACATTTTCAGCTTGTTTGCTCTCTTCAGGCGCCAAACTGCTTTTCTTACAGCTTATTTGCATTATTAACAGATTATTTCATTACATTTTCAGTTATTATCTTCAAAACTGAGGCTGAAATCTGCCCGCTGTGTTCCTCTGGGAGTACGCAGATTACAGCTTTGGCTTTTTTTTCAGAGGTTATGGACACACATTCAAAAATCCCCCATAATTCCAGCAGTCAGAGCAAACGAAACAGCAGAGAAAGGTCACACAAACGTCTAAAACTAAAAATGCTGAGTGTGTCTGTGCTTCAGCTCATGTTTTCACCGACTAGTTACCCGAGTGGACTTTATTTTTCAGTATTAGCTGCATCATCGGTCGAACTCGTCAATTCTCATTCACTCACGGCAGAGCAGCAGGCAGCCGGCCAACGAGCCTCAGTGCAGGTGCATGTGGTGCAGAGCAGCGCAGTTCACGTGGAGGTGTTTGGACGGAGTTAGAAGACTTTGATGGATTGCACCACTGACGACAGTAAGCTGGTTCAAATGATGCCACTTTTTAGATTTAAAACCCAGTTTTTACATTAAAACATCACTTTTTAGCAGTTTGTGATGATATTTAACTGGACACACAAACCGTGGCCACAGTGAAGAGCAGCGACCAATGCTTCATCATCATCATCTGTGGTACGAGCCGTTTATATAACCAGCTGTGAAAAGTTCACGTGGTCTTAATAAAAGACGTTCACGCAGCAGTTCTGTGCTGAAACATTGAGGATGTGCTGAATCTGTTTTTTTCGGCCATGAAGAAGAAGCGCTGGTCTTTTGGTGAATGGTGCTGACAGTGAGTGCTGGTGAGGATGATCCAGTGTGACAGACAACCGGCTCCCCTGCAGGTCTGATCTCAGTTACAGAGCGCGGTCGAGAGCGTTTGAGTTAACCCTGAATGAACTCTTCATTAAAGTTTTCATTAAAAACGCAGAGAGAGAGAGAGAGAGCATCCCAGCAGTGAGAAGAGCAAAAGTCAGGGCCTCGGTGTCCTTAAATTATTACTGCGGCCATAAAACAATCATGCAGAGAAGCGAGTTATGTTTCCATGAAAAGCCCAGTTTCCTTTAATACGGCAGTATAAGGGCTAAATATGGAGGAAAATCACCTCCAGCATCCTCAGAAAAATAATATGAAGCTTATGATAAGAGCAGCGACGGGGAAACTAAAATCTTAGAGTTAGAGATACACCACTCCAAAAACAATTAAAGCTACAGTTTTAAATCAGAGTTTAGCATCAAGTCAGTTAAACTTGTGGGGCATTGATCTGGTCAGTTTAGGGGAGGAGGGGGTTGTTATTGGTGTTACTGAAATTAACCTGTGCATTAGAGGTTGTTTTACAGGTGGAGGTCAGTGTCACTGCTGGTAGCATGAGGCCATACCTGGTCCCTACAGAGGCTGCACAGGTGAGAATGTTTGCTGCGTCTCCCAGTACAGTCTGAAGAGCATGGAGGAGACTCCAGGAGACAGGCAGTTCCTGTAGGAGAGCTGGACCGGGCCGTAAAAGGCCTTAAGCCATCAGCAGGATCGGTAACTGCTCCTCACTGCTCATCACCGTGGAGCTCAATTAATATTTGTCATAGAATATCATAACTGGCACATTGAGCTTTTCACAGATGGGAGCATAAGGGCCAGACGTGAAAGGGTTTGGAGAATCGTATCCTGCCTGCTGCATCATTCAGCATAACTGGTTGGTGGTAAGTTAGTGATGGTCTGTGGAGGCATATCCACAGAGGGATGCACAGACTTTCACAGGTGACAGCCATTAGGTGTCAGGATGAAATCCCTGGATCTGTCAGACCCCACTCTGGTGCAGTGGGTCCTGGGGTCCACGTGGTACAGAACAATGTCCAGACTGACGTGGTGAGAGTATGCAGGCAGTTCCTGGTAGACAGAATTGAAATGATTGACTAGCCCTCATGATGGACTGACCTAAATCCAATAGAACGGCTGTGGGACATTATGTTCTGGTCCAACTGATGCCGTCAGGATGCACCTCAGATCGTCCAGGATTCAGTGATACCACAGATCTGAGAGGAGATTCCTCGGGACACCATCCATCGTCTCATTAGGAACACTGTCAGCCATGCATACGAGCACGCGGGGGCCATACAAACTACCGAAGACCAGTCTGAGTTGGTGCAATGAAACTTTGGCAAAATGGACTAATATGCTGCATCGTTTTTCTCATTTGGATTTTTAGGGTATATTTAAATTCAGCTCTCTGCAGGTGGATCATTTTCATTCATTCATGTGTTTTTTAATATTTTAAGCAGCGTATAAGGCAAGTTTATTTATATAGCACAACAACAAGGTGATTCAAAGTGCTTTACAGAGACATTAAAAAACAAAAACAATAAAAAGCATGATTTAAAATTGATTAAAAAAACAGTAGATAAAATCAGAACAGTAGATGAAATCAGTAGTTAAAATATAAGTTTTGAAATTTAAGCTTAAAAGTGTGGATTTGGTGCTTTATTCAAATGCAGCTGAGAACAGGTGAGTCTTCAACCTGGGTTTAAATAAACTGAGTGTTTCAGCTGATCTGAGGCTTTCTGGGAGTTTGTTCCAGATATAAGGAGCATAAAAGCTGAATGCAGCTTCTCCGTGTCTGGTTCTGACTCTGGGAACTGATAAAAGACCGGATCCAGATGACCTGAGGGATCTGGAAGGTTCATACTGGGTCAGGAGGTCACTGATGTATTTTGGTCCTAAACCATTCGGAGCTTTATAGACCAGCATCAGGACTTTAAAGTCTGTCCTCTGACGGACAGGCAGCCAGTGTAAAGACCTCAGAGCTGGACTGACGTGGTCCACTTTTTTGGTCTTAGTGAGGACTCGAGCAGCAGAGTTCTGAATGAGCTGCAGATGTCTGACTGATTTTTTAGGTAGACCTGTAAAGATGCTGTTACAGTAGTAACTGTAGTAAGCAAAATGTGTATCATCTGTGGGCAGGATAAAACTGTCACGGACTTCCCATTTCCAGAAATATTTGCTACGGAGCATTAAGTAAAGCTCGAACAGTGTTGTTGAGACTTTGAGAGTCTCCTCCCACACTGTTAGTGTAGCTCTCGTGTTCCACAGTCTGACCTTCAGGGAACAATCTTTAGGTTTGGTGTGTGGCCCATAGTTTGGGACACTGCTCTCATCATCATCCTCATCATCTGGCGTCAGAGCACCGGCCTCTGGTGTCAGCATCATGCAGTCCGTCTTTGATAACGAGCACCTTTCAGCTCCGATGCTGCTGTTTTAAACATTTTCACGTCTTGTGTTTTTCTTTTACTCATGGAAACTTTGAGAGCGTCCTCACTTTTGCCTTTGTGCTGGAAAAACAAACTTTTCAGCTGCACTACAGTGTAAAGCATCACCATTATCCGCTGTGCTTTGTGCTGATTTAAAAGAGCTAAAGTAAGGAGCTTTAATTTGTCGATGGCTTCGCCTGAGAGAACAAACACTATTGACCCCGAATCGCACATAAAAGCCTTTAAAATCCAGCTGATGGGATTCAGGGCGACTGGGACTTTTCTCTGTTTTTCCTTCTCTTCTGTTTCTTCGCGACTTACTGCAGAGCGATGTCATGCAAAATGTTCTCCAGGTGAAGCAGAAGCTGCCTGATCCCACAGATATGCAGCAGAATCAGATAAGTAAGCGGGCTTTCACCTGGCTGCATTTCCAAACACCTTTTCATAGCTGTTAGCGTGCATGTGCGCTGCGGGGGTTTTGTTTGGCTCTGACATGTAATCCGCTTTACAGCGTGACGAGATACAAGTGCGAGGAAGCCCTGCAACCTGTGGGACTCCACGAGTCTTCAGGTAGCAGCGAGTTCATGAAAACACAGAATTGGATTCGGCCTCTCTTCTTCCGTCACGCTGCCTCGCTTTCATTAGGTCACGCCTGTTTCTGTCCCCTTTGTCTGAGCCTCCATTTGTCTCCCACACCCGCCCAAATACTCTCCATCCTCCATCCCCATCTGTCCTCCCCAAACCTCTCGTCTCTCATCTGCGAGTTTGTGGTTTCTCTCATTAATAAGGCATGATCGGAGCGCTGACCTGCAGAGGGAGGGGCAGGGGTGAAGTTGCGCGCATGGAAGTAAGAGTACGGCAACACAACAGGGTCAGTGCGCAAAGAGACAGGAATACAGAGAGACGTGTGAGAGGAGGAGACGCCGCTCATAAATTAAAGAACAGGAAAACGCTCGATGTGTGCTCACCTTAAAATCCCCTTTCTCGCACAGAGGGGCTCACGGGGGCCAAAAGTTTACTCTAATATCAGCATTTCACCGACCTGGTCAAACAGAAGATAATTTAAGTTGAGTTTTCAAATTACAGACTGTTAGATTAAACTCCGCTCAGCAGCGATGTGTCAAAATCGAGTTTTAAGAGCCTGCGGGGTTAAAAAAAAAAGCCCTTTGGCACAGCAGTGGAAGTAAATAAGCAGCTCCGGTGTGCCGAAGGGAGGGGTGGGTGGTGAATGGGTGGAGGTGGAGGGCGATCGTGAACCTGGAAATGAGTTTAACTGAAGCTGGCAGTTATTGGGGGGTGGGGCATTTTGGCAACCGCTGCATGCGAATGAATAATTTGTCCGTGTATCAGGGTGTCAAAAACATTTAGATCTGCACCTTCGTCTCACTGAGCCACGATCCTCGGCGTCGCTGCAAACCCACGCTGTCGCTGCAAGCCCACGCCTTCAGCCATCGCTGCAAACCCACGCTGTTGCAGCGAACCCACGCCTTCAGCCGTTGCAGCGAACCCACGCCGTCGCTGCGAACCCACGCCTTCAGCCGTCGCTGCAAACCCACGCTGTCGCTGCAAGCCCACGCCTTCAGCCATCGCTGCCAACCCATGCTGTTGCAGCGAACCCACGCCTTCAGCCGTTGCAGCGAACCCACGCCGTCGCTGCGAACCCACGCCTTCAGCCGTTGCTGCAAACCCACGCTGTTGCAGCGAACCCACGCCTTCAGCCGTTGCAGCGAACCCACGCCGTCGCTGCGAACCCACGCCTTCAGCCGTCGCTGCAAACCCACGCTGTCGCTGCGAGCCCACGCCTTCAGCCATCGCTGCAAACCCACGCTGTTGCAGCGAACCCACGCCGTCGCTGCGAACCCACGCCTTCAGCCGTTGCAGCGAACCCACGCTGTCGCTGCAAGCCCACGCCTTCAGCCATCGCTGCCAACCCATGCTGTTGCAGCGAACCCACGCCTTCAGCCGTTGCAGCGAACCCACGCCGTCGCTGCGAACCCACGCCTTCAGCCGTCGCTGCAAACCCACGCTGTCGCTGCAAGCCCACGCCTTCAGCCATCGCTGCCAACCCATGCTGTTGCAGCGAACCCACGCCTTCAGCCGTTGCAGCGAACCCACGCCGTCACTGTGAACCCATGCCTTCAGCCGTCGCTGCAAACCCACGCTGTTGCAGCGAACCCACGCCTTCAGCGGTCACTGCGAACCCACGCCTTCAGCCGTTGCTGCAAACCCACGCTGTTGCAGCGAACCCACGCCTTCAGCCGTCGCTGCGAGCCCACGCCTTCAGCTGTCGCTGTAAACCCACGCTGTTGCAGCGAACCCACGCCTTCAGCCGTTGCTGCAAACCCACGCCGTTGCAGCGAACCCACGCCTTCAGCTGTCGCTGCAAACCCACGCTGTTGCAGCGAACCCACGGCTTCAGCCGTCGCTGCAAACCCACGCTGTTGCAGCGAACCCACGCCTTCAGCCGTCGCTGCGAGCCCACGCCTTCAGCCGTCGCTGCGAACCCACGCCTTCAGCCGTCGCTGCGAGCCCACGCCTTCAGACGTCTCCTTACTGTTAGCTCGGTTTCACTGCAAGCTAAACCCAAAAAGTTCAAAATATGTCAGATAACAGATCAGAGGTCTACATCGGAGAACTTGTGAAAAACCCCTGACAGGACGATGGCATCGCCTTCGTTCCATCACTCACTTTTAACGTGATCAGCATAGTAAATAAACCTGAAACATGGCTTTGGCTCCACCCTCGCCTGTTAAAATGGTCACTTTGGATCAAATCTAGATGGTAAAAGCTAAAGTGGAGTCCCTCACGTTACAACACACTGAATTAAACTGCGAATAGTCCCAAAGCTCTCGAGGCTGTGATCAGGCCCATTTATGCATGCTAATTCGGTTAGCTGTGGCTAAAGTACAGAGGGCTGCTCAACATGAGGGAGTCCGACAACGAGCTCAATGGTGTTTCCACTGCTCACCTGCTGATGGTGACATGAAATGACGGGCTTCCATAAAGTCTTATCACAGGTTATATTTTATGTCTGAAACATAAAGGAGCACAGAGCGCAGCCCTTTTCTTTCTCTCTTTGTTTGTTCTTTGGCTCTGCAGTACTGTTACTTCATAAATACTGCATCTATGTACTGTTGTTTTTTGCCTCCAGTTTCTACAATTATCAAATAAAAAAGAATTTCTCTCCGGAGTCTGGCAGAAACAAAAAATCCTGAGAATGACCTCCATCTCTGTCTTTGCCAGCCTCATTATTTCAGCCTTTTCTTCCTCTTCCTTTCTTCTTCCTCTGTGCCTTTCAGCTTCTTTCTGTGTCTGTCAGCTCCGGTCTTTATTACCTGTCCTCCCCCCTCGTTGCTACAGTGCCAGGTTGATCCAGTAAAACATCTGTTTCTAAAAAAGCTGGCACCGTAAACGGCCCCCAGTCTCTCGGCCTCTTTACGAGGGCGCTCGGTCTGAACTAACAGTGGCAGAATAGCACTCAGAGGTGTTGTCCTTCCTCCTCCTCCCGCCTCCTCTGACACATACTCCTCATGCTGAAAGGCCAGAGGAACGGGCCTCTGTCCCTCTTTCTGCCTTTGATTTTTCATCCTTCTGTGGCCTGCTGCTCCCTCTGCTGCGCCCATTATTTGTGCCTGTGTTTGTGCTTTTAATTCCCCGTCCTCCTACGGCCTCGCTCCGTCATCCCCCTGCCCTCATGTGCCCTCCTCTCCCCCTTCCTTCCTCTACACTTGTTTATTGTTTTACAGCTGCTGTATTTGGACAAAGTCTGGGCTTTAGCACCTCCAGGACAACAGCTGACCAGCTGTCCTCTTCTACTCAGCATCCTCTCATCTGTTTCTTGTTATCTTTCAATCTTTTTGTGGCATTTTTTCTTATGATTTCTTATGCAGTCCTTCCTTCTTTGTTTCCCACCCCTTTAATGACACCCTCGAGGGACAGATGCCTCCTTTTTGGTGGAGGTCAAGTATCCCCTGCTGATGCTCGTAGTAAAAAATTGATTGAACACAGGCCTTGCAGCGAAAATGCTCAGCGTGTGACTGGAGATTTCCGTGTGTATAAAAGGATTACACGAAGAAAAGAAATGTATGTTTTGCTTCATACATAATTCCACCACAGATACAGCCTGAAGGAAAGATCTGTTTCAGAATACTCAGAAAGTTGTTGTCAGCCAGTCATTTCAGGGACACACGGTGAGCAAAACCATCAGTGAGTGAAAGTGAAATAATCCTGTTGACAGAGCAGAAATAAGCCGGAGTTTTTACAGGAAACCAGTGCGTGAATTTAAACACAAATGATGCACACATGTCGAATGCTCAACGTTTAACCTGGAGATGTTTTAGGGATTCTTCTTTTTGACTTTTCACTGTTCGGTTTGGACCAAAATGATGACGCCACCTGTTGGTTTTCTTTCCACACCTGCCCATATTTGGATGAGAAGGTGGACGTATAAGAGCCTTACACAGAGACAGAAACCTGCTAATCAGTACTGAGTAACAGCCCAATGGCGTCTTAGAATTTCAGTCAGAAACCTGGAGCTCAGACTTCTTGATCAGTCTGCTTTATCATCAGATAACATCATTAAAGATGCTCCGACAGCACACACACGGTCCAGAGGTCAGGGACTCAGCTGAGGTCAGGCCTAGCAGAAAGCTAGCAGCTAGAGCCGCCTGTGTCACCATCCACCTGTCAGTCAAAGAGGCCACGCCCCTAATAATAAAAAGTTTCAATATTATCTATAGCAGTTGTATCCAACTCCAGTCCTCTAGAGCAGCGGTCTCCAACCTTTTTTGCGCCACGGACCGGTTTATGCCCGACAATATTTTCACAGACCGGCCTTTAAGGTGTCGCGGATAAATACAACAAAATAAAACTGGTACCGGTACCGAAAAAAAGAAGATTTATTCATAACACACGTGAAAAGACCAAGGAAAACCGAGTTAACGATAAAAACGATAACAAAATAACGCTGAAAACCTATAAAAACCCTGAAAACCATACATTTCACACCTGAGCCTCAACTCTCGCGGCCCGGTACCAAACGACTCACGGACCGGTACCAGCCCGGGGGTTGGGGCCCGCTGTTCTAGAGCTACCATCCTGCAGCTTTTAGATGCGTCCTTGTTCTGACACACCTGAATCACATGAAGGGCTTGTTATTAGGCCTTTGCCAAACTTGATGGCATGCTGACGAGGTAATCCAATCATTTGATTCAACTGTGCTGGGGTAGGGATGCGTCTAAGGCTACGGCTGTGTCCCAATTAAGAGACCGCACGCTTGAAGTACGCATTTTGAGTGCGATTACGTCACCGCCACGCGATGACGGCTGAAGTGTACTCCAAATGGGCCGTCGATTTCCCCAAATATCAAGCGTGGTCCGGTGCACGCTTCATGGTCCCATATATCCCACAATTCATAGCGCGGCGGTGGGTGTGGATAATTTTGCCGCAAAATACGGCAGAAGGGAGCTGCCGAAGAGTGAACTGTCAAAAGTAAGTACTGAATATGACGTCACTTATTTATGTGCGAATGTTTAATAATGAAGAACATTAAAACATTACTGTTGGCCACATGTCGGCAAAGTTATGTGACATTAGCGATGTTTGTACTTTCAGCGTTAACTTGGTTTTAAAGCCTTTACTTCAATATATATATATAGTCGACCTTAATCTTACAGAGAATGTGATGATTTCGTGGATAATTAAAGTCAGTCATATATCCACAAACACAACAAGCTGAAAGTCAGTGATGCTGCTCGGTTTGCAGTCCTGAATATCACGGCACAAGCAGGATCCACTGCACTGTTAATGTTAGCTATGTTATATTGCTGCCTCTGTTCGGTGGTGTCGAGCCAAACGGACTTTAACGTGTGTTTGAACGAGCTGACGGTTCACTCGTTAAGCTGAAAGAAAGATGCTTTAATCACAGCAGTCACACATGTGTCCACTGGACCATCTGGGAACTCTTCTTGTTTAGCACTCGTAATAACACAAACACTAAATCCTGCTTCTCTGCTGCTGTTGTGTAGCAGTGTGTACACCTGAGACTGTCACCTGTCTGTCTGTCCTGCACTCTCTCTCTGTTTCTTTCTCTCTGATTGTGGAATAAAAGTATGAATATGTGTTTATAAGTTACACTTGTGTTTGAATCCTGTTATTAGTTAGTAAATAACAATTAGCTCATGTTGTTCATGAGACTAAAATCATCTCACTGTGGTAATGTAAATATAATATGGACAATATTATATGTATTGTCAGATTATTATGATATATATTACAGGATATATTACAGCAGTGAGCTTGAACTCTGGGTCAAAGATTCAAGTTGCAGTTATTTATATGTCCTATCACCTTAAATCTTCACTCAAAGACGAGTATCTTTGACAGTGTATATACAGATGTGTTATATATGAGACAAATATTGTTCGTTTAATACGTTGGCATTATTACATTTGGCTCAATGCTTACATATATGTGTAAAAACAAAATGTACGAGATGTGATAACTGTGTCTGATAGATAATGAAGAGTAGACTGATATATGAAATATTCCTTTATTGGGTGAGAAAATCAGACCATGTCATAACTGCTTTAAGTCATACAGAATAGATATCAGAGCCTTAAACAGGCTGACTTCTGCTAAATGGGTCAAACTGGGCAGAAAGTCTACAAACACATAACATCCTTATAGAATATGATGTAACACTATAGATCAACTTAGCTCAGAATATATAAAGCATATAAACAGTTACAGCAATATGATGAAACAAACACAGCAGCTACTGATCCAAAACATGTTTGTTTCCACTGTTAAGTTTTAGTTCAGTGCTTCAGTATCAGCATCTGGAGGGCCCCACTTATTTCTTTGTTTATTACTTATTACTATACTCATCATGTTGAAAGTTCCACACATCGTGCAGTGAAGGTAAACTAACCTGTGACAAACAGAAATAAAGATGCCAGACTCAGACACAGCAAGGTGGCAACAATCAAAGACGACGAGAGGAACCAAAGCTAAACCCAGTGGAGACAAGAAACTATCAAAAGAAAACAGGAAATGAAAACCAAAGCTAAAAATGGGAAAGAGCTGACACAAGAGGAACTTAAACTCTAAATCTCAGATTAAATTATATCAGGAACACAGAATAAATAAAACGGGAAACTCGAGCAAACACACCGTCGGACCCGCGATCATCGCTGCAGGTTTTATCCACTACTTTCCACATTTTTTCTAATCATATCTTCAGTGTTTCGGTTGCTTTGGTATTTCAGCCCCAAAGTTTCTTAAACTTTGCTTTTTTATCTGTGCTACTCAAACTACTGAGGAGAACAATGGCGAGCTCAGATTTAAACCAATTCAGCACAATCTTTTTGGTCCTGAATGAAATCTCCCAGTTATTCACCACATATCTGCTTTTCATGTAATTTAGTTGAAGACATTTTTCTCTTAGCCAGCCTCTCGCTTTATTCATTTTGCAGGGACAATGGCCTCCACTGCTGAATTATATTAATCATTTGAGTCATTCTCTAGCTGTTTCCTTTAAGTTATTGTTTCTGTCCCCGTGCAGTGAAATCCTTCCCAGCGGACAGTGCTGTATCTGCCCCTTTCTCTGCAGAGGATTGCAAACCTTATCGACCTTCTCTGGGTTTCCCGATACTGAAAATCTGTGGAAGCAGCAGCTTGGTTTAACCAGCCTGCATGCAGCCCCTCTGCAGCCGGCAACGTGAAACGCCTGCACTTATTAAACTAAACGACATGAGGAAAATCGCTGGGAGCAAAAGGAAACACAATGCATTTGTCTCAGTAATCACATTAATGTACTTTTGCCTATTGTTCATTCAGATATTCAGAGTCTGTGTGGGTCGTTTTATTCCTTCTCTTTTTGTCTCTCTGGAGCTCATAAATCAAGATGTAAATTAAAGCATGGGCGCTGGGCGTGCCGTCAGGAAATACCATTGTACTATCTGTCGAGTGCTGCTCCATGAAAATGGGAATGAAAACGAGGAACGTGCAGCTCATGGTGCATTACAGGCACGGCTGTCTGCTCTGTGAAGATAAAATTATATGCATATTGAAGTGTTACATTTGGATTAAAAGACGTTCTCATATTAAAACTATTGTTTAAAGCATGGATATGTGTAATGGATACATGTATTTTCACTTGTAGGACAAAATGTCATATCGCAAGTGTCCTGGTTTGCACATTTGAATGCATATATATTCTTTTTTATGCAGTTTTCTTTCAGTACAGAGCCCATCTTACAGCAGCAGGTTCAAAAGAGTGGGGATGGGAGGCAGAGCCTTCGGCGTTCAGCTCCTCCTCGGTGGAACCAGCTTCCAGTTTGGATTCAGGAGACAGACACCCACAGGCGCTTGCTCAGAGTGGGTCAACTGATTCAGGCTTCATCTTACTATTGTTATGAATTGATGCTCTATAAATAAAATACATTTTTTAACCGATGTATAAAAAATCAAGTTCATTAAATATGCGTTAAAATCAAATTGCAAAATGATTTTGAACCAGACAATGATCCTGGTACCAAACGTGGGTAAAAATGAGAGCTCTCATGCTCCGACACCATGAATGCACTTTCTGAAGTTTTCTCCGGTGACCTATCAGAGTGGGAGGCACAGATTCGTCTTGGACTGATGTGCGCGTACACACCACACAATCAGTAACTGACGTTAAGTTGTTCTTCAAAATTAGAGGAAAAGAGCAGTTAAAATTAGTGATGTCATATTTACTGCCAAAAATCTGTTCTTGCTGTCCAGCTGATCTGTTTAGAATTTAGAAGCATCTCAGTTACTTCAGGTTTATGATGGACTCACAATGTAAAGAAACTTGTGTAAAGTAGAGCTTTTTTGTTCCTCCTGACCAAAAGAAGAAGAAGAACCCCCCAGAACAGAGTACAACATGATTAAAGGTTCAGTGGGCAGATGGGTATAGGAAGAAAAGAGAGAGGTGTTGAGGGGGAGGTAAAGAAAGGGGGGTGGGAGAACATAATGACCACTGTTGTTGTTGGTTACACAATTCGAAGGCAGGTCTGCAGCTATTTCCATCTCTGGTGGGCTGACGCAGTATGCAAATGTGTCTTCTTCTTCTTCTTCTTCCCTGCTGAGGCTCAAGAATGCAAATAACACAGGAGCAGCATATGTTCAGATTGCAGTAGCCACGACTAATGAGCCTGAGGAGCTAATCACCACGGCATGAGAGCAGGGAATGGAGTGGCTGTCCACTAATGCTGAACTTTTGGCCTTTGCCTCTCCAACAGGCATGTGCACAGGTAGATCCCAATAAAGCAGAGAAGGAGCTGCGGACCTTTTGCCCTTATACAACCTATATACGCTTGCTTTTTACAGACCTGTGTCTTAAAAATTACATCCCCATACAGCAGTATAGCTGCAGTATGTCTTCTCATGCTGAATCAGTCCACATGAGGAGCAAACAGGGTGCTGGAGGAAAACTTTCATCCAGGACTTCAACTCCCGTATAGGACCATGACTTTTTTTCAACTATAGTTGTGTTTTGACTTTTTCCTGCTGTTTGGATTGTTTTAGGCCCAAAAGGTATCTGATGGTCCAGGGCACAACAATATAGCTTAGTGCAGTATGTGAGATAACTTATGTAAAATAACATGAAGCAGCGATCGGTCATCAGAGGGTGAATCAGTCACAGATATTCTTATGAACCATGAATGGGTGGGTTTTATGCAAGTTCCTTCAAATGATTCACAATATAAGCCTTAAAAAATAATGAAATGTTTCTATCCAGAAAATTGATGAGGCCTCAGTCACACAGGCCTAGAGACCAGATTGCAACCATCTGGAAAGGAAAATGTATATTTGTGACTGGTTGCAAGCATTTACTGGAAGTTCTGGGCATTCGCTATGAAATCAGTTGCTAAAGCTCCAGTGCAGGCCTAGAGACCAATCAGAGGGCCCTAGGCAAAAAGCAATATTCCTCATCAATTTGACGAGTAGACGGTGGCTGTTGTTGGCTTATCCTGAGTGAAATCGGTTGCAAAGTGATAAACGAATCGGCATCAAAGACTGTTATAGCAACCATAATGAATCACAACCATCCTAGAATTAATAAATACATGAAATCATTTTTTTTCAAACTTTAGAGATGTTGCGCAAATGGAAGAAAGCAGACCTACATATGTGTTTAATATGTGCATTGAAGGACATGTCCTGGTCAAAAATGACTCCAAGGTTCCTCACAGCGTTACTGAGGCCGAGGTAATGCCACCCAGAGGAAGAATCTGCTTAGATACCATCCAAAGACTAATTGGTGTGTGTTATCTGGCTTCATGGACAGATAGAGCTGGGTGTCATCTGCATAGCAGTGTAAATGTATGCTATGTCTTCTAATGATGCTGCCTAAGGGAAGCATGTATAATGTAAACAGAATTGGTCCTAGCACTGAACCCTGTGGAACTCCATAATTAACCTCAGTGTGTGAAGAGGACTCTCCATTTACATGCACAAACTGGAGTCTGTTAGATAGATATGATACAAACCACTGCAGTGCAGTACCTGTAATACCTGCAGCATGTTCTAATCGCTCTAATAGGATATTATGGTCGACAGTATCGAACGCTGCACTGAGGTCTAGCAGGACAAGCACAGAGATGAGTCCACTGTCAGAGGCCATAAGAAGATCATTTGTAACCTTCACTAAAGCTGTTTCTGTGCTGTGATGAGCTCTGAAACCTGACTGAAACTCTTCAAATAAACCATTCCAGTTTAAGATGGTTTTCCCATGTGCAGAGGGAATGTAATGTTTAAGAAGTGATGAATAGGGTGGTGGGTCTAAAAAGCTTTGAATCTTATGTCATAGACCAAGGTCAGGGAAAGACTGATTAAAGGTAATGTTGACTCATTGGTGGAGCTGTAAACATTTAGATTAAATGTTCAGCATCAAAATCCTTCATTACTAATTTTTTCTCATTAAGCTGAAAAAAACTATATAGTCCTGTCACTATAAAATGTTATTTTAAAAATAAATTGCTGTTGCAAATAAACTGAATGTTTCTATTTTGAGGAGACGGGGTTGCCATGTGAGTGTGCCCTTGCTGTTTTCTATTGCTTTCTGATGCCAAGTCATAAATCAGCTGCTCAGGATGATTTATGTAGGTCAACTCCACAGTGTCCATTTCTCATATCTTCAGCAGAAATCAATGTCTTCAAGCTCTGACACTTATTCGAGCGTTGTGGAATGCAGAAACGTCAGGTGGGCAAAATGCTGAAGCACTGTCGAGAAAATGAAGACAAAAGAGAAACAGGAGCTTGCTGGGAAGATGAGAGCGCGTTGAATCAATGAATATTTGAGTGGAAGGAATTATTTTCAGGTTGCCTTTCTCCCCACTTTTCTCCCATCTCACTGTGTCATCTTCACTCTTTAAATCTTTATTAGACAGACACAGGGGCAGAAATGTGAAGCAGACACATTCAGTTTTGTTTCCTAGCTGTTTACTTGCATTCCTCGCTAAGAGCACAAAAGCAGTAAAACACCTCCATCTGCTAAAAATAGCCGAGCGGAGAAACACCTTCATCTGCCCTTTGTTCGGGTCCACTCCAGGCTGACGGAGGATTCTGCAGACAAGGAGCCGGTTATTTACGAACGCTCATAAATATCTGGACGAACATCTTTCCCTACGCGCCGAGAGTCCGGTGCCCACGACCTCAGAGAACCTGTACGCCTCTGCCGTTATCTGTGTGATGCTCTCCCCGACGGGCACCAATTAGAAAGAGCCGACATCAAAGGATCGAGGGAAGTCACTTCAAACACTCGGCTTCCACTTTGACTGCGAGGCCGAGCTCAGAAAAGTGTATTTACACTCAAAATCAAGACCAAGCAGGAGATTAACAAGTGGTTTTAGTGTCATTATTTGTCTTTATTTCTTAGAGTTTAAACTCAGAGAGCCGAGCTGCCGGGTTCCTTTACTGCAGCAGTTTTCCTTTGTATTGTTGAAACAGCACTTAGCACATCTCGAGAACTGAGTGTCCGGTAAACTTGAAAGAAAGGTGGAGGTGGTTATTATAGTTTGTGGGGCAATCGTGTTTTGGAGATTATGTATCTGAATTTCAGGAGTAGGACCACGCCTCCATCAGTTGCCATCTGTCACGGCCAGCGGGGGCAGACCGTGTGGAGAGTGTGTGTGGTGGACCCAGGCGCGAACACGGGCGAGGAGACGGGAGTGAACTTAAACTGAAAGCGAGCCTTTATTTGGGCTGATGTAGAAGGGAGTAGACAAAACATAACAGGGACAGAGACTGCAACTAACCAAAAACCTAAACTGGAAAAACACTAACCTGACTGAAAGGAATAACTATGATCACTGTGAACAGAATGCTGTGCAGATGCATGGAAACTGTGAACCAAGTGGCGTGACGAAACAGACATGAACATGACCTGCACGGAACCTCATCGTGCGGCTGCATGAAAAACAACATAAACCAAATGGCAAACATGAACTGCACAGAATCCTGAAAAACACTTAACTTGACCAGAGGAGAAGTACACAGACGACGCAACAACGAACAAAGGAAGACTGAGGACTTAAATACACACATGAGGTGATCAGGGGAAGTGGAGACACACGAGAACACAGCTGACTCGAATGAAACATAATGACAACACAGGGGAGAGTAACACCAACTACAATGAACAAAGAACACCAGACTCTTCCAAAATAAAACAGGAAACATGACATGAACTTAACCACATAGACATGAAACGTAGACGCAGGAACCAGGGAGACTGAGTACAGGCGGAGATGACAGAAATAACTAAGAAATAAGGTCTGAACAGCAACCTAGGATTTAACTAGATTGAAAATGAATACAAAAAAAGACATAAAACTCAAACACTGGGTCACACGACCCAGTACCGTGACAGCCATCTATATATGTTCCCCCAGTTCTGCAGCTGTTCATTCTCGTTTACGTGCCCCACCCTCCCTCCTTCTTCTCAATTCTTTAACTTCTTCATTTCTGTTTAGTACATGGGGATCTGCCCGGCCCAGGACCCGTCGCCAGTCCCCTTCAAGGCCTTCCCCAAACCGCAGCTCAATTCACGTCCACACCTTTACCTAATAAAACACTGTCAATCCAAAAACGAGGACGTGGGCCCAGCTACTGAAATTGGTCCTCAAAAATTGTCTATATGTGGCACATAAGTCTGATACGTCCACCTTAAATAAAGGGCTCGCTGTGAGATTTAACAGTGGGATAAGTACCCCCAGTTTTCAAGCCCATTTTTGACATGATGTCATTTCTTATAGTAGATTAAATCTGGTTACCTTCAAATGACCATCTTGCAAATAATTTCGGAGAAATTAAGCAGATTAGAAGGATTTTCGTGCCTCCTGGGCCTCTCACACGAAATCCTGTATTCTTTGTAGATAAAAGAATAAATTACACCCCGTGTGTCTTTAAAGAAAGACTCAGGAAAGTGAGACATATTCTCGCCCGACGTCACCAAATGTTGGGCAGATGCTTCACTGTCCGGTACAAAACAGCTGGAAGAGCTTTCAGCTTTTTCACACGACGTTAGCTCAAGAACTCAAGAACATCGCCAACGTCGGCGCTCACGCCTTCAGCAGAACACTTTTGTCACGTGGACCGTTTGCTTCTTACATGACTGACGTATGGCGATGCACAGATTACACTGCGCCCAGTTTCTCCCAGGGTGGATTTTTCTGAGGGTGGAAGTCATCAAGTGCAGTCTGAGAGCTTTTAAGCTTTGTGTATCACCGCCGCTGCTGTAACTAATTGCAGATAGACTGGCTATTGATTTGTTTCCAGACACGAAGCAGATGTTTTCCTGCAGTTTCAGTGAAAGCAGGCAGCAAGTCCACAAAAAGACAAAGGAGCGTAGAGGCTTTTCATTCCTCACAGGAGTCACGTCCTATTCTTTCTTGTCTGTTTATGTTGCCGAACAGAAGAAGCAGAAATGTGAGATTCTTGGAAAAGTCAGAGCTCTGCAGAGCAACGTGAGGATGACAGAGCTATTATAAGTTGAGAAAAAAAATGACTCGAAACTTTGGATTTCTTTGTTGTTGTTATAAAAGATAAAACTTGATGTTCTTCCTCTGGCCTGCAGCTGGTACCGCTCGCTGTGAGGTTAATTCTATTTTACATTTTTTGGGTGAAAAACAAACAGAAAAGGCCTTCAGCGACTTTATCGTGTATCTGGATTCATTGTTCTTCAGGACGATGTGAACCTTCACTCGTGCTGGTGCAAACTTCAGGTGCAAACTTTAGTGCAGTTTTACAACCTAAGCTCATAAACTGAGTGTAAGGTGGCTTAAAATTGAAAACCAACAAAAAAATAATCGAACCAAACTGCAAGTGAAAATAAAAAGTCTAAAATAAGAGTCTCAACATGCTCAATGATGGATGCTCAATCATCCAGGTAAGTAAATCCCAAAAGGTTGATTCTGTTCATCTGGAAGTAGCCGGAAATGTTTCGTCACTGTTGTTCGTTGTTGTGGGTCTTTGATCAATGATCGGTGGTTGTTAATAATCATGATAATTTGCATATTAATGATCGAGGAACTGACCTCACAGCCCATCGTTCATTCAGTGGTGTTAGTTTCAGTCATTGTGCAAGTGTCCTGTTTATAAGGTTGGAAACCTGCAGTCAGCTGAGACTGAAGAAGCCACCTGGATGATGATGAAATGCTTCCACCACTGAAAATGTCCAGGTGAACAGAATCAACCTTCTGGGAGTCCCACCAGTGTTCCCACCTGGGAATGTAACCCCAATCTGCTGGGTTAAAGTCCAGCGTCTCACATGTGCATCCGCCTTCTGATAAATGCTTCGATTCGAGGCTTTAAAACAAGAGCTCGAAACGCAGATAAAGTCTATAATGTGCAAACATACAGTATATGAACACAAATCAGGTTGGCTGTCATTGTTCAGGCTCATGTAGAGAATCTAAACTGACTTTAGCTTTTGTTCATGCACTCAGAGGAGCAGGTCTGTAACCAGAAGGATCCTCACAGTGATGCCCACACGAGACCAAAAACATCTAAAAATCCAGCTAGTACACGACATATGGCGCGCAATGCAGGGGTCTGAGGAAAATGCTTCTCATCCTAAGAACACATATTCATAACTGTGCCAGTCGCTCTTAATTCATCTTTTATCCATAATTCTTCTCCTCTTAAAAGAAAAAGTAAATATTCGTCGGAACGAACAGACGGACGGGGCGACGGCAGCTTCTTCTGCAACATGTTTCAGGGACAGGATGCGCCGTTTCAGCTGATTGGTGGCTTCCACTCATTAATTCAGTCTGTGACAGAATAAAACTTTGACTTCCTAACTCGTTCTCTTTCTGTTCTCACCCACACATGTTTAACACATCTGATAGAAGATGTGTATGCGTAAAATAACTCAAATGATCGAGTTATTAAAGACAGATTCTAATTTAAAATGCACCATCAGGCTTCAGTCCCAACAAATGTCCTCTAATGTCTGTTATGAAGAATGAAACTAACGTATGTTGCGTGGTCAGCTCTCGTGGGAAATAATCTGTGTCCGTACAGTAAAGCTTTATTGATCCCAAAAGTCTGAAAGAACTGCAGATGAGAAGCTTTACCGGAGGACGCTCGATCTGCTGTGGCACTCCCACTCTGCCTGTCCCATAGGGGGCACTCTCAAGCTCATCCAGCGTGGATGGGGCTCTGTGGAGCTGTAGAACGAAAATAAAACTCTCATGTTGCAAACATCCATCCATCTATTTCTAACTCTTACTCAGTTCAGGGTCGTTGCTGGAGCCTACACCAGCCGTCACGTTCGTCCGGTTTTTGATGGAAGAGCTCAAGGTCACAGATTTTTAGATGTTTTGGCCTTGCAGCAAAATATCTTTCTGAGTACTGGGGACATTTCAGCACTACAAGCCGGCTCTTTACCTACATTGGCTCTAGGTTGTTGCTTCAAGAGATCAAGATCTGTTTCTATAAAAGGAACATGGAAACGCTTGGACAGAGATCTTCCTACAATTTGATATTAATGTTCTCAGAGAGTCATTGGCCTCTTTGACTGACAGGTGGATGGCGACACAGGCGGCTGTAGCTGCTAGCTGTAGCTTCACCTCAGTGTCGTAGTAGTTCAGGAGTGTTCGCGTCATTTTTCCGAGTTGCTGGTTTGTGCGACCTGCTTTTAGAACGATGTCCTTCTCTGTGAAGCTCCTCACGTTCATCAGTGAGAGTTCTGCCATACTCACCTGACACCATCATTCACTGAGCACCACGAAGTTCTCGTCAGTCTGCGCTCACGGGTCCGTTCGTTCTCCGGTCCCACGGCGCTCTGCAGAGTTTTAACCAACATCTGAGCTGGAATGATGATGGAGTTTAAGAGTCAGAGACAGAAGGTATGAAGAGAATTAAAAATGAAACGGCCTACGAGGCAGATCCGAGTGATCGGGGAGCCTTTGGGCCAGAACGTCTGATTAAAGCAACTCAAAGTCAATCAAATGAGCACAAACACTGAAACCATCTCCAAAAACGAGCACAAAGACAAGAGAGAGAAAATAAGTAGGGTTTCTGTTTGACTGGAGAAAGGTTAGGGTTCAAATCAAAACTGATTTCATAGGGTCTGCAATGGGAACAATGGAGGACAACAACAGAGGAGGGCTGCTCAGCACGAAGGTGCGAGGGTGACCTAACTTTCCATCATTTTTTTTCCATACATGGTTCTTTTAAAGATTAAAAAAAATAAAATTGACTTCTACCTGTCGATACCCGATGCAGAAAATGATCCTCCATCATGCATAAATTCTGAGAAAAGCATCTCTGATGCACCACCCTCACAATTTTTAAAATGAAAAAGGATAAATTTAGCTTAAATTGAACAGGAAGAAAATGGAAAAAGTGAAGAGCACCTTAGCTTCTCTGTCAGAAACACGCTGACGTCATTGAACATGTCAAGGGCCAAACGGTCCCTCAAAAGCAGAGACGAAGGGCATCATGTGACGTAAGACATCACCAAAAATGAACCAAGCAGCCAAGAGAACGTCTGGGATGATCCACGACCAATCACGAGGTTACTCGTTAATATGTTGCTGTGCGGTTTGGATTCCTCGCTGTCCTGACAGTTTGGTGTCCGTGAGACGTGCTGCACATGGAGACGGCGTCAGCACAAATACGATACATCAGAACTTAACAAGCTTGAATGCTCGTCTTCCTCACGCTTGCTCATCATGTGAACAGGTGTGCACCCTTTGTTACTCCAGATTCTCTCTCACTCGCCAGCGTGTCTCCGTGTCTTCTTCCCACCCTCTCGTCCAGGCTGCTTCAGCTAATCCCTCCTTCCCTTTTCATCCACCCTACACTTATGCTACTAGCAGTTCCTGCCATCGTTCCCCTTGTCCAATCTGGCAGAGCCAAACAGAGCAGCAGCTCACTGCCCACAGCTTCGCCTCCTTTTGGTTCAGATTGATGCCGAGAGCCGCCGGGGTCAGAATCATCGCCCACCGCTCTTCTGTGGCTCTTCTCGAACGGAATGAGGCAGAAAATGATTGTGCATGTTGTGGAAGTTGTTTCCCGTTTCAAGGTTGTGAGTTCAGTTTTCTCGTGGTGATGTAAGGAAGAAGAAAAGAAACAACACGAAAACACGAAGTTTGATCTCCCGATCCCTGCTCTTCCACCTCGTCTCTTATTTTCTCTCTTTGCTTCTCGTCCCCCTTCCTTTTTTATCTCACCTCTTGGCCCTTTTCAATTTTTTTCTGTTGTTTGGTTTGGAGAAGTAAAAAAACAAAACTCTTTCATTTCATCTTTTTCTTTTCATTTTCATGTTTTCGGTTATTTTTCACACGTCAGTCCGGTGTAGAAAACCCAGCTCGGCTGATTGAATCTGGGAAACTTTGTCACCAAGCGGGGCTGATTTTTACTTCAGTATGTTGAGTGAAAACACTCCCACCACAGCCACGCATTAGTGATTACCAACCATCTAAAATGATTTCTTGGACAGAAGTGATTTTGAGATCCTCTTCATCTATTTCACCACTTGGACTGCCAGGTTTTTATTTCCGGTCGCTCAGCAGTGTGTGAGACAGAGCGAATGTAATTTCACTCGTACCACTCCCACACCTTCCTGCCATTTTATTCTTGATTACATTTCACTTTCTGCATTTTATACTTCTTTTTTACCAATGCAGTTTATTTCCTGTCTACTATCATCTGTTCCAATAGTGAAGATTTTATGAAACCAACGTTTCTAATAATGAGCTCAAAGCTCTGCTCAAAACAGTTTTTTCTACTTGGATCTTTATGATGTCAGTGACAGAGGACAGAAGCTCCACCCGCCTGCTGAAGGAGGAGTTACAGCAGCTTGTTACAGAGAGAAGATGAGCTGAGGATTATTTTTAACTGAGAATCACTGAAAGCTACCATGTGGGTCACGGGAACGCGATGCTTACTGGAAACAACCCGTTTATGTCCAAGAAACCCATAATAAGTTAATCCTGCCGTGACTGACTTTAACTAAGGACTACATGAAGGAGCGTGTTGGCTAATATCAGCACCAAGCAAATGCCTGTGTTGTCTCTCAGGAAGGTCTCACGTCCGATTAACCAAAAAACTCACTTTTTTGTAAAATTAATGACAGAAATTACTGAGTGGAAAGAGAGGAGGGGGCAGAGAGGAGCTCGAGTGTCTCGGGTTTTGTTGATGAAGTGCAACAGGAGACCAAGCGGCTGCTGCAGCATCTGCACTGATGCTGATCTGAGTGTGAAGGCTTAGCAGTCAGCCTATGACCATGGACTATGGGAAGTGATATAATACAGTGATATAATTGGCTGTTCATAAACACCAAAGAAATGAATGATGAAAAGATATTTCTTCTTCAGTTTAAGCTACATACTCACTGTGTCAGACAGTTACAGAGCTGTTAGAGTCACTAATGACACGTCATGAACATTATTAACAGATATGGAAGACAAGACATGTCAGTGACCACAAAGTGTCACTGCAGTCAGATATTTTACAAAAATACGCACACATAAGGTAGACATGATGTTTATAGATACATGTGTACAATCATGTACACATGTATCTATAAGTGTCCTAAAAATAATAATATAGATAATAAACTATATTGATGTTGTACACTAGGTACACCAGATTGTTTATCTGATAAGTTTCATCCTCAGTGATTAATGAGTCCAGGACGAGCAGATATACAGTTATATATATTTTCCAGCCTCCTTTACTGAGTCTTTGTGCTTTGGCTACTTTGCTACAGATAAGAGTGTGCTGTCACCTTAATCCTCCAGCTCCTGTCGAGAAAAGGAGTATGTTTGTTTTCCTGAATAGCGTTTTAAAGTAAAGTTCCCTTCATGGCTCCTCGACGGGAGTATGAGCAACGAGCTCGGCGGCTCCTCACGCTCGTGACAGTGAGAGGAGGTTTGAGCTGAGCAGGAATGCAGAAGAAGGCGCCGAATGCGTTAACTGTGACACACTGAAACACGTGCAAACGAGCTGACTGCGACCTGCAAACATGAAATATCTCAGGGCGGCACAAGATTTTACACACTGTTGTCATGTGACGGAAACGCAAACGGAGCCGGTAAACATGGCCGCAGCTGAGTAAAGAGCAGGAAAGAGGCCGCAGGCCCGTTTCAAAGACGGGCTGGTTGCTGGCAGACTGTGCCGCGAACCAGACAAAGGTGCTGAGAGTCAATACGGAGCTTGTTGTAAATGCTCTGTCACAGGTTAAACGCAAAGTTTTCTGTTTCACGCTGCAAAGCTGGATTATCCCACAGAGCTCATCGGGCAGTTTATCAATAGCACACGGAGGCTCTTTCTTCCCCGCGTGGGTTTTATTACATGTTTGGATGAATGATGTCACACTTTCAGATATGATAACCCGTCTGCCTCTCAGGTACCGCCGCAGCTTTTCCACCAAACCACCACACAAGCTGCTGCATATCTACGCAAACATTCCCGGCATACCGATCCCTGTTGACACAACCCACACACGCATGGAGTAGCTACACACACGAACACACACACACTGTATTATCTCAAGCCCCCGGGGCCCATGTACCGGTATGTGCCAGGTGGTTCCTCCCAGCCTGAGCAAATAAAGTTTTTCCCTGCAGGAAAGATGACAGATCTGCAGAGTGAGAGTCCGTTAGTATTTGCAGGTTGTTTCTTTAAGCAAAGAAAAATAACCGGCAGTGTTAAAGGATTTATTTAAAAAGCATCACTAATGAGTACAATTATGCCTAAAGATTGTTCATAATTGAAACGTTCCTATGTGATTTTACAGTTCTTAATGTTCTTATTATACAGGACGTGATGGTAATCAGCGTGAAGAGCCTCGACCTTATGCTGCAAAGAGCCCCGAGATGACCTGCGCTGTGATTGGCTGCTAAATGAATGGAAATTAAAAATTAATGACTAAAATAAGTGGAACTTGATTTTGACTAGCTGTATTTTCTTGACATTAATTACTCATAAAGGCCACAAGATGCATCTGAAAGCTCTGAGGGGAGTCGGGTAAATGGATGTCCAAGCGAGAATCTTTCGCCAAAGCGAGGAGAGAAAAGCAACGAGGAGAGCGGCGTGTGTCGGAACAAGTCGTCCAAACTCCGGAGCATGAATCAGAGCTGCCGTCGGCTCAAAAGGAGAAGGTTTGGATCAATAGTAGGTTTTTTGGAATGAAAAATCGGTTTTCAGGCTGCTGATTCAGACTTCTTGTATTTCCTGCATTTCTAAGAATTTTAATCACGGACACGTCGAAGCTTTTTCAGTCCGATTTACAGAGCGCTCCTCACAACAACACTGAGCTACAATGGAGGTCATCAAGACCCCAAATCAAGGCCCTTTCAAACGCACGGACCTTCTCTCTGAGAGGAATCTGCCTCTGGGTGATTTCAGGGTCGCTGAGAAATTAAAGGAAGAAACAGCCGAGTGTGTCAGTGAGGCGTTGTGTTACTGCAGTGTCCACAAAAGAAAATAGTGCGCACCAACCGCTGCCAAACTCATTTAAACCACCTGTTCTTGTCCACGACGTCACCTCAACAGCTACGTCAGAACCGCCTCCTGACCTGTTTACGTCGAAGCCGTCCACGTTTGTGTCCCGACGAGTTTCGGCGTCCCTCTGTTATGACGCAGTGTAACAGCTGTGAAGGAGTCGGGGTCGACCAAACCTTACCGAGTACTATTAGCGCCAAAACGTTAGTGCCTCTTCCTAACCGTCTGAGGAGCTGTGGGGTCTGAAGAACGTTGAAAACCTGCCTTTGTGGACGGCTCTGCTGCTGTCTTTACCACGATGACCAATGTGGTAACCAATGACGACCAACACTTCAGTCAACGAATAAAACAAGATGAAAATGTTCTGGAGAGATGACATCCAATCACGACGTGTAGAGAGGCGGGACAGGTTCTGAAGTGTGGGAAGGTTAGATGAGCTGCCTCGGTACAGCTGGCTGTGTTTGTCAGGAAGCCTCCAACGCTGGGAGCGAGACGGAGCACACATCTCACAACCCTGCGAACCTCACCGGTCGAATACAATCTGATGATATTTAGTCAGCTGAAACTTAAAGGATTTAAAATTATGACTAAAACAAAAATGAAGACTGATGATGACACGCACGGCGAACTGACAGACTCACAACATCAACACAACATGAGCTGGCAAAGACGACTAAACCTGAGATAAGAGTGGAAATCCTCAGATTGTAAGCACACACACACACACACGCACACACACACACACACACGCGCACACACACACACACACACAGTTTCACTGATAAGGTTGGACAAAGTGCAAAACAGCCCAACTTGTTTTCTCTGTCGGTGTCTCTCACGGTCGCCGTCGCCTCAGCTCTTTGTTTCTTCAAGGTACCCGTTTATGTGTCGTCCTCTATCTCTCTCTGCTCACTTCGTCTCTCGCCCCTTATCAGCTTCCACACCGGCCTCGCTCCCCCTCCCTCCCCCTCCCTCCCCTTTTGTTGCTTTCTCCGTCTCCCTGTTTATTTTTACATCTCTTCTTTGGTGCGGCTCATCTGTAACCCGACCCGTGCAGCCAGCAGCCGTCTATCTGCCCGTCAGAACCCGCTCAGCCCTGCCCTAATATGTCGCCCGGCTGGCTGCTCCGCTGCTATTATTAGAACTACAGTAACAGTAGCAGCTAACAGCTTACAGCAACAAGCTCACATACATGCAGTGTATGCAGTGAGCAACACAAGGATGTTTCATGTGTTTCATTTGCAGCTCATAATGAGTTTTAACGCTGCCTCATGGTTCTTTGTTTATGTATTTTTTAATTTTTCCGAATATTAATTTTTAATAAAATATTTTAAAGCTTTTTGTCCACGTGAAACTTTATTTTTTGCATTTGATTCTTTTGGTTCTTTCCTGTGGATCCAGCTGTTTCCTGTCTTTGATCTACTCGTCTCTACTGACATCCATCTATCAACACTGCTGAAAATCCCCTGGCTCGGGGGAGCGGTGAGATCTTGGACATTCTTCGGCCCTGTTTACATGCACGTCCTGCACCAGGAGGAACCCAGTGCCCTCTGCACATCCTAGGATCTGAGGATTTCACCCGGGTACCTGACAACAGTCAGGGTACTGTCGGCTAACGCGTGCTCCGTGCGACGCTCCGAGGAAACGTCTCCCCAGAGCATCTCTGACCAACTGCCAAAGCAGGCGTGATGGATGATGTTGCAGGCAGCATAATGTTTGCTGCAGCGTCCTCAGACTCTGAACCAGCTGTCATGTGTGGAGAACGGGGAGCGGTGGCGGCACTGTCAGCGATGGCGTTCTCTGGAGAATGCCAATCAGGCAGCGCAGAGCGGTGCTGTGGGCACAGGTCCCAGGAAACGACGTCGGGTCCTCACGGCATCTGTTTCTGACCGTTTGATCAGAAACATGCACAGGCAGCCTGCTGGAGGTCACTTTGCAGGGCTCTGGTAGTGCTTCTCCTGTTCCTTCTTGCACAAAGAAGCAGATACTGGTTCTGCTTGATCCTCCTCTGTGGCCTGATCCGGGTCTCCTGATGTAACGGTCCTGGGAGGCACACAGACCATGTTGTAACGGCATGCATGGATCTGTGTAGGTACCAGTCGGGATGAAGGCACCTCCTGCTAATCCATATTAGCCTGTCGCTGCCTCTCCAGTCCGCCTGCTGTCACTTTTATTCTCACCTGTGCAGGTGAAATAGATTCACAGTGTTCTTTTGCTTCTTAAACAGACAGAAATCCCCCAAAGTTTCAGGTACTTTGTGCTGCTGCTAATTTCATGCAGCAGTGTATTTTCACAGCTTTATTATCGTATTGTTGCTTTTCAGGATGAATCATTATTGCAGTGATGTCAAACATGCAGCCTGGAGGCCAGAACTGCTCCACAAAAGGGTCTTGTTCATTCCAGCAGATGACTTAGCAAAGCTAAACTACACGCTTTCATTATAACGTAGTGTTTCTTTGCATGGCGACGGCTTCCTGACTGCACACTGAACACGTATGAAAGGTCAGAAGGAGTTTTAGTTCTGGATCAGAGGTTTGAATCAATAATGTGCCTAAACTGTGGACTTCATGAATGTGGGGAAAACACGCACTGTTTCGGGGAGGGGATGCAGTGTGTCGTTTACTTTTAAGGGCCTGAATGTGGTCCACAGACTGTAAGACCACCCAGGCTGGACACCTGGTGTCACCTTCCTGAGTCCTAACACCTCAGATATCACGCTGATGGAGACGCGCAACCTCTAAAAACACAGAAGCAGATGCAGCAGCAGTGTGAGGCAGACGGGGAGAGGACGCATCTCTGCAGTGGACTTTAATGAGCTCAGCACTCAGACAGCAGTTAATAGTCCTGCTAATCTCTAAGCTGCTGCTCCATCCCTCCGTTCTCTTCTTCTATTGTCTCTTTTCCCTCCCTCCTCCTTCCTGTGTTTTTACACTTATTTCCTCGTCTCCTCCGCTCTTCCCGCCTTCCTCCTTTTTCATCTCCTTCCATTCTTGTCCTTTGTCTCCTCTCTGTCTTCTCTCGCCTTTGTTTTTCTCCTCTTCCCTCATCTCCTTATAGACAAGTGCTCCTCAGAGGCCTCTCTGAATCACAGTGTCAGCTCTTCACAGCTCACAGTGTGTGTGTGTGTGTGTGTGTGCACTTCATATACAGTTCAAACCACTTACTGACCTCATTGAAGGCAATTTGGAGGAAAGAAAATGAGATGGATGGAAAGTGAGTGCACCAGCAGAGGACGGGAACATAAGAAAAGGAGAGAGGAAGTGCTCAGTTTGAAAGGACCTGCGAGGGGTTAATTGTAATACATGCTAAGAGCTTCATGCATATTAAAAGTCAACATGCAGAGTCATTGTTTGCATTGTTTTCTGTTCAAATGCAAAGTACGGAGCGCTGAATGACTCTGAAGAGAGCGGACAAGTGCTGACCCCTGAAAGTTAAATGAGTTTAACGTCATTGACTCTCTTAAATACGTCCTCGCTGCTGCAGTTTGGAAACAGAGAGTCAAACCTCCTCATTCAAAGTTCACGTCAGGGTCACGTCAAAAGCATCAACGGTTCAGATTCAAACCAGTCGATTCACATCAAAAACCTGAAGGCCGTCGTCCTCTCAGTAACACCACCCAAAAAAATGCAAACTGACACTTAACAGGAGTACTCTTATGAATATACTGTAACATAAAGCCTTGTTTGATCATGTGACCCGGCGGTGACAGGTGAAACCTCCACCCAACCTGGAAGAAGATCTCAGGATGTGTCGCCGGTGGCTGACGGCAGCCGTCGTATGTCACAAATAGACTGTGATTTCACATTTCAAATGTAAATTAAGGTAAAATCACTGTAATGTAATAAAACATAATTTTCTTGTTTTTTAAATGTATCTGTCTGCATATTTAGATTATTAAAATACATTCACAAATGTATCATGATTTCACAAATATCTGTCCGTTATTTGAAAGATCGAACTGTTAAATTCAAATGTAATGCTATGGAAAAATATATGAAATGATTCCTATAAACTTTTTTGACAAAACCTGGAATGATCGGCTCACGCCAAAGCAAACACAGGTCTGGCCTGATCACTGGCTCGCTCTTAACAAGCAACAGCCCTCATTGACGGTGGTTTAGCGGGCCCTCCTGCGCCCCCCTCCCTGTTTGATGAGTAAGGGTCAGTATGATCCTTAGCCTCATTTACTTTGTCGTCAGTGCTCTTTAACGTGTTTTATCGTAATGGAAACCCAGTTTAGCTTCATCGCAGAGACCGATCTCTCCCCAGACTGTAACCGCTCACACCAAGCAGCAAATCCCTCCAGCTGTCAACTCTCACTACCTATTAAAGCGGAGGTCGCGCTGCGGGCCGAAGGCTTTAAAGACCGAGTTGGCAGTTCGCCTTGTAATCAGAAGGTCGCCGGTTCGATCCCTGGGCTCTCTGTCCTGGTCGTTGTGTCCTTGGGCAAGACACTTCACCTACCGCCTACTGGTGATGGCCAGAGGGGCCGATGGTGCGATATGGCAGCCTCGCCTCTGTCAGTCTGCCCCAGGGCATGCAATCCATTATTATTTAAATTAACTGTATATTTCTGTACATTTAAGTATTTTTATTCATATTGCCACATTCATTGACCTTGTTTATAGGTAATTTCATTGTTTAATCACATTAACATGTTCCTAATTTAATGTTTAAAAGCAGTTGAAAAAGGCAAACTCTCATGTAAAATTAGGGCAACAAACTGTATTGTCATTACTGAAAATAACCGTATTTTTATGAGAAAGTTATTTTTTGTCATTTTATGGTATTATTTTGGTGCCCCAGCTGCCAGAATATTACTGTTTTTCAAGTTTTTTTTTTTTAACAGCTTCCTCTTTCAAACCATCTGTCTTTTTGGTCTAAAATGTCAACACTGGCATCCTCGAAGAGTGACCTTTGACCTTTGGGTGCAGGTGTACAGCTGTCGAGATAGCTCTGTGAGGTGCTGCATGTTGTGCAGTGTGTCGGCTGAGGTAGTGGTCAGAAATTGAGGGTGTCGCTCGATCTTCTTTGTCTTGCTAGCACAGGAGAAGATGCACGACGGTGTCGCTCTGGTTGGATCTCACAGTCTTTGTGATAACTGCATGTTTCTTTACACGCATGTGTGTCCTTGTTCCTGAGAGGAAACGTCCTGATCGACCCAACTTTAAAGGTTTGTGACGACCGACCCAGCTCATAAACTCGTGCTTTCAACTTGTTCACAGGAAAAATGTAATGCACACCTATTCATGAGGACCACAACAGCAGACGTAAACTGTGCAACCGCAACACAGGGAACCACATGCTGGTGCACTGCTGATGGCCTTTGATGGGGACCGCAGGCTGATGATCTGCTGCCCACAGAAGAAGAAGAAAGCAGCGATCTCTAGGACTGAAAAACTAACATGCACTTTCTTCACTCGAGGCTCCAAAAGTGAATCCATCTCCAGAGGAGATGCACACTGATCAGCAAACACACCTGATGTCTGCATTATGCCTGAAACACATCTCATCAGAAGTTTGAATACAACAAAAATGATCATGAACACTTTCCTTCGTATATGTTTGGACATCACGCGGTTCCTTATGATGCTGCACTGTTCAAAACACGTTCATCTTACCAAACAATTAATATTAATACGAATAAAATGATCAGTTGTTACTTTGTTTCCTTCCATATTTATCCAAACTGCAGTGTGGAACATTTGAAGCTTGGTCAGTGGCTTCAATCATAGCTTGGATCTTTATTTGTTCCACTGCTGCATCGATGAATCTTCTTTACAAATGAAGAGAAATAAAATAAATTTACTTCCCAGAGATGAAACTTCTTTAACGACTGCTGTCCTCACAGATGTCGGAAGATGCCTTAAATATTAGATAACAATTATGTACATTTCACGGGTTTGTTCTCCAACTTTATACAAACGTACATGAAGGAAATGTAGTTCTTGATATCCAAACCTGAATGATCTCGCAGCGCTGCCGTGGTCTCAGGCACACGATAAAAAGCCTCCGAGTGCGTTTGTGAGGACTGTGAAGTCCTGACAGAGCGTCAAATGGATTATGAAAGGAATCATTTTGAATTCAACAGACGTAATTATCACTCTGTCTCCTACAAATTAAAAGAAAATTGTTGCTGCCAGAATTAAAGACTCTGGCACGAAATGTTCTCTGACAACTAATTTGAATTTTTCACACTAAGATCCTCTCACAGCAGCTAAAGCAGGAGGAAATATGTTTTTCCATTATGTTTCTATGTGCACGATCAATGTGCTGCAGAGGCTTCAACTCTTCCCCCATAAAGATAAATATGAATATGGTTTCATCGCCAGTTTTTCCAAAGGTAGCCTCACAGGCAGAGAGCCCCTCACTGACCTGTGAGACAAACCCAGTCACACTGAGCACTCGGTCCAGAAAAGAGCTTCAGAGCCCCAGTAGAGGTAAAGAGTTCTCCAGGCTTCTGCCAACCTCCAGCTGAGATCCTCAAACCAACCGTCGCACTCTCCTCACATCACGCACACCAAAGCGACTCTGTTCAACTTTAGCATCACCGAGTCCAGGCTGATCTCTGCAGGTCGTCCAGAATCCACAGAGTCGTCTTTTAATTCATGGAAATGTCTCATTTTTGCATCAGTGTTGTCATGGAGACGCCGCTTTTACTTTGACTAAATAAAGAATAAAGTAAAGAACTGATATTTACTGTGCAATGCTAAATAAATCAAACAATTTCTGTTAAGGTCAATAATAATAATAATATTAATGATAATAATTGTAAGCAGTTGTTTTGCGATCCCTCTCCTCATAATTTTGTTGTTTCCTCGGTATTTTGCCGATATTATAAATTATGTATTTCAGTGGTTTCTGGTTTTTGTGGCGTTGGAGACGCCTCTGTAGGATTTATGGTCATTTCCCTCAGTGTTTCCTTAATGCTTCCTTTCATGCCAGTCTCTTGTCTCTGGTTTCTTCAGATTCCTGGAGTGTCACGTCTCCTCCTCTCGAAGTCTCACCCTCCTCTGCCTCGTGTCCTGGTGGTAACAGACTCGGTTGCTGAGTCAGGGCAGAGCTGTCCTCCTCCTCTCCGTCTCTCTCTTCCTACGCTCGCTGCTGGATGAAAGCTGAGTCAGAGAGGGAGAACACAGCTCTGACATCTGTTGGAGGCTTTAATCCAAATCACCTTACAACACTGAATCTGCATGCATTTCACCTCAGGTTGGGCTCCTCGCTCTAAGCTCCACGAGGCCGTGCGGACGGGTTTCAGCTCTCCTTCTTCCTCCACAGTGGGAAGCGACCTGAAGACTGGCCTGAGCCTCCTCTCTCTGTCTCATCCCCCTGGACCCAACTCGACATCCAGCTTTAATCTTCCTAGATATCAGCAGCAGTAGTTGTGACTGAAGCCAATATCGGTCTTTAAAGCCTTCGGCCCGCAGCGCGACCTCCGCTTTAATAGGTAGTGAGAGTTGACAGCTGGAGGGATTTGCTGCTTGGTGTGAGCGGTTACAGTCTGGGGAGAGATCGGTCTCTGCGATGAAGCTAAACTGGGTTTCCATTACGATAAAACACGTTAAAGAGCACTGACGACAAAGCAAATGAGGCTAAGGATCATACTGACCCTTACTCATCAAACAGGGAGGGGGGCGCAGGAGGGCCCGTCTTTCCCGTGCTCTGTTATCCAGGTGTTCTGCTCTTGGCTGGTGGGAGTGACATACACACTGCATGCATACTGTATGCTGCTCCCATCAGCTAAGAAGGTCTTCTGAATTTAAGGTGTTTTGTCTTCAGAGATGCCCACCTGCAAAGTGGTTATTTGAGTTACTGTTGTGGCTCAAAGCAGTCTGTCCGTTCTCCTGTGACATCAACAAGGTGCTTCCTCCCAGAAAACTGCTGCTCTCCAGATGTTTTCTCCGTTTCTTTGGAAACTCAGGGATGGTCGTGTGGAAAAATCCCAGCAGGTCAGCTCTTTGTGAAACACTCAGACCAGCTCGTTCGACCGTTCTTTCAATTCTGAGGCTCGTGTGAACTTCAGCGGGTCATGTGCATTCAGGCAACACGTCAGTGCAAGTCTGCCATTGCTGCCATTTGATGACAGATGAACCAAATGAAGAGTTTGCTAAAGGTGTTTCTACATGTGAATGAACAATCGTCATGTTGTGTCACGTGTTGTTGTTCATTTGAGGTTTGAGTTGAAATATTTTAGAGCCTGCTGAGGACCAGATGATTCTGGTTTGTGTCCTGATGCGTGAACTTCCTGTGTGTCGAAGCTTTTCTTCTTCTGTTTGTCAGGTTTGAACGCGGCATCTAAAGGACGTTTTCCTTCTCTGTAATCCAACAGGTTTTCTTGGAAGAACAAAAACAACAACAGATATTGTGTTCCAAAAATTGGCTGCTGTTAGTATCAAAGATGGTTTAGTGTGAGAGAAAATAACAGGCCATCACAAAACGATTTGGGCAGAGACTGAAGGGCCTCTTTTCTGTCTCCCCCTTCTTCATTTTAACATCGAGTAAAGCTTAATGTCTCACTGTGCCTTTTTTCCTGGTTAACGCTCTTAATTGTCGATGGTGTCTGCCGCCGCTCGTTCCCCGCGGTGTACGGAGAGGAGAAGGTGGGTCGTTACATTCAGAGAGATGGAGGGTGACAAAGAGAGAGGGATGATGATGCGGAGACAGGACCGGAGGAATGAATCCAATGAAATAAACATGGACGGAAGAAGGGAGAGAAAACCTGCACACAGGTGGCGAGCGAAGGGGAATGTAATTAATAATCACAGTGGGAAGTGTTTCACAGCAAAGTGCATGTGTTTCTGCCTCACACTGTGTGTGTGTGTGCGCATGCTCTTCATCTGCATTAGTGAAGACCTATTTGCAGCTGTGCACACAGTTCTTCATATTTGTGCATATAGAATAATAAACACGTGGCATTCAGCTTCTCTGCAGCTCGCTAACCGGACTCAGGTGCTACTGTGGATGGAGAGGAACTAATTACTTTTAGCTTATTAAAAATATTCCCCACAGGCCTGTAATTTAGTGTCCTAAAAATGGTGTTAGTTAAGTCTACAGTTGATCCTTTTGTCAGATTTGCCTGACAACTTTTAACAAGCAGTAGTGGAGCCGTAATCTTAATCCTCCAGAAATGGAAATAAGGAACTGAAACTGAATAATGAGAAGTGTGTGCACGCCAACGCTCGCCTTCATGCACCAACATGTCTGCTGTTTGCTTTACCTCCAACACTGAAGCTGTGCTGACACTTTAACATTTGTCACTACAAACATTTATTTCTATTAACTCTGAGTTTTCACATTTGTCTCTCTTTTCATTTCTCTTGATAAAACTGTCCCTAAAATCCATCTTTAAAAGTAGAGCGTTAGTATCGCACTCAGTGGTTACAGCTCTGGGACGGGTTGTGAAAGCAGCTGTTCTTAATCCTCTAGCTGGTGACTGAAATGTTTTACAGGAGACCTCCACAATGAAACAAGTCAGTTTTAGGAATTTATTTCTCACTAAGATGGATTTTGAGTCCAACCCCATCACAGACAGTCTAAACTCTGTGTGAAGTAAATTCATGTAGAACCTTGAAGATGAGCAACTCCTGGTTGAAGATCGCCTACATATATATATTTCTTTTTATTATAACCACTCAAGCAGGTCATGGTAACTTCATCTAACTCTGGCCTTCACATTTTCTTAGAAATATGGATTCATGTCTTTTATTTGATGAGACTTTTTTTCTATAAAGTATATTCATAGTTTAGTTACCATCAACTCTTATATATCCTGTTATTAATTTTTACTAAAAGTATATGAAATAAAAAGGTTAAATTCAGCATTGCGGGCTGAAAGTGATGACAGTGTCTGAGTTCACTTCAGTGATTTCTTCATCCAAATCATCAGCATGATCTATTAGACCCACCCAATCCTACTGTTAATCATTTTTTATTGATCCTAAAGATAATTAATCTCTCTGTAATAACCGGCTATGTACCACAGGCCTTCAAGCTGGCAGCCATCTCTAGCCCTCCATTCTTCCCCGCCCACACCTTTACTTTAGTGTTATGGTCAAAATTGCCCGGTCTGTCTTAACAGCTCTTAAATTAGCATAACAAACATTTTTCACCACCAAATTCAGTTCATGGGTCATTCAGGGGGTCAGGGGCTAATAGTGGGGGGTTAGTGGATTCCCATTCATTTCCTATGCTGGTTAAAACACTTTTACATGTTCGACTGCATAGTCATAAGGCCTTGAAGCCATCAGATGTAAAGCACAAGATTTACGAGTGTTTTAAGTTGTAAATCAGTCAGATTTGACCAGAACAAAACAGGAAGGCTAGACCAGCACTCTTAGCTAATTATAGGCCAATCTCCAACCTTCCTTTATATCAAACATCCTTGAAAGAGTAGTTGTCAAACAGCTAACAGATCATCTGCAGAGGAATGGTTTATTTGAAGAGTTTCAGTCAGGTTTCAGAGCTCATCACAGCACAGAAACAGCTTTAGTGAAGGTTACAAATGATCTTCTTATGGCCTCTGACAGTGGACTCATCTCTGTGCTTGTCCTGCTAGACCTCAGTGCAGCGTTCGATACTGTCGACCATAATATCCTATTAGAGCGATTAGAACATGCTGCAGGTATTACAGGTACTGCGCTGCAGTGGTTTGTATCATATCTATCTAACAGACTCCAGTTTGTGCATGTAAATGGAGAGTCCTCTTCACACACTGAGGTTAATTATGGTGTTCCACAGGGTTCAGTGCTAGGACCAATTCTGTTTACATTATACATGCTTCCCTTAGGCAGCATCATTAGAAGACATAGCATACATTTACACTGCTATGCAGATGACACCCAGCTCTATCTGTCCCAGCTTATCCAGTCCTGTGAAGTCACAGGACTCTCTACACCCAATGATCTGTGACCACCTTGGGTCTCTGGCATGAACCAAATACTCATCCCTTCAGCTTCAAAATGCTGTCTTCCCCCCCCTTTAAAAGTGGAGCTTATCACAGCTACAAGGCGAGGTACAGGTCGCCAGCCTGGTGTTGGGCTTGTTGAGGAAAATTAAAATTTATGATCAGGCCCACAAAACAATAGATTAAAAATGTCACAAACTGCCATGAGACTGAACACAGTTTTTCATCTGTACTCACGTGTGCGCATAAAATGTCTATTTTCTATGAGAAATGCCAGAAAAACTTGAGGTTGGAGGTTGAGGAGAGGAAGAGAGAGGCTTCACTTCACACCAGAGATCCAAATTCAACTCATGCACGTCGCAGATTTTAACATTTTATTCATGTGTTCATTTTTAAAATACATGATTAAGTAAAAGTCTGGGTTTGAGGGGTGAAATGATGCCCTCCTCCACCGCCCCTTCAACCTCCAAACCCCTCTTTTTTTATTTTTGATTTAAAAAATTATATCTTCACGGAAATATCAGTGAATTTGAGAGAGGCCTGAGGGAAAGCCGTGCCCAAATAATATTGGTGAGCAAATAGATTAGTTTTGGCTGTGAGGCAGGGACATATATCGTATT
The DNA here is from genome assembly GCF_051167445.1 of Perissodus microlepis. Taxonomy (NCBI): domain Eukaryota; kingdom Metazoa; phylum Chordata; class Actinopteri; order Cichliformes; family Cichlidae; genus Perissodus; species Perissodus microlepis. The sequence continues at coordinate 36,800,087 of NC_140465.1, forward strand.
TGTTTTTAACCATGTTTATTATTTTAGCTTTGGGAAAAAAATGACTCATATTCAACACTGGGTATTCATTATTTTTAAAAGGAGTGCAGCAGGTGTTTCTGGCCTGAGAAATATGTGGATTGCAGTAGAGTGCTCGGTGCCGTCTCCCTCCACAGCATGGGAGTCCAAATGGTTTTACTGTGATTGGTCACTTAACAGAACAAAATGTGTTCACATCACGAGCAGCCCTTTCTCAAATTGCTCTGGGCTGCTGTTGCCCTGTGCACTGCCTTTTTCATAGTGGCCACTTCCCATCAACCTCTCCAATGTCTGTCATTTTTTTTTAAAAAGTGCTGGTAATTTGAAAAAAGTGGATGATTCTGAACCCACTCCGTCTCTTGCTCTTTTCCCTTCTCCTTTGAGCAGCCACACAGATGTTGGAGCACTGGAATGGAGCGATTTTCTGTAGAGGCGTGTGCCACGTGAGTGCATTTATTTATACGTTGCATCACAGCAGCGCTCGGGCCAGTGTGTTTGTGAGTCATTAGAGGGGAATGTGGTGCAGGTGCCTGCTTCGAGTGGCTTTTCACATTTTAGACCACTTTAACCTCAGCTCGACCAATCGTGACACAAATCAAAGGCTCCATGTTTGCGATGCAACAGCTCCATCAGATTAAATTATGGGCTTCGCTCATTGCTGCCAAAAGCACCATCAACAACCAGCCAGGGCTGCAAATTCAACAACCCGCTCCACAGGTTTTATATAGACCTACAGCAAGAGTTGCTCCGCCTCGAATGTCTTACAGGAAAAATGGGAAACAGGTGCAATTCAATTCAATTGTATTTACAGGGAGACAAATCACCACAGCAGTCAGCTCAGTGCACTTTATATTAGAAGGTAAAGACTCGAGAGTAACACAGAGAAACCCCGACAATCAGACGGCCTCCTAAGTCAGTTTGAACAGGTTATTTAATAACTGCACCACAAAAATACCCCATATATTACAATGACCATTCATTCACTTATTTTTCCTCATAGACCCACAAATCAAAGACTCCATGTTTGCTATGCAACAGGTTAAATTATGAGCTTCACTTGTTGCTGCCACGAGCCCAGACCTCCCCTTTCCCCAGCCAGCTTGTCCGGGGGAACGCTGAGGACTTCCCAAGCCATCCAGGAGATGTAACCTCTCCAGCATGTCCTCCCCCAGCACCTCCTCCTGATGGAACATCCACGGATCACCTTCAACCAGCTGCGTTTGACTCTTCAAAGAAAACCAATTTCTGTGACCTCGTTCCTTCAGTCACAATCCAAAGGTTGTGACATAGCTGAAGGTGACCACCCTTACCTCAACTCATATAGCACCACTTCACAACAACAGTTATCTTAAGATGCTTTCTACTGTAAGGTGCAGACCCTGCAGCAATACAGACAAAATCCTAAGAATGGTGACAGTGAGAAGGAAAAACTCTCTTTTAACAGGAAGAAACCTCCAGGAGAGGCAGGGTCAGCGAGGGGCGGGGCCATCTGCTCCGACACCCTTCAGAGAAAGCTCATTTCTGCAGCTGGTGTCCTCGATCTTATGCTTTCAGTCAGTGCTCACGGTCATGACCATGAATGAGGGTGGGAACATTAAAAACAGCAGCTTCATCGGCTCTAGTCACCACAGCACACCTCCATCCACATCACAGATGGCGACGTGACCCTGAGACCTACCATACCTCGGCCGTGCACGAACATTGAGACACGAATCAAACGATCCAAGTGTTCATTTACAGATGTGTCTTTACAAACTCTAAACTGTTCATTGGATTCAGGGAAGAAATGCTGCTCTGTGCACTTTAAGCACAGATATATGTGTGTGTGCTGTGTTTCCATGAGTGTGTGTTTGTGTGTTGGTGGAGGAAGTGCAAGGCTGCAGCTGAAGCGTAATCCCTTCTATTTCTATCTCTCGAGGCAGACTGTCTGAACGGTGAATATCTCTCTGGGTTCATACAGTCCACACACACACACACACACACACAGGCCAGAGTCTACACGAACACACTCCTCCTCTCGCTGTCTTACATCTGTACAGCTATGCACACACTTGGCTTCTCTGTGCCTCCCAAACCGGCTGTTTTACAACCGTGTCGTCGCTCTCACACCCATGTCCGGCTGAAATACGGCGGCAAGAGGTGCAGCACGCCAGTGAGGCTGGTGGAGAGAGCCAGACAGACATTAGTGCACAGTTAGGACGTCTTTGTTGCCTCCAGACAGGATATTATGGATGAGGTCTTGCAGTGCAGGCAGGTGGAGTGTGGACAGCATTAACATAGAAACCTGGAAACCACCAAGCCGGGGCTCAATGCAGCATGAACAGCCATTTTCAAGGCATCAGTTTCTGGATTAAGGCTTAGTTATATAAACTTTCTCAGTGGCAGAGCTCTCCCAGAGCCATAAATAATCTCATTTGTTGAGGTACATCTCAACACGTGAGAGAAATATTGGAAAAGTAACATTTGGGATGTTTCCTATATTTGCTGACTTGTGTTGAACACCTTATTGGTCTGAAAAGCTTCAGTTTTCTGTGAAGTGAAACAAAACGTCTTTAGGTAACAATTTACCTCATAATTGATCAAGTAAATAAATAAGAGTTTGTTTGGAAACAAACAAAAACATTTATTTTGATTAAATAAATGTTTAATATGGAGTTCCTCATGACTCATTTGTAGGTCACTTTTCTTTTTAATTGAATATTATTGTTGGAAGTCAGCATGCAGCCTTCATATGGCTGTGGTTCATTCCAGCCTCATCTCTGCAAGACTGTTTAAAACAAACACTGAATGTTGGCTGAGATTAACACCTGACTGTTGACTAGTTTTCATAACGAAGCCAGAAACCAACCAGGTCCTGATTAATCAGATTATTAGATCTGCACAGCGGCTTTAATTTTATGTTATGAAATAGAAAAACCGAGAAAATCAAGTAAATGAGTCTGATGGAAAACATCTTAGCTACATTTTGTCAGGTTTTAGTTAATGGACTCAGGCGCAGACCGGGAATCCTTGCAGAGTTTATTAACACAAACGAGACCAGGTGATACTATTTACAATGTGCTGGAGGGAGGGGAGGGAGACCCAGGGCTCCGGGGTATGTAAGGGGACGGAGACGGAAATCAGGCACACTCCAATGAATCTCTCTCCTCTCTCCACAGCGGGGTAACACAAATCCACTCACTCGTCCACACGGTGACAGGCGGGCAGGGAAAGGTCTGGGGTAGATCTGTACACAGAAACTAGAGTTAACGACGAGCAGACGGAAACAACTTCTCAGAATTTGACCCACTAACTGCAGAGTGACTGACGCTGATAGCTCAACGATCCAGCGACGAGTGACACAGTGCTGCCGTCTCAAGTAGGTCTTGATCACCCAGATAGACAGCAGGTGTGGAGATGGCCGGTGCGTGGGCCAGGGGCGGAGCCCATAATGAGCACCGCCCCGGCAGGTGAGAGAGAGAGAGACAGAGGGCAAAAACAACAAAACACATGTTGCCTAATACAGGATCAGCTGGTGAGGCACAGGGACACATTTGTCCACAGAGCAACGTGTTGTTCGTTTCAAATATAAGCCACGTCATAGTTGGGAAATACCATATTTTTATGATATTCTTCCACATTAATGCTGAGTTTATGTAGTTTACAAAGTGCGTTGACAGACAGAATATTACATTTGAACATTAAGCTGGACGCCGGGGCCAAAAGTAAAGCACGACTGATCCGATCTGTCAGGTTTCTTAGGATTTGAATCTGGAGATGACGAGCCAGGAGGTTTGTGTCCAACACCATTCATTGTCCTGTTTGTTCATTAATGACTTTAATATAATGTAGTTCGATACTAATGATAATAATAAAAAATCTTTCGAATTCTCTTTGGTTAAAGTTACTTTAACTTTCACAACATCAGCCTCTTTTTTCATTCGTTGGGCTTCTTTGCTCTCAATTAATAAATGAGTGCACATCTTCCTGTTAGACAGGGCATCACTCCCCAACAATGGCACTAAGAACCAAAAAGCTCTCATTATTATCACTTTGACCTTCAGATCTATTGACCTTGAAGGAGAGGTCAGAGGTCAAATGTGAGATGACATTTCAAATCTTTCTTCATGTTGAGTACACAGCACACTTGTAAGGCCTTTTGTTATTTTTCTCCCAGTAAATCGTTGAGCTTGAAGTCCTCAGTAGATGTAAACCAGGTTTTAATAGATTGTTGGCAGAATTCATCCTAAACCTTCGAGCTTTTGTGTTTACACGCAAACTTTACTAAAAACATGACGGAAGTAATTAATCACACGGCCAGCAGTCGTTTGGTCCGGATTACTTGAGTGGGAATTCAAGCTTTTGTCACACTGAGATCTTGTTTGGTTATAAAATGCATTCAGTTACATTTGAGATTTGATGTAGGTAATAAAAAACAAACCCTTTTTGCCTGGTTTAGGAACCAAAATGTCTCAAATGGAGCCCAGCAGAGAAGGCTGAGAGATCACTGCTCTTTAGTTACATTTAGTTTATTTTAAGCCACATACGGGATAACAGCTGTGTGATCGGTGCCTCTGTCGCCCATTCATGTGGACTTTTCCAAACAGGAGCCGTAAAGACACCAGCAGATTTTGACCATCTGGAACAAGAACAGTGTGATATGTAACTCTCTGAAAGGTTGCTTTAATGTTTATGTGATACATAAATAACCACATTCATGTGAAATTAGATGTTGGGGGGGAAACACTGGTGATGATGCTCAGCAGAAGCCATCCCCACATGGCTAAAGTTTATTAAGCGCGTCCCCTGAAGCCTCCTGAGGAAAAGGAAATTACAAAAATAAAACAAATTGCAGCTTCTTGAGCATTCATCTCACACACACACACACACACACACACACACACCGCCTCTCCATCGTTTGCCCTCTCAGCTAATCTTCTCCGCTCTAATACGCATGGGGTCATAAAATCTGATTTGCCTCCACTCCTCTACTGAGAGCCACTAATTCCCAATTTTGTTCTTCCTGTCCATGGCGGCGTTCCTTTTCATTAATTGAGATTCGCTTACACACACACACACACACACACTTTTAGTTTTTGCATCATCAAGTGAAGTCGGCCTGTGGTGGCAGGCTGGACATGCGCTGTCATTATCCAAGAAATGTAAGTCGTGAGTCGTGTGGAATGGCAATCAGGGAGGTGACGGGCAGGACGCCGTACACACCGAGTGGAGGAGAGGTGGAGGAGGTGGGGGGTTAATTTCAGACAAAGTGAAGTGGACCATAGTGGCATTAGCATAGAAGAGAAGTGACAACAGAAAAAGAGGAAGAGTGACAGAAGTGGAGAAAGCTCCGTCAGAGATTCCTGCTGATGAAAGTCCAGCTGTGGTTTGTGTAATCGATCTTTAAAGGTCAGCACAGGAGACACAGGACAATCAAAGGAATACTCATCTTCATGGGGACCAAAAACTTGTGTGTCTTTGGGATTCATATTCCCAATAAGCAGCAGCACATGAAAAGATCCAGACTGTGAGCTGGATGCTGCTACATGTACTGTACGCACGCTACATTTGGCAGAAGGTGCTCAATTATTTCTGTCATTATTCATTTAAATAGTTAAAAATTGTATTTGCTCAGCACCTTTTTAGTCTTATTCCCATTATTGGTGTGACGTCACCACCGGTGACATCATAGTAGGCCTGAAACTATTCTGGTTTCAGGTACTCTGACATCATCAGTCAGGCTGAGGTCACAACATGAAGACCCAGAGTTTGTAAATGTAAGGATTGTCCAAATTCATGGGCTGCATCCTCCTGAGGACCCGTCTACGTGGGCCGGGTCCTCAGAAGGTCGGGTAGGCTGGAAGTGTGAGGCTGTGAAATGGGACGGTCCAGCCTTCTGATTAGCATCACCGCTGTCTCGGTGGAGTTTAATAAACTCGGCCGTCTGCTCATTGCTATCTAAAATATAACAGGACACTGGCGTAAACTCTCACACTTCTGTTTAATCAGTTTTCTGTTTGACGTTTATTCAGCTGTGTGAAAACCAAGGAGGAACCCACCAGGGGGATTAATAAAGTTTTATTTTATCTAATCTAATCTAATAACTTTAATCTCAGCCAAACCGATTTACTCACGAACAAACAAAACACTGAAAAAGCCAAACAATAATATATTTAAGTTATCTAAGTGATTTTTAAATTACGTTTAACCTGAGTAGCGAAAGACCGCGGTGATCTGAAAGCGATGTGCCGGGAGTTTGCCTTTCTTGCCGGCTCCAGTGACCCTCGAGCTCCCGGCGAGCTATCGAGCTGGTGGATAACAGACGTCTCTGAAAACATCGAAGCGCTTTTGAAAATATGTGATGTCTTGATAAACTGAGCAGATATTTGAGGTTTACACAGCTACATTCTCGCCTGAAAATATGTTAAAAGTTTATTTTGTGACTCAGAAAGAATAATAAGAGTAATATTAAAATCTTTAAAAACGAGCTGCCACCATTGTTGGAAACTGGAGTTTGGCTGGGCCGCGCTATGAATTCTGGGATATGGTGGGCCATGAAGGACACACCCGACCCATCCTTCAAATTCGGGGAAAAGGAGGACGCATTTGTCGCCTGCATTCGGAGGAGTCTATAAATTTGGACAGCCATCGCCGCGTTGCTGTGACGTAATCGGTCTACAAATGCGTCCTCAGGAGGATGCAGCCCATGAATTTGGACACCCCCGTAGTGTGTTCAAATGAAGGAGGTGGAGCTGTCAGCATCTGGCCAATCAGAAACAAGGATAGGTCCACTGACTGCAGAGCAACTGATTTCACTGTATGATTAGAAAAACACACAACAGAAACTGTGTGAGTGAACAGATTTCTCAGTAACACAGTTCGAACTCTTATTTCATTCTTTTGATATTCAGATGTGCAGTTTTGGCTTTTCTTCTCTCAAATTCACACAAGCTTAACAAATTTACAAATCTCATATCAGGCCAACAGCTACAAATAAGTACCATGTTTTAGGATATCAGGGCTTAAAGGAAAAACAAATTATAAAGTTGCTTCTAAGATCTAAGTGTATCACTGATGCTCATCAGAGGAGCCTCTGACTGTCTGCACTCTGAGGGAGCTTGTCTGATCAGCAAAACAAAAGATCTGTTTTCTAGAGATCTGATTGGTCAGTAGGTGGTGATTTTCCAAACTCAAACATGGAGCCCTCGGCAACACTGAAAACACGGCATTAAACCCAAAGTTACCCTGATAACGTTCAAGGGCTAGTTTATTGTGCAACTCGCTGACGCCTCTTTGTTGACGCAGTAGAGAAACTGGGGTTAATCATGGTTCATCTTCAATGAAAACTACAATCTGAGCTACTGACCCCAGCAGTCAGAGGTCAGTGGTTCTGTTCAGTTTCTTTTTTCATGTAGAAGATCAAATCTACAACTCTAGCGTGCACCACCTCGTAGCCAATAGTGCTGCCCTTTAGAAAATCACTTTGATGATGTGATCTCGGTAATTTGTTCCACTTTCAGACAGTTTGAGCTGCTGGAATAAATACACAAGTCTCTCCAACATAAATGCATGAAGCAAAGCTGCGTTCATAAGTGCTGTTTGCAGGAGTTTACAGTCTAAATGTTGCAGAGGAGGCGCTCACTTTTCCTGTCTGTGAAAAAGCGTTTCTGAACACGAGACGGCCGGATCAAAAACCTGGCGTTTTTAAAACTTAAGACTTTCTCTATTTTCTCCTCTCATTCTGTTTCCGTCAGTGTCTTTGTCCCTCAGTATTAAATAAGTCAGCACATGAACCTGTTTGTGTCTCTGCGTCAGTTAGAACGTGAGAACATAATTACAACATTTGGTCGACACTTTGATCTGCTGATGAAGATGCTCAGTCCCTCTGGAAATCCATAATGATGCTTTATTTATACACAATGCTAATCTCTGGCTGCCTCCCTGCACTTTCTACAGGTGTGTCATTCTTCTGGTTGTATAATTGCAAGTTGTAGCATAATCCCAACTGTTTTCATGGAGTAATTGTAAGTTGTTGAGCTGCTGCTCATTGCTTTATAGGTACTGAAGGTGCTCATCATTTAGTTACAGTATCAACAGCAGTGGACTTATTACAGGCTGATGATTATAGTGAGTGCCTTTGTGTACAACTGAGGGAATCTGTGTTTCTCCCTTTGTGTTTGGAAATGATGCTAACGTCAGGTTTTTCTCCCTCGAAATAATTTAGAAACTTTACAAAGAACCAGCTGTGATAAACAACGCCGAGTCCAAAGCATCTAACAAGAAAAGGAGATAAACATTACGAGGATATTAAAAAAGAGAAACAAAAATAAAAGCATGTTTATTTTGGATTATTACAGCGGAGGAGTTCAAGTATTTCTGGATCTGTCTAATGAAAGTGCTCATGAAAGTCTTTACCTTACAATGCAACGTACCCTGTGGAGACTGTTATTGAGATTTGGCGCTACATAAATAAAAGTGATTTGAATTGAAGCTGCACGGTGCAGGAGACTGACAGAAGGATGGGTCTGCAGACTGTGAAGAGAGTTTCTGAGCAGAGCTGCTGCTTCACATCAAAAGGAGCCGGTCGAGGTGGTTCAACATCTGACCGGGATGCCTCCCAGGTGAGCTGTTTCTGGCGTGTCCAACTTGGAAAAGGCCCTGGGGCAGAGCCAGGATACACTGGAGAGATTGTGTATCACCTAAAAGAGCTGGAGGCTGTGGTTAGGGAGAAAGAGGTCTGCTGGGCCGATGATCCAGAAGATGGATGCATGGCAACATGCTCTCACCTCAGACTGTCAAAGAGATGCTCAACATGTGAATGTCTGCATTATGCACAAGTTTCCATTTGACTCGCAGAAGTCGCTAATGAAGTGTACAGCTTGCCTCGTTCTGCTTCCTGGGAGTGAGAACAGGTTATAAACAGGACATCACCGTTCCATCTATGATGCAGAATGTAAATGCTGTACACTATGCAGCCAGCATTACCCGTCATGTAATGTGCATTGAGGTGTAGGAGCCTAAGCTCAGCTTGATGCTAAATGATGTTTTGGTGCTTAGGCTGTGCTCTCCAACATCAGACCACTAATCCTGCAGCCTTTAAACTCTCCGTCGCATTGGTGACATGTGGTGAATTTCATACATGCTGCACTCTTTCATAACAAAAAGACATCACAGCTGAATTTAAGGCTTGAGTACTGTATGATATGCTCAACTGTCAATATACAGAACCAACCTGAAGTGGGAGTTCTTCATTTCTATAACTTCCACTTCCTGCTTGCTGAGCTCACTCCACATTACTGTAGTGTGGTCAGCTTTAGAGAAAACTGGGGTTTAAAATGGAGGACTTTCTTCATCATAGCACAGCAGCAAAGGCTCCACACGTCTTACTGTAATCGTTTACGAGGATCTCCTCACAATGCTTTTTCCAGACATGAAAGTGTGACAGATATGAAGCTGTTACACATGATAAAAACCTAAAAATGGTCATAGTGAAATACACTATGCCAAACCTTGACTCGGGGCTGAACCCCAACTAACCCCAAACAGTTTCATTGCCTAAACCTAACCAGTGTTACGTTTCTAAATGTATCTGAGGAGGTTTTGGTTAAAGTCCATGTGAGACTTGAACTGTGGTTTCTGTGTGAGCAACACTATGAGTCACGCAGCCTTCACGTGGACCTTTTCACCCTTTAGACCTGGAAAAATATCACAAACAGACACGAGCTGACGTAAGACTGCTGTCCGAGTTTGACAGGCACTCGTGTGACTTCTGTTAACCAGGTTTGGAAGCATCGGTCCTCAATGAGGCAGCAGCTACGTGCTGTCAGGTGAATCCGGTGAAGGAGGCGACTGATAACAACTGATAGCACGAGCTTCACTCTGAGTTTACCGCTCGAGTCCAGCTTTGACGTTTCACCTTTAACTGCTCCGACTCAGCTTTAGGTGAGCCTGTACTTTCTTCTAATGGTAATAAGAGTGCATCACTGAAGGATTTTATCCTATAGCCAGTTAAATAAACGATTTTGCACTTGCTGTTGGGCCGGTTCTCTGCTCAACTTATTTTGTCCTGCAGAATTGGCAGATTGGGGAGAATTAAGAGCGAGGGGGGAACCTGATAGTCAGCACTGTGGTGGCCAGTTGGCTGAACAGACAAAGAAAAGCTGCCACTTAGAAAAGTGCGGAAGCATAGCAGCAATGAGCACTTACAAAGATGTACCAAATAAATTGAAAAGTGGCATCCCACAGATCGCCACTTTTGCTTCCTCGAGCTGTTTATTTTCAGTGCTTCTCTCCCTCCTCATTAAAACTGCCTGCACTCTAAATCGAAGTTACTCCACGGTGCTACCGCTCCTGCTGCCAGTGGTACGTTTTACACTTCCAGACTAGAAGAACTAGGCCAGGCAGCTCCTTAATTACTTCATTAATTTTAATCTGATCCAATTAATTACATTTTTTCAGGCTCTCCCTGCTCTTCGTTCTAGTAGGTTGGAAGTTCCCCTGGATGGCGAGTGCCACTGCGGGAGACCTTGTGTGTCCTCTGGTGTGTTGAAACAAGGTGGAAAAAAATCAGAGCCACCCCTCCCCTCCTAAATCAATTATTTCTGTCCCCTGACCAAACAAAGACCCCCTTTCCCTTGTTATTCTGTAATTATTCAGCCTGGTGCTCTGTCCAATTTCGTGCCTTGACAGCACTTAAGTAGCTCCAATTGCTGCTTGCGAGTTTAACCCCTTTCGACCTCGGGCAGCCACGAGCGGCAGCCGGGCGAGTCGGCGCTGCCTCGCGGCCCTACCTTTTGTCAGAACACACCGGGGGGGAAAGTGTGCTTTGTGGGCAAAGTGTTTCAGGACGATCAGCAGAAGATGACTCAAAAATTGTTGCTCGAAGGCATGCTGCACCGGCGCACTGCTAAACTGCTGAGTTACTGGCTGTCATTTTCCTAATCAGCGTTACATTTCTTGGTTTTACAGGTTAATTATGGACCTTGACAGTTATTTTTGCATTCAGGAGCAAAACCTTTGGGTGGACGTTTTGAGCATACTGATAGCGGGATGATGTGCGTTGGGTTATTAGTGCGTGTTCGGTGAGTTTGTGTGTCATGGGGGAGGGGTGAGTTTCCCGAGTTGAAACAAGCATCCGCCTCTGGGGACAAAACTGCAGTTCCTGTAACATCCAGCAGAGGCACCAGTCAGTCGCCATAGTCACATTAATGAGGTTTATTGGTGTGAGTTAATTAGCAGGTTTCAGTGTGGGTGTGATGCTCCATACAGTCTGTGGATGCAACTTGGTAACCAAAGTCAAATATCATGTTTTGTATTTCAGGCTGTAAACTTGTTTATTTCTGCTGGAAAGTTGGACTGACTCACTGCTGGCACCTCTGCTGGACGTTAGAGGAACTGCAGCTTCTGGCTTCATTTCTCATCCTTAGAGTTAACAGCTTTTACATTTTACATGATCTATCTCTACAGATTATTGGGGGAATTGGGGGATTCCCATGATGCACTGGGTGTTTCTTCTTCACTCACTATGTGTTAATAGACCTGTCTGCACTGAATCATACTTGTTATTAATCTCTGGTCGTGTCCAAATTCATGGGCTGCATCCTCCTGAGGACCCGGCCTTCGCAGTCTACGTGGGCCGGGTCCTCAGAAGGTCGGGTAGGCCAGAAGTAAACAGCTGTGAAATTGGACGGTCTCGCCTTCAGATCTGCGTCACCGCTGTCTCGGTGGAGTTTAATAAACTCGGCCGTCTGCTCCTTGCTATCTAAAATATATCAGGACACTGGTGTAAACTCTCGACTGTCTCACACTTCTGTTTAATCGGTTTTCTGTTTGATGTTTATTCAGCTGTGTGAAAACCACCCGGGGGATTAACAAAGTTTTATTTAATCTAATCTAATAACTTTAATCTCAGCCAAACCGATTTACTCACGAACAAACAAAACACTGAAAAAAGCCAAATAATAACATTTTTAGGTTGTCTAAGTGACTTATATATTACGTTTAACCTGAGTAGCGAAAGTCCGCGGTGATCTGAAAATGATGTGCCAGGAGTTGTGCCGTTCTCGGCGGCTTCAGTAACCCTCGAGCTCCCAGCTAGCTATCGAGCTGGTGGGTAACAGACGTCTCTGAAAACGTCGAAGCACTTTTGCAAATATGCGATATCTTGATAAACCGAGCAGATATTTGATATTTACACAGCTACTTTCTCGCCTGAAAATATGTTAAAAGTTTATTTTGTGACTCAGAAAGATTAGTAAGAGCAATTTTAAAACTTAGCAGCAGCCGCCATTGTTGGAAACTGGAGTTTGGCTGGGCCGTGCTATGAATTCTGGGATATGGTAGGCCACAAAGGACACACCCGACCCATCCTTCAAATTCGGGGAAAAGGAGGACGCATTTGTCGGCCGCATTCAGAGGAGTCTACGAATTTGGACAGCCTTCGGCGCGTCGCTGTGACGTAATTGGTCTACAAATGCGTCCTCGGGAGGATGCAGCCCATGAATTTGGACACGACCACTGTCTCTCTTCCACAGCATGTCTTTATCCTGGCTTCCTTCTCTCACCCCAACCAATCACAGCAGATGGCCCCGCCCCTCCCTGAGCCTGGTTCTGTCGGAGGTTTCTTTCGGTTCAAAGGGAGTTTTTCCTTCCCACTGTCGCCAAAGTGCTTGCTCATAGCGGGTCATATGATTGTTGGGTTTTTCTCTGTATGTATTATTGTAGGGTCTACCTTATAATATAAAGCACCTTGAGATGACTGTTGTTGTGATTTGGTTCTGTATAAATACAATTGAATATTTTAAAAACATCACACAGTGTGAAGGAGCGTTTAGAGACGGACATCACAAATGAATGTGTAAGAAATCAGCTCCTCACCTGTTTTGGTTCTGAGGAGTAAAATAGTACGCTTTAAATTTTTAACTTCATATTGGCAGGACTTCAAAACATAATTCTGCTTTCTTCTTGCAAACGCCATCATCAGTCACTGTACTCGTTTAATGCTGCACTTATCTTCTTACACAGATTTACACTAAAGCTAAAAGTGCAGAATAGGCTGTTATTATTTCCCAGGTGTCTCCACAGGGATGCGCTTGTCATTCTGTTCAGCTTATCAGAATATGAAAGTGTCAGGATGTGATGGGAAACCTTTATGCTTTCAGTTCGCTGACATTCACCCAGAATTCCTCGGCTGTCTAAATGGTAAACAAACAGATGAAGACGTACTGCTGGTCGCGCGGTGTTTGAAGAGACGTGAACGATTGCTGCTAAACTTCCCTGAAACATGTTTTTTCAAACACATGTTAAAGAGGAGTCTTTACTTCACGGTGCGTTTCTGAGAACACAAAGTCTTGTGAGCAAATGACAAATGAAGAAAACTCACAAGCCAGCGCGCACGAAGCCTCCTGATCGCTCAGTAATTGGAATCCATGTACCAATCACGTAACTGCCTGCTGCTTCAGTGGAGCTACAAACTCTCCACCTCCGCCTCCATCAGCAGCCTCATCCGTCAGTGGTTACTCTGGTATCCTTCGGTGCACTCTCAGTAAATGCTTTATTGGTCTGATCGTGCTGATACAAATGTATTTGCTGTAAAAGGAGCCACAAAGCCGAGGAAAAAAGAGATCATTACATAAAGACTACAAACAGGCTCAGGGACAGACTGAGATATCTCCCACACCCACTCGTCGGAGCCGTTTCTGTGCAGCAGAGACTTGAGTAAACTCAAGCCAATGCCAGGTCAGTCTGGCCAATCAGCAGTCCTCTTAGTCAAAGGAGCTTGCAAAGAAAAGCGTCTGGACTTCTTTAAGTTGCTTGAAGACGTTTCACCTCTCATCCGAGAAGCTTCTTCAGTTCTAAGGTCAAATGGTGGAGAGTCCCAGATTTAAACCTACTGGGAGTGTCCCCCCACAGAGGGACAAAAGGACCTCCTGATGATCCTCTAATCGCCTGAGCCAAGGTGTGAAACTGGGTCTGTACAGTGCAGCGAGGAATGCCCAGACCTCTACATCGGAGAGACCAAACAGCCACTTCACAAGTGCATGGCACAACATAGAAGAGCCACCTCCACGGGACAAGACTCGGCTGTCCATCTGCATCTTAAGGATAAAGGTCACTCTTTCGAGGATGCCAATGTTCACATTTTGGACAGAGAGGACAGATGGTTTGAAAGAGGAGTGAAAGAAGCCATTTATTTCCACTGTGAAGCACCATTTTTGAACTCTCTGCCACCTATAGTGTAGTTTTGCGATCTCTTCCCATGTAACTCACATGATAGGGTGGAGCAATGTCTCACAATGGGTTCACCCGAAACCTCTGCTGATAATGACCAACACCCTGTTTCACATCTTGGCCCATGTGATGAGGCACATGATCAACAGTTGCTTACAATCTAGGACTTTCCAGCATTTGGTCTTAGAACTGACGTAGCTTCTCAGATGAGAGGTAAAACACCTTCAGAGAGGACAGATGGTTTGAAAGAGGAGTGAAAGAGGCATCTATGTCCACTGTGAGCGACCATCTTTGAACAGAGGCGGGGGTTTACGACACCAACTGTCTGCCATCTATAATCCAGGTTTGAGTTCCCTCCCCAGACGCCTTAACGCCCACTCACATCCTGGGCCATCTGACCTCAGGAAATCACATGATAGGGTGGGGCCAGGTTTCACAATGAACTCACCCGAAACTCTGGCTGATTGGGACCCACACCCAGTTTCACACCTTGGCTCAGGCGATTAGAGGATCATCAGGGGGTCCTTTTGTCCCTCTTTGGGGGGAAACTCCCACTAGGTTTATATCTGGGACTCCCCACCATTTGACCTTAGAACTGAAGAAGCTTCTTGGATGAAGGTGAAACGTCTTCAAGCAACTTAAAGAAGTCCAGACGCTTTTCTTTGCAAGCTCCTTTGACTACGATGACCTGGATGACTGAGAACCTTCACAGACAGCAGTCCTCTTACTTCTGCTGCTTAACCACAAAGTTACACAACAGTAAAGCTCTTCCGGCTCCTCCCACCAGAGCACGCCCGGTATGCTTACCTCCATCTTTACTATGATGTCTGTCACCACGCAGCTTCAAGGGTTCCAGCGTCCCATTGGCTCTTTGGTTCCATGTGTTTTTACTGTAAACGCATTTTGTGGATCATTAAAAGCAAAACAGTCATCTGCCATCATCGCCTCTGAATGTTCCCCCTTCAGATGAAGAAAACCACTGGGATGAATTTATGAATTTAGGTCAGTTTGAACCAGAAATTTGACAAAAAAAACAGAATCAGAGGTCAGATCTGAAATCCATCTCGACACGCCCGAAAAGATGAAGCTGTTATGGTCTGACTGTCCTCCCCGAACGATCTGCCTGCTGTATGTGTGTTTCTCTCCCTTTTCCTCCCCGCTCTTCTGTTTACGGATGCTCGCACTTCTGGAAGAGCGTCAGCGGTCGGTCTCGGACCCGGAAGCACCTCTGCGCTGAAGCCGGCTCACCTGCGCTCAATTATCCCGCCAGCTGCCTCTAATCTTCCTCCATCTTGGGTAAAGGTATTTAACGGTGTGGTCGGGTGACAGTCAGCGCTGGATTATTACTCTAAGCCGGTAGTATCTGTGAGCTCTGTGTGCTGTAAGGTTGTCGGCTTGGAAGCTCATCAGTCGTGTGTTGTTTCGCCTTCTCTAGGAGTCTGGGACAGAGTGGGCAGTTTGGGAGAACCAACACAGTTACTGGAAATCACGGACAGAGTCGCACCAGGATTTGGGGAAAAGCACTATTTGGACTTATTTTGTGGATTATTGGGCACTGTAAATAAACACACAGTTCTGCATTCTGAGTCCTCTTTTCCAGCGAACCGTGAGAGAAGTGAAGAAAAACCACTGCTAAATCTAATTTTTCTAAAACATAAATTTTATCCAGAATTTTTTGATCACACCTGGCTGATGAAGAAAACTCCCCGAGGTGGTGTGTGAGGAACTGCCACCAGGGAAGTCCACGTGGGCACAAACCAGACGTCTCCTCACAGACGTACCACGGCTCCAAGCAGGTCTCACTGCAAAAAACCAACCCTGAAAAGATCAAACGCATGAACTCTGAGGGAGTTTCTTTCCTCACCCCCAGGGTCAGGGGTGGGGGCACATCAAAAATACCCACACACACCTAACCGATGGGATCATATTCCCAATAACAGCAGCAGCTTCTTATTGATCAGACCTGAAGGTGAGACATTCGTCTTGAAAAGCGAGGAACGTTTCAGAGAGACACCGAGAAATGAAAAGCTCATTACCCAGTGAGAAATGTAGCCGAGCTTCAGTGTCGCTGCGTGGAAAGCTCACCGTGGGAGGTGTGCTGGCGTGACGAGAGAGAGGAGCTGAGCTGAAGTCAGAGAACCTGATGCTGCATTCACGCAACACGACAACCAACAGGTGCTGAAAACAAGACATGAAAGCAGCACGAGGAATTACAACAACCTAACAGTCAGGAAGCACAGACGGCAGCCGAGCTACGGTCACATTTTAAATATCTCAGGGTCGCTGTCGCCCACCTGTAACTGGGCAAAAAGTCAAAAATGCATTTCCTGCTTTGCCACGAATCAAACGTCAAACCCAAAGCTTTAGAAGAGTTCCTCCCCTGAAGATGTTTAAACTCAGTCTTCTTAAAGAGTACATCCATCACAGACTGTATATTGAAGATGGACATAGCCAGTGTGACATCACTCGTTAAAGCTGGCACTTTGACTGCCAACACTTCAGGAAACAAGTTATCAGTGAATTAAAAGGCTGATTTCGGTTATTTAAACACTCCGCCGCTCCCTCCTACTCTAAACTTTTGCTTCTTCCAGGCGAGCGCAGGTCCTAATGAGCCCCTCAACCCTCCATGATGTGCTGCCTGAATTTACAGCTAAAACCGAGACTTGCACCAAGCACATTTAAAATAATACAAAAGCCCGGAGGCTTTGCAGATCTATTCTACAAAACTAGCTAAACAGATGCCACGAAGCAGAGCTCAGGTGTCAGCTGCAGTTGCTTTCCCCATTACCCATTAGCATCCCCATTTGCAGACACTACACCAGCTCGACATGCACTTACAGAGCTGACAAGTAGCACATTTTTAATAACCGCCCAGGAAAGCTGTCGTAGCCGGCAGAGACTTGTGCATATACACACTGTTTCCCTCGTTTAACAACTACAGTGTGCATCTTGAACACTTTCCCAGCCCTGATTTCCCGGCCCCGTTAGGGGCTTATACTGGCAGCCATGCAGTAACAAACCCAGCTTTCTCCCAATTAACCCCAAATGCACAATGATGTGCACGGCGAACAGCAGCCACAGACACCTGCTTCACTTTTTATTCTGGATCCCTCACGGCGGGAGCACGAAGCAGTAAAACAAAGTTCAGATGAAGGAGACTCGCCTGAGCTCCCGCCCTTCCTGCATTTCTGTCACGTTCCATTTCCCGTTTTATTCAATCATTGTGTCAGCCCACCAGTCAATAAGCTCCATAATAAAAACTTCAGACTCCAGGTGGGTGTGGGACTCCTGCATTCCTTCACAAGCCATGCCTGTGACATTTTTAATGATATTCATGCAGTTATTGGGGGAAACTATTAAATAAGCGCAGACGAGCGAGTGCGTGGGAGAAGGATTATGCATTTCAAATCGTCCTCGGTGCAACGAAATAAGTGTATCTGACACCTTGAGGAGGAAACTGATTGCTTCTGTTCATGTGGGTAATATTTTTCATGTCGACCACGGCACGGCGAAATAATTACTGAAAACTATCTCCTTCCAAACCCAATTGCTTGCTCTGCATTGCCCTTGTTGAGTGTGTACCATTGTGGTGGAGAAAGTAGATCAGAGAGAGAAAAAGACGCTGTGGGGATGGATTTGTTTGCCTGAACCTCGCTGTGTGCACCCTTCAGCTTCCCTTTAATGTTGAAGGGTCACTTCCTGTAATTGTAAAAGCATACCCAGTTTTGCACTAATCAGTCTCAGATTTCTGTTTCCAGCTAAAATAATTTCAAGGAAAAAAAGACCGTCGTGCTCGAGCATGTTCTGTATGTCATAGAACAGCAGCGACTGTATACCTGAATATCACTGTAATGGCAGCAAAGCTCAGCTGGACGTACCTCTCAGTGTCAGATACTTGCTATGTAGCTAAATTACAGCTAGCTGACTAACGGCCCCCATGTTAGCTGTTACTGTCATCCTCCTAATATATAACATAGCGTTACCTGGGTGTGTACTTTAGTTTAGTTAGGAAGCTGATGTTGCTGTCACTAGAGCCAGCAGCGTTACTGTGTGACAGTGCATACAAATTATTATCAAATGCCTCGCTGATTCATAAAGAAATACGCTTAGGACCTATCCCGACACGTGAAGAGTGTGTCGTTTCCACAACAAGGAAAGACTCTGGAGGTCCCTATAAATGTCTGTAAATTTATGTCAGAGTGCAGCACTGCTGTGCCTTATGTGAAAGGGCCTTTACTGCAGAAGGAAGCTAGCTGTGTTACCAGCCATATTATGATTTGCTAGTATTAGCCAAAAAGAAAAGGTTGGACCACCATGAACCAAAAGTGTTGCTAATGCTAACTGTAGCGTTACCGTGTGACTGAATGGGCTTCATTAGCTAAAAGGTTGACTAATGGTAGCTTATCTGCATTAATAGCTAGCTGGCGAACATTAGCTCACTTGCTAACATCAGTGTTAGTTTTTGTCCTCATGTCGAGTTTGTTTTGGAATCTGCTGAAGCCTGATTGTTCCTCCTTCCTCGCATTCAGCACCATAATTTCCAAAATAAAAACCATGCTGAGTTCATTATGACTCGAAACCCACAAAACATCCCATAACTCCATCAGGAACGTGCTCCTCACTTACTGGAACATTTGCCCGGTTAGCTGTCATTTGTTATTAAAGATGGAGTCTGTGTTCAACTGTTTGGTTTAGGGAAAAAAATCTGTGGAAACTTTTCTCCACAAAGACAAATGAATAGAGAAAAGTCAGGGGGAAAGTTAGTTCTTTGCATTATATGGGTCATCAGCCCCTTTGGAAAGCAATAATGAAGTGTAATAATGTACAGTACTATTACAGCTAATTTTGTATTTAGTTCTGCTTTATTGCTTCCTTTGTATTAAAGTCATCAATCACAAAGAACTCGACTCTTTCTGAAGGTTAGCTGCATGTGCCGGGGCGCTCGGGACACTTCTTGTCATTTCTTGTTAACGTGCTGCGCGTATGGAAGTGACCGGGCTTCGGCGAGTGTGCAGTTTGCAGACTGTGCAGCTTAGCAGGTCAATATCATCAATGATCAGCATGATTAAAACGGAGCTGGTGGAGAATTAGGCCCTGATTAGCTGGTGTTTCTAACCGCTAAGCGAATCACAGGAAGCGCGTGGCGATGCCTCAAACTGCCACCAGACAAAAGGCAACTTACATATATTCATCAGCAGAAACCAGCTGAGTTTGATCTCCTCTGTTTCTTCTTTCCAGCAAACCGGCGGGTCCAATTTGGACTACTGAACGGCTTAGTTTAGATTAAAATGCACTGATGGTGAAAAGCTGCATGATGGTCATGCCATGACCAAAACGATTGCGTCTGTGTATCATTAACATGTGTTCTCTAGCATATCGAGACTATCTCTCCACACCGTCACATATTCCATATGTACAGGGTACCCCTTGGTCGTGGCATGTGGATATTTCTTTAAGACACTCCGGCATGCCCGGCTGCGCCCCACAGCTCACGTATAAAACAGCTGTGCAGACGTGACACCGGTGATAGTTTGATCTCCACTTGTGGTGTGTGTGTGTGTGTGTGAGTGCCTTGAGAGTGCTGTATGTATGTGCGTCCGTCAGGAGCGTGCTTCGGCATCCTCCGTGGGCGCTGCCTCTCCCTTGGTATTTCCCGGTATTCCCCTGGTAGCCCCGGTATGCCCTGGTATTCCCCGGTATTCCCCTGGTATGCCCTGGTATCCCTTAGCTTGATTCCCCCTAGCTGGCCCTTTGCTTCTGCTTGGTTGGTCTCCCTTCCCCGGCTTATTGCCTCGAAAAATAGGCTTACGTGCCGGTCGGACCATGCTGTGCGGCTGCCGGCTAGCGAGTTGCTCGGCTACAGTGTGGAAACACAGCAGGAACGGCTTCAGTGTTTGCCTGGGCACTGTGCAGCTCGGCTGCTATGTGTGTTAACACAGAGGGGATACGGCTTCAGCATTCCAAGCGTTTGCTGTTGGCCTGTTTAACACTGTGGGGATAAACAGTGGGGAATTATGCCACGGTTCGTGCCTGCGAGTAGCATTCCAGCCAGTCTGGCGTGTCGCCCGCAGCTCACGGGTTAACGCGGCCAGCAGGGCTCCGCTCATAGCTCAGCTACATTGAGGAAATGTGTCAGAGTTTCAAGCATACGCTTTCACCTGTCCGCAGTGTGACGCAGAAGATAATAAACAGTGAAAGTGGAATTCAGGTTGCGGCCAGTGCCGGCTACCTGTTAGCACTTCCTGGTTAGCGTGTAGCCCCACCCCCTTGCTTGGTAGCAGAAGTATGGTAGCCCACACGTCCCAAACATGTGTGTGTATGGAATTTTTGCCTTTTGACGATAGGCACGAGCAGTGTGGCTGTGCCTGGGCGAAAAAGGGAAAATAAATAACTGCATCAAAGCAGCTAGAGCATGCTGTGCTGGCTAAAGAAGCTGACGCTTGCATGCACTGCTTTGTTGCCAGCACGAACTAGGCAGACCGTGCTTGGTTTTTTGAAAGCATTAAATGGCCCATCCCTCCCCCTTCTCCTGCCTCCAAAAATGAGAGAGCAGGCTACTTGGCTTGGAACATGGCTGCCGCTGCTGTGACACCAGTTAGGCAGGCCATGGGCTGGAGCCCCTCCCAGACCTGTAGCTGATTCACTGCTGGCCCTTCCCACAGCATCTCTCCCATGGCTTCGCCTCTGTGAGGCCTGGGCTGGTGGAGGTTGACTATCAGGTGGCGGATGTCAAAGAAGCTTCCATCCTCTCCTCCGGTGTTGCCCACCTGTCCCTGGGCTGCCCCCTGCTGGTCCCCGGGGAGAGATGTGTCCCTTCAGCTCTTGATTGGAGCATGCCGGGTGTGGGAATTAGCCCTTCCTGAGGTCCCATCTAGTAGAGTGGACCTCAAGGTTGATGCTATCATGCAGCCTCAGCCGGTGCCGCTGGTGCCTGGTTGGCCTGGCTGCAGGCAGTTGAGTGCCCTGCCTCCCAGCATTTATGGTCCCCTGCCCGCAGTTGGTTGATGCCCTGCATGGCGGGAGTAGTTGGCCGGACCTCGCTGTGTCTGATTCTTCACCCGGCGAGTGAGTGTTCTCTAGCCTGCAGTGCTTTGCATGAGTGCCTTGTTCTTGAAGTTCACTCTTGCTGCTCGCCTGTCTGCGGACTATGCTAGCGACCGCTCAGCCCTGGGGCAGACCTTTGGGTTAAGTCCCCGCTTGGACTTCAGCGGGCTAGACCACCAGATCCCCCGTCTGCAAATGGCTGGGCGGCTTCGTGACTGTGTGGATGGACCCTTCGGGTCGCATCCCTGCCTTGACCCTGCGTCTTTGCAGCTGCACTGCTGCTGCAGGCTGTGTTCCCCTGGCGTATAGCCCGCGGTTTGCCGGCTCACACGCCAGTCGGACCTCGCTGTGTCTGATATGCCAGCCAGCGAGTGAGTGTTCTCCAGCACACAGCGCTGGCTCTCTGTCTGCAGCAGGTGCCCGCTCAGTGAGCTGCCACTTCCCGACTGTCCGCTAGTGTCTCATCAGGCCTACTCTTGCTGGCCCCCTGTGTACAGATGGCACAGAGTGGCTGCTATGCCCTGGTGAAGCAGTCCTCGCTGTGTCTGATATGTCAGCCAGCGAATGTGTGTTCTCCAGCCTCCTTTAGCCAGTCTCTGTCTGGCATATAAGCTGCTGCGGCTGCAGGCTGTGTTCCCCTGGCGTATTGCCGCATTCGCCGAAGGTGCCCAGCTGGAGATCCTTGGGGGGCGTACGCATGGGCTTGTCCTAGCCGTGCGTACGCCGATCGCCCGTGCTTATGGCATTCCGTCGCACCAACCGCATGCCGCGGGTTGTGCTTGTCAGACCTTGCTATGTCTGACATTTCGGCCAGTGAGTGAGAGGTCCCCAGCCTGCAATCCTGGCTCACTGTTGGTGCTTGCCTGTGTGTCACGGACTTACTCGGCCAGCACGGGGACGTCCAGTACCTGGGACTTCGTGTCAGCCCCTCCCTCCCTGTCTGTCAACAGCTCGGGGCGGCTTCGGCTTTGAGGATGGATGGGTCATATCCCTAGCTTGACCTGCAGTTGCTGGCTGTGTTCCCCTGGCGTTTTGCCCGCTTCGCCGGCTTACACGCCAGTCGAACCTCACTGTGGCAAGTGAGAGTTCTCCAGCCTGTAGCGCCGACTCTCTGTCTGGCATTGCCCGCATGTCGTAGGCCTATGCAACCAGCGGGATGCCTCGTGGTTCCCGGGTTGACCTTGAGCGGCCGATCACTTGCGGTCCTGCGTCCTGCACGACCTGTTCAGGCCAGTCTCGCGTCTGCAGACTGCTGCCTCCACCCCCTGGTTCGGCCTTCACATTGCAAAGCCCTGACCAGGGTGGTGTCTCCATTGGTGCATTGTCACTGACTCCCGGCACCTTCAGTCTCGACGGTGTGGTTGCACTGTCTCCTCGCGGGGTGCCTTACAGAGTTACACCGTACATATGGAATATGTAACGGTGTGGAGAGATAGTCTCTCACTAAGAGAACCAAGGTTACACCATAACCGTACGTTCTCTAGCATATCGAGACTATCTCTCCACCATCAGGCCACTCAGAGATGCGTTCGATCAAACTATCACCGGTGTCACGTCTGCACAGCTGTTTTATACGTGAGCTGTGGGGCGTAGCCGGGCGTGCCGGAGTGTCTTAAAGAAATATCCACACGCCACGACCAAGGAGGGTCGTACCCCGTACATATGGAACATGTAACGGTGTGGAGAGATAGTCTCTCACTAAGAGAACCAAGGTTACACCATAACCGTACGATCTTGTTGTTTTTAAACGGTTCCGTTAAAGATGGGAACCAGAAATCCAGAGTTCAGCCATTAGCTCGGCTTTTGGTAACAGATCAATTGAGTTGTACGCACTGGTGCAATCTGTCTGCTTTTATAAATATAGATGGTGTGAAACAAGTGAATATCCACATCTGTGGGACCTGACTCATTGGATTCCATCACTTCCGGGTAGGTGACGTCTCTCCTTCCTGCCAGTCATGGTCATGACTGTAGGGTTTGTACCTTATAAAGTGAGTTGCCTTGAGGTGACTGTTGTTGTGATTTGATGCTAAATAAATTAAATGTAATGAAATTGAACTATCCTGTGGGCTTTGTCACGTGCACGTGCTTCAGGGGTCTAAATACATATGTGGGTAACTACAGTTAGCTCGCTGCCAACTTTCAGAGAAAAAATTAGCAAAAATGGAACAGTTTAAACTGAGGGATGAAGGAGATCCTGCAGTAATGCTAAACAATGCTGTGTATTTTAGCATTAGAGCATGCTGCTCTAATAACCCCTCAAAATTAAATGCAACTTTACCAGATAGTGAGAGAAAGGCTCCCTGCGGGTTTGGTGAAACTTTTTATTGCTTAAAGCCAACAGTTGTTCATTTTCAGCCGATACATCGTGAATCAAACTGACAGTGAGTCCAAAGATGGACCACAGCTCATTGTGTTTTAGCATGGAGGATCTGTGTGTAATCTGCTTAGTAAGGATCCAAAACAACACAATGGTTTCTGTCAAATAAGGAAACACAGATGCCTGATATAGTCACCGAAGGAGTGAGCAGTGCTCCCATGGCCTTTTTTAGCCTTCTGCTACGTTTTCATGTGGGGAACCTTACAGAGGTAGAGACGGGCAAAGTGAGCATGAGCTAACCCTAAACAAGTCGCAGGAGACGCAGACGATGGGCAATAAACAGTCTGCGTACGAGCTATCATTAGTGAAGACAGGCGTGACATCCTATTATGGATTTCTATTGTGTCAACTTCTTTCTATTTAAAGTCCACGGGAGCAAAAACAAACCTCCTGCTGACAGCAGAGTTATTTTTTCCCTCCTACTGAGAACGTCTTCATCTGCAGTCGAGTCAGAAACAAACAAAAGAACAGAAAATCTCCAGAAAAGCTTGAGTGGGGCCTCTATCGTTTCCACGCCAAAGAAACAGGAGGACTTGTGCATGTGTCTCTCTGTTAATTAGAGCGAGCCAGTTGGTTAATTGTTTGGCTGATATGGGCAGAGGAGGAAGAGGAGGAGAGAGGGAGGACGACGAGGAGGCAGAGGAGAAGGGGGGCGCTTGATTCATGACAGGGAACCGCAAGTTTGAAGGGTGTCGACAGATAAGACTGCAAGGGTAATTAACAGAAAGAGAGAGGGATGATGCGAGAGAGAGAGGGAAGGGAGGGAAGTGCCAAGAAGAATAAATGTCATAAAAGTGTCCCAGGATGCTATAATGACTTCAAAAAGAAAGGAAAAAATGGAGAGCTGGTGTGTGGGAGGACGGAGATAAAGACAGGAAGTAAATGAGCGCGAGAGGGCAATGATTAAGGGCATAATTCCATTTTATTAGACAATACTGCTGCAGAGCAGGATGCCAACTGGGCATGAGCAGTGCTGAGTACATGGACAATTAACTTTTACAAAAAAACTCTCCAAAATACAAGATTTGATGCTCCTCAAGGTCAACTAATGTCAAGTAGAAGGTGCAGGAGGAGCACAGAAACAGCCTCAGAGCAGCTCGCTAGAGCGTTTCTGTCAGGGAGCAGGAGGAGGAAGACGAAGAAGAGGAGGAACGGTGGATTACAGAGGAGGGGCCGTCCTCACACCCTGACGGTCTCCAGAGGGTCTTCATTTTATCCACCCAGGTGCCTGAATTCAAGTGTTCTTAGAGGAAAAGAAACATGTAAAAGTTTTAAATAAAGTTTGGTTAAAACCACAAACCAACGCTCCGGTCACCGAGGACGTTTGTTCACAGACTGGCAGACTGAGCGATGGTCTCTGGGGGTCGGTACAGCTCACCGTCTCTGACATTTTGCACCATCGCTGCTGCTCGTGTTACTGAATCTCATTTTACTGTGTGCAGTACTGCAAATATGAGCTTGGACTGCAGGTTTGATGCTGCCTATCTCAATGAGTCGGGTCAGCGAGTTTTAAAATCACAGCTAAAGTGTTTTCATTCACAATTTACAGACACTGCTCAAAATTGAAAGAATACTGGAAACGATCGCACAACCCACAAAACGAGGGTTAATGGTTTAACCACCGACACTTTTCCCTACTCGTTTTTACTGACTAGGTCATATATTTGGCTGAGGTCAGTGTCACTGCTAGTAGCATGAGGTCATACCTGGACCCCACAGAGGTGGCACAGGTAGTCCAATCGTCAGAAGCTTTGCTGTGCCAAATATTCTTAAATCTGCCTAAAACTGTCTGCCAGTGGGGTCAGCAAACTAGCAGATGAATCCTTCTGCTGCATGCCTTTAACGAGACACAACTGTCTAACATGTATGCTTAATTGAAGAAAATTTGGCTTATTACAGTGAAATCCAAACCATCGGAAACGGACTTCGAGCAGGCCCTGTGCTCGGTGCACCGTGGAGCCATAGATTACCACCAGAGCAGGTTCACCCAGTGACAGACGAGGTGTGGGTCAGCGATGGTCTGTGGAGCCAGATCCATGCAGGGACACACAGACCTCTACAGGGTAGACAAGGGCACTCACTGTCAGACTCGACACTGGTGCTGTGGGCTTTAATACTATTAACACATTACCCAGGTCATATCAGTATAGATACACTAATTGTTTTCCATTGACGTGTTTTCAAAGTGTTCCTTTAATTTCTTTGATCAGTGAATTTCAAGTGTTGGTTTCGTGCAGCAGATGCAGTGTTGACGATGTCGTGTTGAAGCGAAGCTGCCAGTTCAGCTGTAGGCAGTGCCACGGACAGAAGCGGTGGACCCGAGCTTCCTCTGACGTCTCCCTTAGAGATGGAATGAGGAACGTGGTCATTTGGGAGGAGCTCAGATTTGAGCTACTGTTCCTCCATATAAAAAGACACCTGTATGAGCTGGGTTACCTCATCTGGGAGATGCCTCTTGGACACCCCCTAGATGGTGTTTGGACATGTCCTACTGAGAGGAGACCTCAGACCGCAGACATGCTGGGGAGATTACATCTCTCATCTGGCCTGGGAGAGCCTAAGCGCCCCCTCCCACCCCTGAAGTAGCTGGAGGAGGTGGCTGAGGAGAGGGAGCGTCTGTTCGGACTCCTGTCCTGACGACCTGGAGGCAGATAAGCATCAGAAAATGAATGGATGGCTGTTTCCTGAGCAGTGTTTCTACTTTTTTACCATCTCTATTCACAAAGCACTATTTGACCTTGATATTGAAAGGTACCATGTAAATAACTTTTTCTGGACTTTTTTTTTTAACCCAGACTTCTTCAGAGGAGGTGGCAGCAGTTCTGTCAGCCCTGCATCTCTCAGTCTCACGGCTGCATGCAGACCTTTGCCAAGATGTTAGGGCAGTCAGTCTGATTTTGCCTCAGAGGCAAAACCTGAAGCAAAAACAAGTGAAAAGCACTTTCTTCTGCTCATTAAGCTCCGATGCTGTGAGCTCCTGTGGTAATAGATGAGGGCGACTCGGTCCCCCTCAGTGTGGGCACGGTCGTTGTTCAAATGATTTACGTCCACATTAGACCTCAGTGACACGAAAAAACGTGACACACACAACATGAACACAGCTCAGTCTCTTCTTACTGTATTTCCACAACAAGTCTGTGCATCACAGCAAAGAGCTGGAGAGGATGGAGACATAAAACAATTACATTTAGCTTTCAGTGCAGGACTCCTGAAAGAATCACAGCTTCAGACCTGTGCTCAGCTGTCACCACACACCTGCATGAGTCCTTCCTGACTTTCTCCCTGTAACCACGCCACAAAGTGAAACCTGCTATGGCGTTATAATGGTTTGTTTTTACTTGACAAAGCCGCGTGGGGACACAGATGCGCAGAAATCTGCTGGCTGTACTGACTCACTGTCACCAAGTGCAAAAGGCCACCGCTAACAGATACTTCCACAAAGAAGAATACAAGTCAGACACACGGCGTTCAACTTAAAATAGATTTATTTTGTAACCAGAAATAAATAATTCACCTAAAAAGCAAACTGAGCAACAATGCAGGTGTAGCCAAGTACAGGATAGGGTAGGGGAAGTTAAAGTGGAGAGAATGGGCCAATAGCTAGATTCGTAGGAGGGTCAAGGTGAGTGGCGTGGAGAAGAATGACTGGAGCCACAGGTAAAGTTGCTTTGAATTGTGTTGAACTATGTAGCAACAATTAAACAGCACTTCATAAACAGGAATGAAAACATAAAATAAAATACAATGAGAGCAATAATAATAACAACCAGAATCCTATCTGAGCTCAGATATGTCAGTCTTGCCGGCTTAATAGTCCGTGTTCAGTCAAGTCGAATCCAAAAGGTCAAAAGTCTGTGATTGGTGCGATTTCGTCCTACCGCACTGTTGCAATTGTTCGTGAGGGAAGAGCAACCTGCCCTTCTGGGACAACTCGGAATGGCTGTGGTTCGGTTCAAAGGGAAAGGCTCGCCATCTTCCTCGTCAGGAAGAAATCCAGGTCTCACGATCCCACAAAAAAACCTAGTGTTAGGAGTTGGGTTCTGGTTATGTGGTGTTTTTGTCTGTATGTGTTTTTTGGTGCCTCCCTTTTTGTATAGGTAGGCGGGGCAGTGAGTCACCGAACCTGGCACACCTGTTACTCATCAGATGCTTTCTTCAGAAGTGTTCTTTAGGAGCTACCTGACAGAAGACTAGTGTCGGAGTATTGGCGTTTTTTGGAGCGTCTGAAATTCTGCTCCTGCCTGCTGGAGCCCTTGGATTATTTCTGGTGACTGTAAGGAGTTTTGTTTCCTCCCCAGGATTTTGCCTCGACTGGTTTGTTTTCCGTCTGGAGGTTTTGGCATCAAACAGTACCAAGTAAGCTCTCCAACTCTCTGTAAAGTTTACTTTAAGCTTTTCTCGGTTATCGGGGAAGACCCTCCTAATTCTCGTCCCTCTCCTTTTTTA
Organism: Perissodus microlepis; assembly: GCF_051167445.1. NCBI lineage: Eukaryota > Metazoa > Chordata > Actinopteri > Cichliformes > Cichlidae > Perissodus > Perissodus microlepis. Next base: position 36,828,183 of record NC_140465.1, read on the forward strand.
GATCGAGTGCACTACCTGTGTGTGTTTTCGTCACCTGCACGTCCAGGCTCCGCGTCCCCATTCATACACTATTGTATATATTTTGTCCTTGTAAATACCTCCCCCTCACTGTAAATAAACTGTCTTCACCGCAACTCTGCCTCCGTGCATTCTGCTTCCTGGGTCCATCTGCATTTGCCATAACACCTAGCCTGTAAACAACAGGGCTATTACTAATTCAGTTCACACACTATAGTGATGTATATGGCCATATGTGTAAATAATGCAAGTGCTTTAACCAAAACAAGCACAAAACATTAATTCTAATTTCTAACTACAGTCTATACAGTGCATCTTAATCATGAATGCAATCTTTAAATCGCAATCAGCTTATTCTGTCATCAAGGTGCACATTTCTATCAGAAATAAACCATAAACTATGGTAGATTATTTTTCCCAGTACTGCCCCTTTAACTGAATTACAGGAGCATTGCTTTGCACTGCATAGCAATGAAGCAATATGTTAATTACAGTCAATGTACAGAAAATTACCAAAAAATATACAAAAGCCCACAGGCTGTAGTTCTACAGTATGTGGTAAGGTATCAGCACAGTAAGAATATGCAGAGACATCTATACAGTGCTGCTCGAGCAACAAACGTAACAAAAAATAAAATAGATTCATAACCTTTAAGATCAAAATTAACTAAACCCATCATCTTATTTTAGTGCATTTAATATTCAACATGTAATACTAGAACATCATCAGCACACAAGCTGAGTGCTCAGAGTAGCTGAGAAACCTCGTGTGTTCTCCCACAGCGAAAACGTGGTCGGCTCCAGCTCCAGCTATGAGCGTCAGGCTAGTTAGCTTTTCAATTAGCCTGATTCGCCAAGTCCCAGTTTAACTCACCAGCACGCTTCTAATGTTCAACTCTGAGGGAGGATCTTGTCCGCTTCATCCGCACCCGTGCAGATCTACAACATTGAAATTGGGCCATTATATTCCCCATTAACTTCTTGTTAGCTTTTTAGCTTCAAGGTTAGCTTAACAGCTTCTGACTCACCGCAGTGGTTCCAAAACCAAAATGTTCTCAACAAATCAGGTCCGTTTCTCTAAGGTCCATGCAGCTCTCCAGTATGGATATTTGCTCAATTTATCAAGTTTATAGTTATTTTCCACCAACAAGCTTAGCGCTGAAAATCAGCGATGGTCTCGTGCGGTTGATCTGATATCGTGGTGTTGGTGTTGTTCCTGGAACAACATAGTAAATGTTGATCTGGGAACAACACCAACACCACGATATCAGATCGTGGATCTCGTGCTACCCATCTCTCTCTGTGTCTGAGCACATGTGATGGTACAGAGCAGGGGAAGGCGGGGCTTGTTCCTTCCTAACCAGTATGGTGTCAAATATACTCTTTGGGGTCTAACATTCATTATTTATCTTTTATTATTGATTTACTTTAGATCAACTCAGTGATTAACAGAGTAATGATGAATCACAATTAACAATAACAATGTTGTATTGCATTACTGAGTCGTGTAAACTCACTGGGTTACACAGGTAACAAGTGAGGCTGCCTGTTACTCAGCTGGATCCAGCACCGAGCTCAGGGACTCTGAGACAGCCTCAGCACCCGGACAGTTTCACGTATCTTCGTTTCTCAGAGACTCTGCAGCAGAATCAAACAGGAAGTCACGCTTGTGCCGCAGATATTTGTGTCTCTGAGGTGACAGGTTGCATACAGGTGGGTACACCACTTTAGTTCTTTAGACAAACGTGATTGGTTGAGTCGTTAAAAGTGCAGACAGTTTAAATTCAGTGTTCAGCGAATCCTGTTCATGTGTCTCTGTGTTTCGTGCATTTCAAACATCTGAACATTTGCAATGATTTCAGTTACGCTCATTCTCCTTTGTCCAGCCACTTTATCTCTGAGGCACTGCTCACTATGAAACAAACTTGGAGCCACAAGCAACCGATGACTGAACAGTGAGGAATCCCAGGACTCCATCCAGCACACACAGCTGAAACTAAAGCTGTTTAATACTACTGCAGTGTTAGTTTATGGTTCAGTGAAACATCTGGATAATTTCACACACACATAATTTGACTTGATGTCATCTCAGATAAAACCTTTTTTTTGGATAAAGTTGCACGCGCTGATGTCCACGCAAGCGAACAATGTGATTGTTTCCACTGTGTTCTCACCTGGGCCCGTTTAGGTCATGTTTAAGAGAAGCTGGTGTTTCAGATTTAAACAGCTCAGTTTAAAAACCTGCTGTCGCTCTGCAGGAAAACAAGCGAGATTTTAGTAAAGAAATCAAATATCTGGCTCTGGTCTACCAGCTCGTGTTTGCCCCGAGGCCTTTTCTTTTTAATCCAGCCCTTTTTAAAGCAAGCAGAGCATTTAAAACTTTTACGGGAACAAATTTTTAGGCAGAAACACCAGACGCAAACACTCCCAGTGTGTCACAGGCCTGTGACGAGGGGAGAGGGGTCAGGTGAAAGGGAGGCGGCACAGAAACTGAAAGAATGTGGAAACAAAGCGAGATGGCCCTGAGCGGAGCGGGAAAAAGGCCTGCGCTTACAAAACAACACGTAACCGAGACGAGCCTCCTGCCCCGGGGGGAGGCCCGTGTGGGAAGGCGGGGACCTTTATTATCTTTCGGTGGGTTTTGACCTTTGACCCAGACCTGCTCAGTTCACAGGGACCAATGGGATTTGGAAGTATGGCAACAACCCTGAATATAAAGCGGTGCGGGGGCGCATTCCTCAGCCAAGGTCAAAGCGGCGGCGCTCTCTGCGTCGATTTGTATCACCGTGTGTGTCGCTGAGTCTTTGCTCTCACGTCTCTGTAAAGTGGGAGCTGTGGACAGAGTGACCTCGGACCAAACGAGCACTCACATAACCTGGAAACTTTCATCACTGCGGCGTTTCCCTTTATCGCCTCAGATTCTTCGGGTTCCTTTTTTCTCTCTTTGACCTGAAACCCTTCATTACCACAAGCTCTCCCCCTCCCTCCCCCTCCCCTCTGTCCTTTCATTATTTCTCAATGAGAACTCAAACTAATCTCTCTCTTTCTTTCTCACTGTCCTTTGTGGCATCTAATCAATCAGTGGCTGCTCTTCTAATCAGCCTCCTTTTTGTTCTTTTCCCACCACGGAGTCTACTCCTCTGGGAACGTTTGGGGATTCAGCAGTCAGAAACGGGTCCAGGTTCGTGTTCCCGAGCCTCGCAGACAGACAGACACAGCTGGCCACAGCTGGCCACAGGTGCCTCCGTGAGCCTGAGAACAAATGGAAGCATAATGGCAGTGCTACAAAGTGGTGGAACAAAATCAGGGAGGAAGGGATTTTTTAGATTCTAATGTAACAGAGAGGAGAGTAAATGTGCTTTAATGTCGCTTTACTGGATTTTGTTTTCCACCTGCCTGTTTTAGCTCTCTGTCTGTTTTCTGAGCTATTAGTTAGCAAATCATGCTAGCTAGCTTGGGTATCAATGATAGGAGACACAGAAACATGCTAATCAGGGCTCAGTAGCATCCAAATAAAACCCTGAAATTTCACTCAGCAAAACTGGAGCTCCAAACCCAACGTGGAGGCGATGATTCAGACTCCACAGCATGAGATGCATGTAGGAGCACATGTGTGAATAAAGCATAACCCAACACTGAGACCATGCAGGCTCAGTTTTTCCTGTTAACACAGCAGCTGTGAAGATGACATTGGGCACGTCCTCGACTCGAGGCTTCATCATTTCCAAGCAACGACCAATGGAAGTGGAGGCAGGGTGGTAAATACCAGAGGGTTACCTAGGCAACCAAAGGCTGGACTCTCTAGATGCCGCCAAGCGTCGAGCGACGAGCGACCGCTGAATCGTCCTGTGTGTGAAAGCAGCTTTAATTTGCCCGATTTGTGGGAAACTCACACTTTCTAGCAGACATACCTGCAGGAGGGGTGTATATTATTCTTCAGCCCCCCGGGACAGTAAAATGACCTGCTGGTCCTCAGGGCACTGAAATGGTTAAAACTTTGATTCATTAACAGTGAAGTGATTTACGAATGTTTAATAACTGAAAGGACCCATTTCTAGAAGCGTCCAGCTGTGCGTGCTGTTCAAGGAGTCTGAGCAGCTGATAAACCAATCAGTGAAAAACTGGAAGCTTCGTCTCTGCAGACACATCACAGCAAAGGGTTTTCTCACCTTCGGGGAGCTTGATAGAACAAGCTTTCACAGTGGACAGTAGTCTGAGGCGCAGCTCTGTGTAACTCAACCCACAGTCTTTGTTCCAGTCCTGACATTAAATAACTCTCCTTGTTATTAGATCCTGGCTTTACCTTCGACCTGTCAGAGTCCTCCAAAGCTCAGTGAACGGCAGCAGATATTACATTTACCTGGAAGCTGTGTTTGAATCTAAATGGTTTCATTGGGCCTGTATTCCTGTAGAAAGTGCTCTTCAGTGAAACTGTAAGTACGGAGGTCTGAGCTGTGAGGGGCATGCGTTCGTCTACCCGTGGATTTGATGAAGTTAGCCTTTCAAAGGCTTCTTATATTAGATAAAAGACGCTGACAGCTTCTAAAGAAGGAGAAACAATGGTGAGAATGGGACGGCCATGGCAGCGCCGACACTGGACCAGTTTCAGAAAAACATTTCCTGCCGTTCACTACCTGCATCTTTACTTTCTTCTGACACCATTAACATAACTCATCATTGCTCAGCACGTTCAGCCTCCAGTTACGCTTTCTGCACCGCTTCTCCCAGTGATTCCTCGGGTTCCTTCAGTAACTCGGTGCAGTGAAACATACAGCGGAGGCTGAGCAGCTAATTGGTCTGAAATGCAGGTGGGTCTGTTTGCAGTGCAGCTTTAAATAAAAACGGCAGTCAGCAACGACTTCCATCTGATTTATTGCTGCAGGCCAGAGGACTGTAACAATTCAGCCGCTCCTTCTCCTCACTCCTCATTACTCACCAACTCGATCCAGCAAGAAGAATGAAGCAATAAGAGACCCCGTCTTCTTTTGGAGATGCCTCTAAAATCATTTCTACTCAGAGAAATGTCCCCAGCTTGTTGTTGTTTTGGAGCATCAGATTCAACATTATGCCCACTGCTGTTTGCTTCTTCAGAGACAGAATGTATTTGTATGAGAGAGTGGCGAGCGTCGAACACATGCGTCCACAGACTGTATGGGACCATCGCACAAACCTGCTAATCAGTGCTCAGTAAAGTCCAAAAAACGCGACTCCAATATTGCTGGACGCTCTGTTGGTACAACAACCTCACAGCAGCCATGTTATTGGTCACCAACAGCACAAACACGGTCCAGAGATCAAGCTCAGGTGAAGCTAGCAGACAGCTAGCAGCTACAGCCACCTGTCAGTCATAGAGGCCACGCCTCTAATAATGCAAAAAGGTGAATTCTTCCCCCGAGGGACTCCAACATGGTTTCCAACATGGGCGCCTGTGGGGACCGACTCACCGTCGGAGCCTCTGCTGGACGTTAGAGGAACTGCATCAGCCATCAGCTGCCTCTCGTTCAAAGCACGGAAACTAAAATGTCCGTTTTTAAAACCAAATGTTTAAAACAAGAATTCACGATTGTTGAAGGTTTTTAAGTGAAGTTGCATCAGCTCGATTTCTTACACGAACGATGACGACGTGTTCCATGTCTGTCACTCGTGATCCAGCAGCATCTGTGCTCAGCGTCATCACTTACCAGCTCTCAGCTTTGCAGTCTGTTTGGGTAACCTGGGGATATTCAGCTCAGTGAATCAGCTCCATTTGTCAATCTACAGCGAGACGCAGAGAAAAGAAACTGAGACGTTATTACACGAAGCACAAACACCATATGTCCATCATGTTTCTACTTTTTCTTCCGGTTTGAGGCTCTTTCTCTTAAATCTTCTGCCTCTGCAGCGGTTTACTGGCACCGAACGGAGCTATTCAAACCGACTCCTACTCACACAGCAGCGGTGGGTGGAAGTGGGCATTAATTATCATTCCTGTGCAGATTTTACTGAAATTTGGTGAAAATTTGAGCTGCATTTGGATGGACATCAGGCTGGAGATGCTCTTCAAAAATGAGTCGATATCACTGTGTCATTCAGATAAATATTCATCCACTTCCACATTTTTAAATAGATTATCGGGGAGGCTCACGAGGAGGCCAAGAAGCTAAGAGTTAAGTGTAAGTCAGAAGGTTTGAAAGTATTTCCATCCAAAGCGTTTGCAGTTGGGCCTGCAGGGTCACACTTATCAGAAAAACTCCACTGCGGAGCGTTTCTCCCTGCAGGTCCTCGTCGTGAGAGAGAGGACGTCATCTGATGTGGAAGCAGCAAGCTGGTGGTGCTAACACCACCTACATCAAACCCTCAAACAAATCTGACAAACGCTCCCAGCAGACCTTTTTTTCTGACCTTGTAGAATTGCAAACAGCATAAACAGTATTTAAAGTGAGGAACAGTCTGCTGCTCAGAGGTGGCAGAGTGCCGATGCAGATGTGTGGACGTATAAACATGTACAAATAAGTTGATCGTGCTCGTTTTCACCTCAGTGTTTCTGTTCTTTTGTGTCCAAAATAAAAACGTACTCCCACACATTTTGCGTACGGGCGGGTAGAAAATGTTTTAAATTTGAGTGATTAGATTCCAAAAATGAAACGTGGTATCAAGAAAGCACTTTTCTATGACATATCCTACAATACTGTACTCATGAAATCATGGGTGATCAAACTCATTCACCCCCCCCTTTGTGTACTTTGTGACAGCATGAAGGTGAAATGTCGCGTGGCTCCATTGAAGACACTGCACTTATTGTACAGAGACAAAAATCCTCTGATTGGCTGAGATGACACGAGGATGATGACATCGTGTGTGCTCATAAAACTCTGGAAGGAGCAGCGTTCACACCTGTGTGCGTGAAAGAGCGACATTTCCTACGCTGACATTAAACATTAAACAAGTTAATCACGAGCTGCATGCGTGGTCTGTCGATCTCTATCGCCCCGTCTGCAGGTTTACGCCATGATTGTTTGGAGGAGAAGGAGGCGATACGCGACGTGTGCGAGGAAAAAGAAGTTGTCCTGTTGAGATTGGGGTTTATGTCTAAGTGCAGCTCTGAGTGATGTGAAGTGATTTGGAGAATGTTGCAGCGCGTAAAGCCCTCATCGCCACGACTTGAATTTATTCTCCTCTGGTTCTCCCTCATTGAGCACAGCATTACAGAGGAGTAATCTCTCCCTCTCACCATCCCGCCGTCTTGCTCCAAAGCTCGGCGCTCTCGTTCTCTCCCTTTTTGTTTCCTCTTGACCACTTTTTCCTGCTTTGTTGTTCATTTATTCTGTTAAATTTCTGTTTATGTTATTGTCTTTCTGGTTAGACCTATTAAAAACCAATTTGATCCTGCACAAGCATTTCCTGCAGCGTTGTGCATCTATATGATAAAACCAATAATCACAATATGAGCTTCAAGTTCTGCGGCTGTAACAATATCATCGTCTGTTCCGGTCACACTCTTCAGATCAGATATTTTTAACTGTGTATGACTGATTTTAAACAAGTAGCTTTACTCAACAGAAGCAGTCCAGTGAAATAACAGCTCTGAGTCCACAATCAGCTAACGCTCTATGTCGAGCGTTAGCAGCTAAATCAATTCGTTTCTCCACGAAATGTGAGACTGTGAATCCAGAGTTGTAGCCAAAGCACAGCCAGAAGGTCCACGGTGGGCCTTTCAGTGTCGAGTCTCCTCCCACAGTCCAAAGACGTGCATGAGGTTACTGTGGATACACAGGTGTTGATGTGAACATGGATGATCATGACCAGGACATGTCCTCCCTCTGGCCCTGAGTAGACGCGTGGGTTTACACTACCTGGTGGCTTCCAGTATTTTCCAGCTTGAAAGTTTTGGGACTGACTGACTTTGTGAAGCTGAGCCGATACCTCAGACCTCCCTCTGGCACAGTGCAGGTCATCACGCACACAAAGAAGGACATTTCCTTTGTGCTGAGCACAGAGTGAATAGGGACATAATGTTCAGCGTTCGCTGCCGTGTCCTGGTTCAGGTGTACACTGCTGGCATCGATTAGCTCTCTGCTTTTCCTTAAAGGCGGAGGATTCCTCGAGCCGCCGCAGTCTTCTCTGGCTGTAATCTCGCTCATCCGCCGACTCTGTTTTATCTCATTTTTCCCCTCCACCCTCTCATCCCTCTCTTTCTCTAAATCCTGCTATGTCCCAAGTAGGTAAGTAGAGCTCCTCTGTGAGCCTAATGAGCTGAGGAAGGGGCCTCGCCGGAGAAGACCGGCGTGATCACTGCTACCTCTGTTCCCATTTAGGGCCAGGTTTCGCTTCACAGGACACACAGGGACGGAAAATGGAGAGGGAGTGATTTTAACAATAGCAAAGTAACACCTGCCGCCTGCCTCATCTCTTTCTCCTTTTTCTCCCCCTCTTCATCACCCGCAACTTCATCATAATTCATCGCCATCCCTCTCATCTCTCTCAGCAGCCGCGCCACAATCACCGTATCTCTGTTTTCTTATGTGACTCTTCAGGATTGGACAAGCTTCATTACCCCCTCTTTGATGTATTTCTTTCTTTTCCCTTTTTTCTCCTCCCTTCTCCATTTCCCCGAGCTACTTTGTGCTCTCGGGTTCGCGGCTCTAGAAACTCGATCTCCCTGCGAGAGCCGTCTGATGTTTTTATCTCATTTGTTGTGGTCTGATTTCTTCGCAGGTTCACGATAGTTTGGATTCATCGAGTTATCCGCGTACGTGCGGCTGACAGACCGCACGTGGAAAATCTGATCGAGTAGCTCGCCAAGACGAATCGAGACCAGAAATCACGAAATGAGTTTAAGAAGAGAGCGCAGAGATAATTTACCTCCTGACTAATTAGCTGGTGTGGACGGAAACGCTCTCGCTCCTTTTCTCTGTGTTGTTGTTGGTCTGTATTTGGTGCTATGCAAATACAACTGTGTGGTTAAAAAAGGAAAACAAGCCTTCAGCTTTGTTACAGCGCATCAGTCATCTCCTCGATGCATCAGTGTGGCGGCCTTCTTCTTCTTCTTCTGCCTCTTTTCTGGTTTTTATGCATGTTTGTCATGTTTTCTTTACAGGCGACATTGTGCAGAGCACAGAGGGGCCTTCTTGGGCTTCGTCGCCTGGAGCAGAGTCTAGGCTTGTCTTTCAGTCACATGAATGAGTGCATGTAAACTCTGCTGCTGTCATCATCGTCTGTCTGTAGGAAACAGGGTAACTGGAACCTGACATCTAAGAAAGTGGATGTTTGTTATACGTGGGAGACAGATGGGAAAGGTGGGATTACACAAAAGTGCAGCACAGCTCCGTTATAAGTTCTGTTGATACCTCCACAGAGGTTTTGGGCATGAAGTCGATAGCTTTAGTTTACAAAGATTTACAGCTGGGACCTTTAAATACTTCATCAGGAACTCAGGCCGCACATTCAGCCTCGTGTTGGTAAAAACATCAAATAAAAACTGTGAATGTTACCGTCTTAGCTCTTGCGTCACTGACACATTTGACTCAGATCGCATGTCGCTCAGTGCACAGCAGGGTTTAAATTTGGCATCCTAATCAACATTTAGGTCATCCCTAACCGAGCACGAGGACATGTCACGCTGTGCGCCGTGGTTTGGTCCCATCACTGATGCAGCAGCACACCAACACTCAGAGAACCATAAAACTCGGAGTCAGTGTTGATCAGCACAGATGCATTTCTACTGCAACGAAGAAAAAGCTAAATGTGTGAATTTAGTATAAGACAGAATTCATGCAGAAATAATTTGTTCATAATCGTGTTTTCTCCTCTTTTGTATCATTCGATTCAGATTTATTTGCATCGTGCCAAACCACAACAGCAGTCTGGCAGCTGAAGGCTTCTTGTTCTACTTTTGGAAACTCCAGGAACCACCGAGAGCGAAGAGCTCTGCAGAGACAGCATGATGCTGCGAGGTCTTTAAGCTGTAACAGGGACTTTACGGGGAATGATGTTACATTCACACCTCACAGACATACAGCACGTCCACACACCAGCAGGTACGACTGCTCCTCAGGCCCTTCCTTTGGCCCACTCTGACCACAATGATGGTTCGGTCGTCTCTCAGAGAGCAGCTCTGGGACCAGTTTGAGTCTTCAGCCGATTATGAAAGGAGATGGCCACAGGCCCTCTCTTAATGATCTTACATCAGCACTTGTGATCTTGATAAAAGCAGGCCATTATTACCCCACAGTGATGGTTACACAGAGGTTCCTGTAATAAAGTGCACACAGCCCCTTAAATTCCTCACTACAATGTGAACTTTGATAACAATCTATAAATGTATTTATTTTTCCCTCCATATAATCGAGCATGTTGTGCTTATGAAGACTGATTAACAGTCGAACATCCACCTGCGACTCATCCAGGGTGGCTGGATTAACTCTGCGAGCCCCTCAGGGGAACATGGAAAGTCACAGTGCACTCTGGGAAACATGGTTAGTGTGTAGCTAAAAGCAAAGCAACCCTGACCAGGGTTTATTGTTGTGGATTGACAGATTCATACAGAACACTTGTAGCTGTTTCAGTTTGAACTCTTCTCCGGACTCAGCAAACATTTTCCTGCAGTTACAGCTGAAAGTGAAGGAACTCTCTTTGCAAGGATAACAACCTGAAGCTGTGATCCTGGACATCGTAATGAATGCAATTTTTAACTTCATCTTAGTCTTCATCAGCGACGACCCAAACCTTGAAAAATGTGAGACCGTTGCATCTCCTGAAGAGTTGGAACAAGCTTGAGAAGCAACTCGAGTGCATGAAGGAAGATTGCAGAGGTGTCTCTTTTTTCATTTCCCATTGTCCCGTCATCTTTTATTCTGCAGCCTGAACCCTCCCTTGGTTTCCGTGGGTATAATCATCATTTCAGCAAGAGCTTTAAAGCAAGTGTCTGAATGTTTCTGATCCCGACTAAGGATTCTACAGCTTATTTAAACATTCATCTTCTGCTGCTCATCCTGATCCAGGTCCCGAGGGAAACACCCAGACCACCCCGCCCACGTCCTCCCGCTCTGCTAGGAAAACGCTGAGATGTTCCCGAGACGGCACAGAGACAGAGCATCTCCAGCAGGTCCCGGATCTGCCCTGGGACCTCCTCTAAGCACACTTTGCCCATTTCACTTTACCTAACAAGATGCTGAACCACCTCAGCTGCTTCCTGTTGATGTAGAAGAGGAGCAGCTCTACTAAAGAGTGAGTTCTTCCCTCGTTTCTGAGGTTGAACAATAAAAACACATTTCTTTGCACATCATCCTAAACTAAGAATCCCTTTTGGTGTGCTCAGATAGCCCATCAGTAATCAGTAATGCTTCCAGAAGGCCATCTTTAGTGCCAGGACTTTAACTGAAAAGATTTAATACACGGGCAGGACGGATACTCCTGTGGGTAAAGTGCAAGACTGATAACATCTATCTAAATGTGATCTACAATCTGAGAATAAATGCCTGTTTCTTCGCCCTCCCTCGCCACAGCGGGACGATCAGGCTGCAGAGGCCAAACATCACCCAAACAAGATTTTTCATCAGTGGCAAAATGTTTCCCGATCTGACAAATCCTGGAGTCGATCGCTACACGCCGATGGCCGGCCAGCGCTGTGAATACAAATGTCCATCCCGCTGTCACTGTGGCAGGCGGCCGTGGTGCTGAATCCTTTTTGGAACGATCTCAGGTCGCTCATTTCCACTGAGAAATACTTGAAATATGCCAAAGAAATATGTGGCAGCATGCATCTGCATCATGACAGTGGCCTGAGTTTGCCCCTGCAGCACATCCCTCCATCTCAAAGGTATACATACAGTATCTGACATTTCCCCTTTCATGGTGCTGATCGGTTCAACCAGGAGGGCTGACTATGTGACAGATTTTCACTGCAGCTTTATGGAAACCAATAAATTCAAGAAAATGATGGGATCATCATAGCTGTGATGTGAAAATGAGTTGACATCGTCCTGAACTTTCCATTTGTGGTAACAGCACCAACAAACTTAGACCAGCAGGAACAAATGTTCTGTTTAATGAAATGTGGTGAAACTAAACCAGCACCAAGCTGCAGGGACTCAGCCAGCCCATAGCAGGGATGTCAAACATAAGGCACGTGGGTCTGCCAAAGGGTCCGAGCCAACCTGCCAGACAGGAGGGCTTACATGGATCTGATGGGTTGGGCTGATGTCTTTAATAGGGCTTTGGAGCGTGATGTCATGGGAGGGGCGTGGCCACTGAGGCGCCATTTTAGCAGGCCAAACAAAGGGCTAAAGGAGCGAAAGCATCAGCAATGGTTCGCACTTGCTGTGTTGTTGGTTGTAACATAGATCGCACGATCGGGAAGGGAATAAGCTGGAAAATGGGCTCTCTTTTTATTCTTTCCCCACCTGGAAGCAACGTGAGGGAGCTCATGTATCGGATGTTACCAAGAGAAGGCGTCTAGCCTGGATAGCAGCTGTGAGACGAGCTGATATCCAGTTCTCTACCAGCCACAGATCTCTGTTGGTGCTCCAGACATTTTCATTCAGGTAAGATCTAAATAAGTTCATATCACTCTTTATAGCCTATTAGTTTTATTTTCTTATGGCCAACCTCTGGCTGTATCTTGGTCATATTACCCAGCAAAACCCAGTATGCAGGTTCATCTGTAACAGTCCTTGTGCCACGGATCCGCACTTTTGCTTCTACATTAAACAGAAGAGCAGTGACGGCCATACAGGTGCAGTGGGCGGCTTCAACCTACCCCGTGGTGCTCACAGTGACCCATGGCTGCAATGCTGGTTCATTCAGTCTTTGAGAGTGCAGGACCTGAAACACACACAGACAAAGTTCATTTAAAGACAAGAACTTTAATGAGCCAACCCGACACAAATGTGTTTAAACTACTTTCAAATCCATTTATCACAAATATAGCGATGAACGTGTTTTCAAAGTCAGCACATAGATGTAATTTTTTTCATCTTTTTATGTATCCATCTATAGAACGCTGCAGGTTATATCCTAAATCTGCCTGTTTGTTTTTTTAAATCTGCCAGCAAAAAATGAACCTAAAGTATGTCATGCAAGGATATAATCACTTCAAGATGCAGAAAGCATAAAGTTCGACTTTAAGTGACAATTATGAATCACTTAATATGATAAGGAGATTCTGCAGGTCATTGATCAATGTATAAAACTAAAATAGAATGTATTTTTAGTGACACAGGACACAAACACGGAAGCAAGATGTGTAATTAGGATTATTTATAATAAATATGAATTAGTGCAATTTCTTTAACCATGGAGAAAAACTAAATCCTTCAGGACAATGTCACATCAGTGAACTCACGATGTTATCCATCTAACAGAGCCTCCACATGTTCTCACCAGTGTTGGTCAAGTTACTTGGAAAAAGTAATCAGTAACTAATTACTGATTTCTTCCCCCCAAAAGTAATCCTATTACTTTACTGATTACTTATTTTCAAAAGTAATTAGTTACATAGGCTACGTTCACACTGCAGGCAAAAGCGCATCAAATCCGATTTTTCTGACCCTGTGCGACCCATCTATCCGATCATGGTGTGACAGTGTGAACGGCACAAATCCGATATTTTCAAATCCGATCTGGGTCACTTTCGTATGTGGTACTGATTCCCTTACATATCTGATGTTTTAGAAAGCGACTGCTGTTTGATGGTCACGTCGCATTAAATCCGTCTTTTATGTCACCAACACAAGACAGACGCCAATTATCAGCGCCGGAGAAGACATCGTGAACGCTTCCTGGCCATCCAGCGTAGATGTCAGTGAAACTGTTGGGAAGACAATGTTGGAGAAACGTGAACATTTTCTTTGTACTGTATAATCTGCAGATTCTGACAGAAATCTGCAGCTATCCTTTGAAGCACCGCTCCTCTAAAACAGCAATAAGGATCATTATTAGGTTATTTACATTATTATGTAAATAACAAAATAACTTAAAGCAAAAATTGGGAAACGTAAAGTCCGAAGTCTTTATATTAAGGGCCATCAGTCAAACAATACTGTTTGGTCTGCACTGTAAACCCCAACAGTCTACCTGACTTATAAAGTTTGTGGAAATTCCTCACAAAGTTGAAAGAACTTAAAACTTTTCTGTTCTGTTAACGATTCAAACAGTTATAATTGTACATGGCTTAGAAGTTAAGAGTAAATACTGCTTTCTTAATTATGATTTTTGAGTAAATGCTCCGCATGTGTACGTCAACTACGTCATGACGTTTTCTCTCTAACCTGAACGACGTTGACAGAAAATTCTGTTCAACATGGCTGCCCTTCTCAAGCGACTGGAGAGCACATTTGGAGAAACTTGTAAGTAAAACGGAACCTTCGTTATGTTTATTTTTTCCGTAAAAAAAGCAAGTATATTAATATGTTGCAGCCAATAACTTGTTTTCGAATGCGCTGTTGTTTTAAAAAGCACAGACCCAGGTGGTGAGTAGTTGTTCGCTGTTGTTCGCGCTCTTTTTCAAACCGATGTCGTTAGTTTTACAGTTTTAACCGATTAAAACACAGTTTTAATAAGAATTGCACATAAAGAAAGTGTCTTAGTGATATTTTAACGACCCATTGCCAACGCAAGAAAGTTGGCGTTTTTACAACAGCAGCCTCATTGTTCGGCAGGTTTTTTTTTTCTTCTCATTAGCATCGTTCAAAAGTGACTTAGCTAGCAGTGGCAACTTCTATCTAAAACAATTGAAATATAGCAAGGTGTTGTATATTTAGTGTGCTGATAAGGTTTTCAATATTTTTATTTTTTCTTCCGAGGCTGAAGACCGAAGACAAAAAGACAGAAGAAAAAAAAAATTCAGACTGCAATTAATTTCAGGTGGAGACAGTAAACACAGGTGAGTTGAAAGATCTATTGAAGAGTCCTTTCTTCATGGCCATTAAAACATTTTTAGGTTAAAAGACCTTTTTTTTTTTTTTTTTTAAATCATGCCCCTGCTTTGTCACGCTGAATCATGTTGAAATGATATATTTTCATGGCTCCCCCCATTACCATTACCTTGTACTTCTTTCTACCAGTCTATTTTATTTTGTGACATTAACATCTTAAATGTACCCCGCCAGTTTAATTATTAATAGCTGTGTTAGTATTTATAATGTATTTTTTTTATCATGTGCAGATCTACCGAGGGTCAGTGGCACAGTTCACCTTTTGTGGTAAGTTATAACACTTCATATGTGGTCACATAAGTAAGGTGTTTCATCAGTTGTTCAGTTCTTATAAAATAATGTTGTATAATTGTACCAAATCACTGAGGATACATCCAATGTGTAAATCCCAATCAACAATTTTACTGTGATATTCGCTCGTGTTTAGAGAATCTCCATTATCTTTGTTACTGAGTTTCCATTTTTGTAGGGCCAAATTTGTATTAAAAATTAATATTTTCATATGATGTGAAATGACTCAATCATTTCTAATTTTTAGAAGAAACCATTCATTAAGTCCCTTAAGGTGCAGATTTCATATATTGATAATGATAAAATTAACACAAATTAAGTTTCACTGATAAACACACAATTTTTCCTTGCTTTGAACCCCATGTTCTATATAGATCTGGAGAACACTATTTTAAAATACTGTGTAGGGTTTTTGTCAAATGATTAAGAAACAGACTCTTTGTCACAAGAGACAGAAAGGTTGTATCTTAAAAGAAATGTCTCCAAAATTTAGTAGAGTCCGGTGTCATGCAGTTTCATAAACATGTATTCTCCCCAAAGAATGACACCTGAAAACTTTGCGTTAAATGAACTTTTCTTTTCCCTTTTTAGGAGGCGCCTGATATCAACGTGAAACGCACTGCAGTGCTTCGTGCCCTTCCTGCATACCTGCGGGAGGAGGACCCAGAATTCTTTAAGACATGTAATGTAAGTGTATTTTTGCATCACTTAAATTCTGCCAGTGAGATAAAATGCCATGGATTTTTTTAAATACAATTTAATACCCTAGCAGCTACCAAATTGTACAAGCAAAATACCCTCTCTTTAGAAAACCCTCACAAACACACACACAGGGTCAGGAGCAGGGCACAGGCGTATCACAGCACTTCGGCTATGCTGCAGGTGGCCCAAAAACCAGGCTGAAGTCGAGATTTACTTTCTTTTTGAGATAAAGTCATGAAATAAAAAATTACTTTTTTTTTAGAAAAATAACAAACATACAAATTATGTAGTGCAAGAAGCTAACACTTTAGCTTTAGTTAATGTACATTTTTCAAAAAAGTAGAGTACCCTAACTCGTTACAAAGTAACCCACTACACTGCTGAATGTTTTGCTAGATTACAGGTCATGCTTGTCTCATTCTCTCAAACCAACCTTACTTATTTAATTGGGGCGATCGTGGCTCAAGAGTTGGCAGTTTGTCTTGTAATCGGAAGGTTGCCGGTTCGAGCCCCGGCTCCGACAGTCTCGGTCGTTGTGTCCTTGGGCAAGACACTTCACCCGTTGCCTACTGGTGGTGGTCAGAGTGCCCGCTGGCCACAGTGTCCGGCAGCCTCGCCTCTGTCAGTGCGCCTCAGGGCAGCTGTGGCTACAATGTAGCGCCATCACCAGTGTGTGAATGTGTGTGTGAATGGGTGGATGACTGAATGTGTAAAGCGCTATACAAATACAGGCCATTTACCATTGATACTGTGTCTATTCCAGGCGGACGCATTGGATGAGTCGACCCTAATTGACACTCCAGTTGCCCTTCTCACTGTGGTTACCGACGGCCAGTCCAGTCCATTTTACTTCCTCAAGCATGGCTCTTGTGATGAAAGGCGACTAGGTGATGCGTGATATTCCCAGATTTGCAGATGCATTTGCTTTATTGTTTGGCTTGATCTATGCTCTGCATTTAGACGACCCCAGGAAGCTGGTTCACACATTTGCCTTTGTCCAAAATATCTTCATGGGGCTTGATGACGGCAAACCCCTGAAACCCCTGCCTACATGCTCTTAAAGAATATAAGGCAATGTTTGTTAGGACATGCACTCTGTTACTGAGCACTTTGTTTGAAGCACTTTATTTAAAGCACTCTAAGTTTACTACAGGCTTTGGGTGGATTTAACTCCATCAGTTTATCTAATTTTCCTATACTTGACTGCCTTATCTGGTTATTTGGAAGCTGATCGTTTTTGTACCCATTTTAAAAAATTGTTTTTCATTTCTATTTAAAAAAAAGTGATTAGTATTTGACTTTTTGTTTTGCATTTTTGTGTATTTTGTGAAAGTTGCAATTAGGACTGATGTCGTCCTTTGTGATTTTATAAAAAGATAAATGTTCTACACTGAATTTATAATGCTCACTTTATGGTGCCCATGTCCATGTTAGTGGTTTTATAAAAACATTTGTGATGTTTTTAAATTTTCATAAAAAAAATGTTAAATAAACAAAATGTAAAGTAACTGAATTTCTGTACTTTTTTTTTTTTTTTTTTTAGTAGTCTACACTCAAACATTGAAACAAATATCTTTTAATTAATAATCATATAATTTGAGTTTAGGTTGTAATATAATTGCATTGTGTTGCATCAAAATAACAAACTACAAGAAACACAAAAATATTGAAATTAAAGTATACAGTCTTTGAGTAAAGCTCAATTAATAAAATATAAAATATAATTGTAAATTTTTAGGTTAACAATAAATACAAATTTGGAGTACCCCCATACTTAGAAGAGATGAGTTTGTGTACTTAAATCTTTTGAGGTAATCAGTTTCCACAAAAGTTTTGAGTTCAGTCAACTAATTCGGGTTTACAGTGTGGGTCTAAACAGAGCGCGTTGTGTGTGACGTCTTCTTTTGCGCATGCGGCCGCTTTGAGCGTTCACACTAGAGCGCGTTTGCTGTCGCATTTTATTTGTAGTGTGAACGAGCAGACAAAAAAATCGGATTTGATCAAAAAATCGGAATTGAGCATAAAGACCTGCAGAGTGAACGTAGCCTTAGTTGCTTTTTAAAAACATGATTTACAACCTGAATAGGTAATAAAGCAATAGATCTTTTTTGTCACTTTTTACGGAATCAAACTCAAAATATGGTCAGTACTTCCACGCTTTAAACGCTGCACGGTCACACTCAATACAACAAAATAAAACGATGCGACCGAGACAAAAACTGTGTAATTCTGTAACTTTATTAGCAGCGTCCTCCTGAAATGCACCAGCAACACTGAGAGTAACGTCTGCCTCTCTGCCCCTTAATGCTCTCTGGTCGCTATGGTAACGTGTAAACATCTCTTTCAAAATAAGACACACAACTACAACACAGGAAAAGACCCAGGGAAACTCAGTTAACGATAAAAACCCTGAAAGCCATAAATTTCACACCCGAGCCTCAACTCTGGCGCCCGGTACCAAACGGCTCACGGACGGTTCCGGTCCGTGGCCCGGGGGTTGGGAACCGCTGCCTTTGACCGTAGCAGCTAGCAGGAAAATCACGCATAGCTTCATATATGATGCTTAGTTGCTATTGTACATTTTACACTATGGTTGCCCAGGTAACCCATATTATATTTAACATGTCAAAGTTATCCTTCACTCTCATTGGTCGTTGCTTTAGTTGGGGAAAGTCTGGAGCTGGTCACTTTGTGTTGACGGCGGTTATTTCACCTGAACGTCATCGACTTTAAACGCGTTTCTGGACGCCACGTTGCTGCTGGTCACTTCCTGTGTGGATGCCCAGTTACTTGTTCAGTGCACAGTTTCAGCAGGAAAAGCCCCAATTAGACCACAAATTGATCCTGGAGGTTTACCTCAAGGGCTACAAAACTTAGCAGCGCATAGATTTATCTGATAGCCATCACTGGCATCGGTGCCTGCAGTTGGGAGGCTACAAGCTTTTGTCTTACTTTCAGATGAAATGTTAGAAAAATATTGTTTTGTACTAAATACTCCCTCGTATAATATAAAGTAGGAGAAGATGAACAATTATTCAAACAGTGAAACAGGAGCAAAGAGATGTGTTTGCAGATACTTTTCAGATTGCTCCGTTGGTGGTTGCAGACAACAGTGTGATGATCAATAATCCACCTGTGTCCAGTATTAAAACACTGCTGGTCATTAATTAGAGAACGCTGTGTGAGAAAAACAGCGTGCACAACAAAGAGTCACAATGATGGCCCACATTAACGCTTTAACACAACAACACATCCGCTCGCACTCTGTGTCGAGTCATTCTGTGAGGAACTGTAGAGATAATTAGGCTGGAGCCACTTATGGCCACTTATTAGAGATTTCTGCAGATTACTGTGCACAAACCGGTTCTGTGTAGTAATTAGGTCACGCTAATATTCAGCATTCAGGAACACAGCCAAGAAACCACTGTGTTATTAAGCAGCAGCTGACCACTGTACTGTGTGAAATCCCATCCTTTAATCTGCCTCAACGCTTAAAAGCTTTCTCGCAGTGTAAACCTGAGCTGCAGCACAGCCCGGCCTCAGTGTGCCTCACACCTTCTCAGTCTCATGGATAGAAAACGTCTATTCTGAAGTGGAGTACATTTGTCATTTAGAAAGCTCTATCTTCATATTTTGGTTCCATATAAAGAAAGTTGCGGGTATGAGTCTGATGATTTCAGATTTGTTGATGCAGTCGTGACAAAGATGGTCCCTCTGTTGTTTCTGAACTAATCAGTAAAAATGGAGTAGTCTGTGACTTTGCGCTCATCGAAACCAACCATCAAACTAATTCACACGCCGCGTTCTCAGCGCAGGCTCAGGACCACCTTTCATTTGTTGATCAGTGTTTCTGGACACGAATCACGAGTCCAGTTTTATTTTTAAAGCGCCAAATTACAACAACAGTCACCTCAAGGTGCCTTATACAGGGAGTGCAGAATTATTAGGCAAATGAGTATTTTGTCCACATCATCCTCTTCATGCATGTTGTCTTACTCCAAGCTGTATAGGCTCGAAAGCCTACTACCAATTAAGCATATTAGGAGATGTGCATCTCTGTAATGAGAAGGGGTGTGGTCTAATGACATCAACACCCTATATCAGGTGTGCATAATTATTAGGCAACGTCCTTTCCTTTGGCAAAATGGGTCAAAAGAAGGACTTGACAGGCTCAGAAAAGTCAAAAATAGTGAGATATCTTGCAGAGGGATGCAGCAGTCTCAAAATTGCAAAGCTTCTGAAGCGTGATCATCGAACAATCAGGCGTTTCATTCAAAATAGTCAACAGGGTCGCAAGAAGCGTGTGGAAAAACCAAGGCGCAAAATAACTGCCCATGAACTGAGAAAAGTCAAGCGTGCAGCTGCCAAGATGCCACTTGCCACCAGTTTGGCCATATTTCAGAGCTGCAACATCACTGGAGTGCCCAAAAGCACAAGGTGTGCAATACTCAGAGACATGGCCAAGGTAAGAAAGGCTGAAAGACGACCACCACTGAACAAGACACACAAGCTGAAACGTCAAGACTGGGCCAAGAAATATCTCAAGACTGGTTTGTCTAAGGTTTTATGGACTGATGAAATGAGAGTGAGTCTTGATGGGCCAGATGGATGGGCCCGTGGCTGGATTGGTAAAGGGCAGAGAGCTCCAGTCCGACTCAGACGCCAGCAAGGTGGAGGTGGAGTACTGGTTTGGGCTGGTATCATCAAAGATGAGCTTGTGGGGCCTTTTGGGGTTGAGGATGGAGTCAAGCTCAACTCCCAGTCCTACTGCCAGTTTCTGGAAGACACCTTCTTCAAGCAGTGGTACAGGAAGAAGTCTGCATCCTTCAAGAAAAACATGATTTTCATGCAGGACAATGCTCCATCACACGCGTCCAAGTACTCCACAGCGTGGCTGGCAAGAAAGGGTATAAAAGAAGAAAAACTAATGACATGGCCTCCTTGTTCACCTGATCTGAACCCCATTGAGAACCTGTGGTCCATCAGCAAATGTGAGATTTACAAGGAGGGAAAACAGTACACCTCTCTGAACAGTGTCTGGGAGGCTGTGGTTGCTGCTGCACGCAATGTTGATGGTGAACAGATCAAAACACTGACAGAATCCATGGATGGCAGGCTTTTGAGTGTCCTTGCAAAGAAAGGTGGCTATATTGGTCGCTGATTTGTTTTTGTTTTGTTTTTGAATGTCAGAAATGTATATTTGTGAATGTGGAGATGTTATATTTGTTTCACTGGTAAAAATAAATCATTGAAATGGGTATATATTTGTTTTTTGTTAAGTTGCCTAATAATTATGCACAGTAATAGTCACCTGCACACACAGATATCCCCCTAAAATAGCTAAAACTAAAAACAAACTAAAAACTACTTCCACAAACATTCAGCTTTGATATTAATGAGTTTTTTGGGTTCATTGAGAACATGGTTGTTGTTCAATAATAAAATTATTCCTCAAAAATACAACTTGCCTAATAATTCTGCACTCCCTGTATTTATTCATATTATAATCTAATGATCACACCACAGACCCACACGTCACACACTTTAATTATTTAATTTGGTTCAGCTGAGATATTAAAACCGGGTCAGATTTAGATAAAGATCATAATATGAAAATGCAACAGGAGCTTAGTCTGTTAAGGCTTTGTTTTCTCGGTTGCTATGGTGATGCCTCACTTCCTCTACGTGAAATACGCACAAAGTATACTCCTACTGCTGTACATCCATCACTCATTTGTGCTCATTGACAGGAAACAGGTGGCAATGGATGTCTTTGAATATAAAACAGTTTAACCTCGGCGTCCTCAGTGAGAGTTCGTTTACATCCACCCATCGCTTTCCCACAGATGTGGAATTTCACTCTATCTCACCTGACTTCATGAAAGGCTTTTTAAACATATAGAAAAGCTGAAGTGACATCATGTAGTACAGTTCATACATGTTTTAGCCTCCTGATGACTTCGGACTGACTCGTCTGGGGACGTCAGAGCTACAAATTGGACTTCTTTGCTTAAAAACCAATAAAAATTCAGCTTTAAAGAAACAGATGTTAACTGTGCTTTATTGTTTTGAATTATGTCTTCATGGTGTCCTGCTTTGTGTAATGAAAAATGCAATTGTATTGTTTTTATTTCTTACTCAAAAGAACTCTGTATCTTTTTCTAAATGTGACCTTCACTGGCATTGATTTTTTCCCCCACACAGGAGCAGCCGGTGTTCAGTTTTGCAGGCCGATTTGTAAAGAGCTAAATAAAAGCTGTCAGTGGTCAGGCCTCGTTTTGATTAAGAGTTTTGCTGCCGAAGCTCAGGGAGGAAGGAATATTTGATGTGAGAAACAAATCTAATAATAGATCAGTCAGGTAGGCACCCGGTGACCCCTGACTCACGCCTTTATGTGTGTGCACACCTGTAAACAGCTGCCGTCCAACATCTGTGCATGTGTCGTGTGCAGGCTCGCACTCCGGTGCACACGTCTTTGTGTGAGCAGAGGAAGAACGGGTAAGCAGGGAGGATTTGGGGCTTTTGGAAAAGCTAATGCAATGAAAAGCCACTTTGCCTTTTGTTTGCCTTGCATGACGGGGGACAGAGCGAGCCACAAGTGGGGCTTAACATTCCACTTGGCTGAAGGAGAGGAAGGCAGCTGGCACTGAGGAAAGGCCACACCGTGGATCTGTGGACACACCAAAAGGCCCGGATTGGGTTTCTGAGGCCAGAAGGAATGCATGGGAACTAGAGTGGGGTGCACTCGTGGGGGGAGCTGGCTGAGCTTTGGGGCTGGGAAGGTTTTTTTCTTAACTCCTTTAGTGCTGACAACATTTGGGGACACAACAAAAATGTCCTGGGAAACAGCGAGGCCGCACAGACTCGTGTCAATCCTTCAAGAAACATTCAGCTTGTCTCAGGTGACCAAAACTCCTTAAGTCTCATTTTAACCACCACTGCAGGCGCTTAAAGAGTCCTGTAGTCATGAGTGGATCCTTGTTTTGCACATGAACCTCCACACCTGAGTGACCTAATACACACCAGCTGATCTACAGGTTATGGTTCACAGTCTGCTGTAATTCATGAATGAATACAGACGTTTGTTCATGACCAGCACTGTGCATGTCTGCTTATGTTTTCTTTGACATTTCTTGGTAAGATAAAGTCGCTGACATCATGATACTAACCCAGGTTGCTGATTTTAACCTGCTCGTTTAATCTGATCTCGTTAACCCTCCTCTCTCCCTCACCTCCCAAAGATCGATCAAACTCAGAGGCTCCACTGAGACTTGAAAATAGTCCGAATTTTCAATAAAGTTTCAGTAAAATGGTCTGTTCTCAATAGAGCTGCCACGATTAGTCGACTAGTCACGATTACGTCGACTATTAAAATCGTCGACGACTGATTTAATAGTCGACGCTTCGTTTGAAGCTTTGTAAGATCCCAAAAGACGCAGGAATAAGTAGTAGGATTTAAGAGTGTAATAACGGACTGAAACAGAAGATGGCAGCACTGCACGTACAAGGATGCCAGCTGCCGTTAAACCCCGAAGAAGAAGAAGCTGTGTCCCAGAATTCATAGCGCAGCCCAGCTCAGTTTCCAACAATGGCGGCAGCTAGTTAGTTTTAATGTTACTCTTATTATTCTTTCTGGGTCACAAAATAAAGTTTAACATATTTTCAGGCGAGAATGTAGCTGTGTAAACTTCAAATATCTGCTCAGTTTATCAAGACACCACATATTTTCAAAAGCGCTCCGACGTTTTCGGAGACGTCTGTTACCCACTAGCACGATAGCTAGCTGGGGGCAAGGCTCACTAGAGCCGTGAGAACACCGGACTCCCGGCAAATCGTTTTCAAACCCACCGCCGTCTTTCGCTACTCAGGTTAAACATGATATATAAGTCACTTAGATAACTTAAAATGTTATTGTTTGGCTTTTTTCAGTCTTTTATTTGTTCCTGAGTAAATCGGTTTGGCTGAGATTAAAGTTATAGTTTTTACACAGCTGAATAAACATCAAGCAGACAGCTGATTATCAGAAGTGTGAGATGCTCGAGAATTTACTCCGGTGTCCTGTTATATTTTAGATAGCAAGGAGTTTATTAAACTTCACCGAAACAATCTGCAAATTTCATTAAAATTTAATAAACTATCATCTTGTCTTTATTTTTAGTTAGCACAGACCTTAAACACTTAAAGCTGCAAGCTAATGATAGTTATATGAGAGCAGATGGGTGCTGGTGCAATAAGTTGTACGTTTTACGTCCAATGGATTTGATTAGTCGACTAATCGCAAAAATAATCGACGACTAGTCGACTATCAAAATAATCGTTTGTGGCAGCCCTAGTTCTCAACAATACAGTTTAACGTCCAGGCGTGCATGAAGAAGAGGATTTAAGAGGTTCAGTTCATTTTCATTTCATTCCATTTATATAGCACCAGATCAAAACAACAGGTGTCTCCAGGCAAATACTCGACAATACAGAGAAAACTTCAACAATCAGACAATGTCCTCTGAGCAAGGACTTTGGCAACAGTGGGAAGGAAAAACTCTCTTTCAGCAGGAACAAAGCTCAGGGAGGGGTGGCCATCTTGGTTGGATGGATGGATGGATGGATGGTTGGATGGATGGATGGTTGGTTGGTTGGTTGGTTGGATGGATGGAAGGATGGATGGATGGATGGATGGATGGATGGATGGTTGGTTGGATGGATGGATGGTTGGTTGGATGGATGGATGGATGGATGGTTGGTTGGTTGGATGGATGGATGGATGGATGGATGGTTGGATGGATGGATGGATGGATGGATGGAT